>NC_137922.1:2760910-3083528 GCF_963457725.1 Sprattus sprattus | reverse complement strand
CATGGAGATGTGGTAAGGCACCAGAGGCCTTTAGTTAAATTTCTAGTTCAGGCACAAACATTTTTACAAACAAACATTTGTTCCCTAACACATCGGTAATGGTCTGGACAATTTCCTGCAATTGTTCACACATGAGCTCACTTAGGCATTGTCCTGACACTGAACTACAGGGCTGGCAGGGTCATGTCCGCACCATTGACACTGCATTCGATCCCACAAACCATCAATTCGCTTTCCTATTAAAGTATGCAATGGAAACTTAAGTTGACTTGTTTTTCAACAGCAGGACTGTGATCAGACTTAGGCTACTGCTCTCTCACTATTCCCTATAAACGCATTCCAAGTTACCGTTAAGGTGTGAGACTGAATGGCTGCATCCAGTCAAACTCCGGAACCTATTTTTTGCGGATATTGTCCATTTTCATATTCATATCTGAAGACATTCCAGTGTACATACTCTGAACTGATTTGACCCACTATATCTGCAATTAGGGTGTGTTCATGAATCAATTCAATTCTTTAAATGCCCTTACCATCCTAATGAAGATGAGTGGCTCTTAAATGAGTGCATCTTCTCTTGCCCGTAGGAGATTGGAGGTCTTTAAGATTCAAGCAGCTGGAGATTCATAATGTTTCACATACCACATCCCCCACACACACAAACATTTTTTTGTAACACATGTCATATTCAGGTCTGCTGGACCCAGATTTCATAAAAGTTTAAACTGTAAGAGGCCGATGCCCTCTGTTGTATGTGACTGGCATTTATTATGATAAATGTGCTCTTGGTCTAATTGAGATGAAGTTTCTATTCAAAACTTCTTGTGGTTGTAGTAAAAAAAACAACAACAATGTTTCGGGTCCAACAGATCTGTGAACACCCTAGTCTAAGAAAATATGAACACAACACGAGAATCAGCATTCTTTATGAACATATGATGTGATTAAAAAATTAGCTTGCTGTGATGTTTATGAATGCCCTTCTCACTAAGTTTAATGGGCTGTAATGTGATGTTTTCTGTCTCAGTGTCTGAAGTCCAGGCCGATTTTCCTGAACCAGTGACCAGAGGGGAGTTCTCCCAGTGTAAGTTAGACATAAAGACATTCAAGGTCATGCTGGGTGTGTTCACAAACACACACACACACACACACACACACACACACACACAGACACACACACACACAGAGACATTCATGCTTTTGAACTTTTGGATACACATATAAAAATAACTCCCTTCACACACACACACACACACACACACAAATGTAGACAAACAGTGGCAAAAGGGTAGGGAGAAGAAAGGGAGGGGAAGCAATCAGAAACATGGCATGGACAAACACGGAAATCATATCAGGATAAGCATGCTAGCATACATGCGATAAATATACACAATATACAAATATAGCATGCTCTACACATGAAACATCCTAAATTGATAGAGAATACGTTGAGAAGAAAACATTCAAGTATTGGAGGACAACTAAGTGGGTATACAATGTGGCAATAATTTACATTGCAGTTTAATGTTAGCACTGAGTATGGTATAGAATAAGTGCACGACAGTGTGTTTGGGGTGAGAAGGTTTAGGCCGAGTGATACAAGAAGATCAGGTGGAGAGACTACAGACGCATCCCCAGAAAAGATAGTCTAGACTAGGAGGGGGAAAGTGAGTGTGTAGAGTTGGGCTGCCAATACCAAATACTGTATGTTTTCAATGGATATGGTTATGAGGAACAACACAGCCACAGCCATCAGTATTTGGGAGCACAGATTACGCTTTAAGTGAGATAATTTTGTTAGAAAACATCAATTTGATGAATCAGAGAGAGATACATTTAGGTAAACATTAGGTAATATGGCCACTTTATCAGTATCAGTATTAGCATAATTTGATATAGAAGGAGAGGGAGAGAGAGGCTGCCCAGCAAAGTGTATGTAAATACATTTAAACATTCATGCTTTTGAACGTTGAATAGAGACACACCTGGACACATACACACTCACTGTCTCTCATGTCTACAAAGGAATCTCTTCATTCACTCTGTATTTAACTCTCTCTCCTTCTCTCTCTCTTACACACCAAAACCAAATACCTTAGTTTGTCCTGTCTTCTTCTCCATCAGACTCCTGTCACTTCACTCTGGATCCAAACACAGCAAACAGAGACCTCCATCTGTCTGAGGGGAACAGGAGGGTGGAAAAGAGAAATGAGGTCCAGTCATATCCTGATCATCCAGAGAGATTTGATAGGTGGTGTCAGGTGCTGTGTAGGGAGGGTGTGTCTGGACGATGCTACTGGGAGGTTGAATGGAGTGGGGGGTGGGGGGGTTATATAGCAGTCTCATATAAAAGCATCGGCAGGACAGGTAGGGCTAATGAATGTGTGTTTGGACATAATGATCAGTCCTGGAGTCTAAGCCTCTCCAGCACCAGCTCCACTTTCTGGCACAATAATAAAGAGACTAAACTCCCTCTAGTGGCCAGCTCTAGAATAGGAGTGTATGTGGATCACAAGATAGGAACGATGGCCTTCTACAGTGTCTCTGACACAATGACCCTCCTGCACAGAGTCCAGACCACATTCACTCACACACTCTACCCTGGGTTTAGGTTTTTGGGTTCTGGATCATCAGTGAAGCTGTTGTGAATGTATGTACAGATGCTGAATCTGTCACGATCGTGGCAGCCATTGCCACGATTTGGCGACCTCTTGTGGTCAAACGACCTTTTAATGGACTTGGTGTTTTTCTGTGTTTTGTTATGTGTCCACATGTGCTTCTGTTGTGATTGTGTGCCCTCATCTGTTTCCCGTTATGTGCCCTCACCTGTTCCCAATTGTGTGCCCTCACCAGTTTCCCATTGTGTGCCCTCCTGTACCTAAGTGTGTGCCCTCACCTTTAAATACTTAGCTAGTTTCCCTGCCCTTTGTCGTGTCGTTGGATTGTTTTTATGCCACTGTGTTTGTTTGCTACAAGGCATGCAGCCCTCTCCTGCACTCCCAGGTGCCTCTAGCTCTAGCTAGTTTCCGGCTGGTGTCTTGCCCTGGTTTTTAAGCCTTTTTGCTCGCTGCGGTTCTCAGGCCGCTTTTGTCTTCTCGAAGCCTTCAACAGGTAGCTGTTTTCAGGTCCGCCTGAGAGCTACAGTTTTGTAACCTTTTTAGTTTTTGGCCTTTTGCCCTGTTTCTGATCTTTTGTGTTTTGGAACTACTAATTGAAACAACATCCTCCCATTGGGTCCTCAATAGTACACTGGGTTAAGCGCTGGTTCCCCAAACCCAGCAGCTCGGCTTCAATCCCAGAGTGAACCCTGTCAGAATCCAGACTACATTAACCCAGCCTCTCTACCCTGGGTTTTGGGTTAGATATTAGATCACCAGTGAAGCTGTTGTGACTCTTGGGTGGAGCGGAGGGGTGACCCCAGGTATTGTCAAGTGTACTGGTGTGGTGGTGGTCTGGGAAGAAAACAATACTCTGCAGATGGCATCTGAGGCCAAATCCCTGTTCTCACATGATTCAGATTTATTGAACTTTACATTCTACAACTCTACACAAATCCATTCATATATCACTGTTTAATGATATTTAATTTTAGTCATCTCAAATCTTCACAGCTCAAACCCAACTAACACAATTCCCCAAGTGGGGAATCTTGTCACACATTAATCAGAACCTTAGGATAGGTGGAGAAATGGGACATGGGTCGCTTTACTTCTTTTGGAAAAATTGATCTTTTTTGAGTACAAACTGCTTATTGTATCATTAGTTTATATTGGTAAATAAATGGAAATTATTTTACTGTATTCAATGTTCTTTACATATCAGTGTTCACCAAATTTTATTTTATTTTACTACAGAACATTAAGGAATTACACTTTTGAAATCATATCATGTGTTCATCATGTGAAGAGGTTGTTCTGGGGGGGGGGGGGGGGGAGCATAAGAACCATCACTCAGTTGAGCCTGCAGTAACAGGTTTTTACAGCAGTGTTTGAATTGATCTTCGCCATCAATTTGTTCATGTCCATAGTAAGTACGGTGTTCCTCAAAGGCTCTGTCCTTGGACCACTGCTCTTCTCATGGCATTTATTTCCATTGCTATGCTGATGACCCCCAACTTTACCTATCCCTGAAACCCAATGACATTGTTCATCTACCCAAGATAGAAACCAGCCTACAAAATATACAATTTTTGCATGGCTAACAAATTCCTGCTCCTTAACTCAGATAAAACTTAGGTTATGCTTACAAACAATTGAGAATGACACTATCTAGCCATCACTAACTCCCCATGCACCAAGCCAGCCAACATAACTAGTTATAACTCATCAAAACTTAATTAAAATACAATTACCATACCCACCTGCCATCCAATTCCTCTTTTTTTGTGATTTCCTTACTAGTTAGGGTTAAATAAACATCTTGCAATTTAGATTTTTTTTTAATTTTATTAAAAATTTTACAGCATGTCCATTGTAGTGGACAAATGGACCATATTAGTTTGAAAAGATGAACATATTATAAAGATTAAAAATGAACAGAGAATTCATGTAGTAATGTAACAAACAGGATTAAAAAAACAAATCATCTTAAAAAAAGACTGAAACGCAAATCTCTTCCTTTTAACAATGGTAATCCTTGAAGCAATTCTTCTTTTTGGTGATGCATAGGAACATTTTACATTTCCTGCACCTCATGTAGGTTTTGCCTTTGCAGCCCCTATTTCTGCATCTCTCTGCATGCTTGATATCCATCATTTCTGGCATGTGTATTGCTTCCAGTCTGCGCACAGATGGCTCTGATTGTGGGGTTCTTATTTTGGCTCGTGGTTCGTATTCTTCGTCACTGTCTTCATCGGCATCAGGTTCTGGACTGTCTTGACTCTCCATCAACGCCAGGTGCAATTTGAAGTCCAGGTACTGGTTGGCAGGGGCGGCCCTAGCACATCTGGCGCTCTAGGCGAGCCTCACTCCTGGCACGCTCCCCCCCCCCCAATATTTTTTTCCCCCCCCACGAAAACGTATTGCAACTTTCAAACGCAATTTTGCCCTGAGAGACTGCATTTCTTTCACATAAACACAACAACGATCGCAACAATGAACAAAAATGTATTCAAGAACTAAATCACTGAGAAAATGTCTCGCCTGTGCTGAACTACGCTCCGTCCACGCCCCCCCTGTTCATACTCTTCAACCCTGTATCAACGTTTATAGACACACACACGTCATCTTCCCAATCGCCTGCATAGGCATACTGTACATATTTTCTTATTTACTCCACTAAAGTGCCAGCTGCAATTCACGCATTCATGAACGTTTTCTTAGCTGGAATTCATTCTAGGCTAAGAACAGGATTTACCTTTCTCCTTTGCACGTTTCTCTTCTTCTTCCTTTCTTTTCTTCCTAAATTGCACCCCGGATGGCTTTTGCCTCTTCATTAATTCGTTCTTCAAAGTTTCTTGAACACACACACTAACCAAGCGCCTTACTGTACTAACATGTTCTGACGAAACCAAGGAGGTGTACCCCTTCCGTTTTCGGTTGGAGATATAGAAGGAGCGCCTAAATATACGCCCGGGGGAAAAAAAGAAATTATAATTGTGGGTTTTTTTTCTCTTTTTTTTTCGGGCGCATTATTTGGCGCTCCCCCTCTAGATGGCGCTCTAGCCGGCCGCCTAAACCGCCTGTAGGAAAGGCCGCCCCTGCTGGTTGGTGTCCTTTGTTGTTCTGTTCACTGCTTTGCTGTCAGACTTGTATTGGATCTAGGAGTTTGTGATGGCAACATCAAAGAAGAGACTCTTGTCCACTTGTTGGTCCTGTTTGCCATGCGGTAGAAGCTCAGCATACAATCGCAGAGGTCAACACCACCCATGTTGTCATTGTACGGCTTGATCATTGCTGGCCTTCTCACCTGGACAAATTTCTTTTCTTTTTGCACCACCTGTTGCAAATATCTTCTGGATCTCTTCCATGCACAGTGGAGGCCATCAGCACTGCCTTGTTGTAATACCATTTTGTGATAGCATGCTCTGAATTCTTTCTGACTACTGAAACAGTCGTTCCTCTCCTTTGCTTTTTCATGACCTTGTCTTCTGGCAGCTTGCATTCCTTAGGCACTCGGTTGGACATTATAATCCCTGTAGCTGGAAAGCCCCTTTCCTGCAATGCAACCATGAGGTTGATGGTTGTGAAGAACCGGTCAAAGAAAAGGTAAATTCCTCTTGGAATGCATTCTCCCATACGTAGGACTGAGGCTACTCCAATGCCCTGTTTTTGGTTGCTGAATGAATGAATCCAACATAAGGCCATTTGGAGATGCAAGAACGAAGACCTTGAGGCCAGTAGGGTTTGGCTTTCCCGGAACAAATTGTCTGACTTGACAGCAACCAGTAAAGGTTATAATTTGCTCATCAATGCAGACATTCTGGGATCTTGGGAGGCCGAGGCAGCCTTGTCTCACACGGTCAAGTAATGGCCTGACTCCACGGAATGTCTGTCTTTGTCTGGACTTCACTAACCGCCAGATCATCTACAAGCTTTAAGGAACTTCTTAGTTTAAAAAAAACTATCCCTTGACATTTTGTGTCAGATGCTGGGCACTTTAGTTTTTTTGGCCCAAAACATTTTATTTCTTGGATATCCAAGGCAGGCTATGTGTTTAGATATCCCGAAGAAGACCTTCATCTCTTGTGCCGTACAATTGAGAAATAATCCTCTACACTGAAACTCTCTCTGGTTGGTGAACGTGGCCAATTCTTCAAAGAGTTGGTTGTCCATGTACTGTTTAAAATACTGTATTGGGCTCCAATAAGTACGGGGTGTTGGGTCATCATGACACGCAGGAAGCTCAGGTAGCACAGGTGTGAACCTATAACAATAAAAAGAAATACAAATAAAACAAAAAGAGATACTGAAGAAGAAAGCATTTCACAATTTAAAATCAAAGCATAATGGTTTTATATGTAAGTATCCATCCAATTTTAGACATGGAACAGGTCTACACCAGTGTTAATTTTGGCAGATATTTTAGATTTAGTCTTAGTCTTAAGACGAAAATGCATATTAATTTTAGTCACATTTAGTCATTTGGATCCTTCTAAGTTTTAGTCTAGTTTTCGTCAACGAAGTCTCCCTACATTTAGTCTGGTTTTAGTCACATTTAAAAGTCAATCTTATAGCTACATTAAACTCCTTTCCGTCAATTCTCAGGCCTAGGGCCCCCTGTGTTGTGTCTTCAACTGCATAATAGTTAAGCTTGCAGTACTTAATCTTGCAGTTTTGGCAGCAAATGTTTTCTTTGTGAGCGCTGGCCATAGAGGTTGACTTCATACAATGTCCTTTCCACTGTCAGAGTAGTCACCAAAACACCAGTTCACAGGGTGGAGGGAGGGATGATTATCACTGCATTCTTTTGTAATAATTTTTCAAATAAAATGTTTTTCAAATCTTCTTGAATGTGACTTATTTTTCCTGAAAGATCTCTCTACTGCTCTCACAAAAAAATCAATGAAAGAAAACACATACGTAGAGATAATTTTCTGTCGTTTCCTATTTGTTTGAATGAAAAGGTTGGTATAGCCAGAATAGCCAGAAAGGCACCTTTCCGAAGGAACAGATTCAATTCGTTTTTGGGAATTCACTTTGAGGTGTAAGTATCCAAATCTGTCATAATTTCAGTTTCAATGATCTTTCTAGGAAGGGCCGCTGGCTGTCCGTCTGATCCAATCAAAAAACCTTGTGACCTTTGCGTCCATCTACTCATTAGGAAGCGTGAATATCGCTTTCTCTTCTTTTCAGACTTAAGGTCTAAAACCCACTCACTCTCTTTCCTGATTCCCAATATTAGCTGAAAACCATCTTTTATCATCTCGATTTTAATTTGATCATGTTTGATATCAGTTCCCACACTCGCCATTGCAATCTGAACACTTAAAGGGACCTTATGGCTTGAATTTTGACTTTCCATCTCAACAGACTGAATCTCCACAATCTAATGTAAATAATTTACTAAATGTTTTCAGAAAAATATCTAAATTCAAACATTTAAAATATTGCTGTGTTTCCTGTTTTCACAACACCTGTTTTTGATCACAACACCTATAACCCCTTTGGACGTAATATCTGAGCTAGAAGCAAGTATATTGTAGCATGTCAAACCATCAACTCAGACAGTGATTGACAATAACTACCCTTGAGCCTTCCCGGACCCAAAACCTTCTGTGTTAACACAGGCTACCTTGCTATCCTATTATTCCCAAGGGTAGGTAAGCAAATTCATTTAAGTACTTACCAGGTGTTGTGTCAAAACCAGGGTGTTGCAGGACTCTCTGAAATCTCAGCAAAATCCAAGAAATTAATCTCGGTGGAACCTCCAATTAAAAGGATATAGATTTATCCTAATTAACGGAGACTCAGTCAAGTGAAAATGGAATGTCAAATAATCCAGGCTTTAATATTTACGGTGCTGCGCAACAGAGAAGAGAGACAAGACTAGGTTTCACTAACATGTAGGTCCACCTTGGCTATTCTCACTGACTGACTGTTCTGTTGTACTGTATTTATCTTAGAAAACATGTGGGAGGGGGTGGTTACCAGAATGCTAATTCTTACCTAGGAGACAGTATGGCTAAGATATTCATGGGGAGTCCCTGGCCGAGGTGTCATCACTTCCCCTAGTGATCAAGGCATACAGGAACTGTGACAATTTGCGTGCTTACAGAATACACAGGAAGCTATATAATTAACATTATATAGCTTTTGAATGTGGACTACATTGAATAATTTAACTTCTAATTCTCAGATACTATCACTTGTGTTATGTCTTGAGTCAAGTCATTTTTGGGGGACATCAACATAAATTGATACATTGCGTTATACCTACTCAATGATGTACCTTGGATTTTCTTCTTGAAATAGTCTAGAAGGCTAGATTGTTTTTTTGTGTTTTTATAACCAGAGCTTTTCGTGTTGGTGTGTGTGTGTGTGTGTGTGTGTGTCTTCTAACTCTGTGTGCCTTGGGCAGCACTTGATTACTGAGCCCTCCTTTGGACGCTACAAGTCAAGGTCCACTCGTTTACACAGTCTGTCTGTTGTCTTGATATATACACACAAGTCAAGGTCCACTCTATTAAACAGTCTGTCTGTTGTCTTGATATAAACACCTCTGTTTTCAGGAAGAAAATACTCAGGGTTAGGCTTGACACATTCGGGGCTACAGTAATAGGACTTAACGACGCCACTGAGTCTGACCGAGGGTTCATCCCTAAAATCAGGTGAATCAGCAGAGAAGAGAATGGACTGATGCGCGAGTTTCGCCCAGTTCACCCTTTGTGTGTGTGTGTGTGTGTGTGTCTCTCTGTGTGTGTGTGTGTGTGTGTGTGTGACTGATGTGTAAGTGTCACCCAGTGAGAGGTGTCGGGCCATCCGTGACCGCACCATGGCAAGAAGGATGGAAAACAGAACGTGTGTGTCTGTGTTTAATAATTTAGTTAGTTTCATCATTTCTGCGTTGCTTGTATACACAATTTAAATATCCTATTGAAACTTCTTCTTGTAAATATTGTTAATATATGTTTGCTGTTCCTCTTAATAAATTAGTTAATTATGTTATGTGGGACGTCTGTCATTTTTAAGATCAGGGTTATCGCAAACAGTGCTATCTAGGCTACTTTCTGACCATTTCTAACGAGTTAAGCTAGATTTCGTTCTTTGTGTACACACCTGTCACAATCATATCGATTACAAACACCTTTGTTTAGCGTAATAGGGAACGCCAAAGTAACTATAGGGCCCATCAAAATAGCGTGCACCGGGCCCGTCGTAACCACGTTACGCCACTGTACAGATGTCATCATTGACAGGGTAGCCGAGAAGAGTGATCTGATGAAAAGGCTGCTTTTGTGATGAGGTAAAATAATACGCTGACTTGAAACAATCATAGTGGATCAGATTAAGTTAATTAATATTTTTTAATATAATTCCTTTACTTAAATTTAAGTAACAAGGTTGAAAGAAATGACATGTCTAAAGAGTAATGTGACCTACGGTCAATAGATCATACTTTTGATAAGCCTACGATAACAGTATTTTGGGAGAACTTTTCATAATGCTTCTCATAGTGTTAAAATGTTTGTGTCTCCTAGTGCACATTGATCGTTTAAGGCAGTGATTCCCAACAAGGGGTAAGTGGTACATACCACCTGAGGTGCGCAAGCAAACTGCAGGGGGTATGTGGATAAATTAACGAATGTGTGCAGCATAGTCACTGCATGAGTGAAGGGGTACTCATGGTGTGACAAAAAGGCTTAAGGGGTACGCATGTCAAAAGCAGTTGTGGAAAAAACCCACGCTGTCACACAGCGCGCTTACATTTTTCCCCGTCAATACTTGGTGGTGGCCTGCCCTTGGTTAAAAATGCCCGGCCTGAAAAATTTCCCCAGTCCAGCCCTGGCGGGGACCTTACCTTTGTAACCATGATGAAATTACAATTTTGGAGATTATGCTGGCCAACATTTGATGGTCACAGAAACTGTTTTCCCATGGATCCACACACAGTTTAAAAAGATGGTTGAAGCCAACTATAACTCTGTCTATGTGCGCATGTTTCTTTATGTATCAACTTGTAAGAGAAAAGTGAATAAGGCGGTATATTTGTCATGAAGTTGATCTTTATTCTTAATGGTTATACAGCATAGTTCAACTTTTCCTGTTCCACAGATATAAGGGTTAGTTAGTATATAGTTAGCCTTATCAGTAGCATCACCACAAGTAAATCAAATAATGCTACCACCAAACCACATACACACACACTGGAGGAGCATTTTTGTTTCTGGATGAGGGAATTGAACCTTGGTGTTGTTATTGCTACGTGGAATCGGCAGGAAGATGCTTAAACTTCAATTTCCAGTTGCAATTTTTTTATGATTAGTATAATACTCTTAAATCATTTAAGCACCTTTTCTTCAAGGTAATCAAAACAATCTCACAAATTATATTTATGTGCCTCTATTACTCTGCTAAGTGGTGATTGGAGTCCCAAACACCTCCACCTCACACAGACTGAGGGATCGCTCCTGTCCCAGTAGGACCACAGTCACAAACTGACCCTCCTCGCACCGTCTCGCCAAAAGGCACGAACGTCACTTTTGCACACCTAGAATGAGATAAAGCAACACCATAATCAACAACAACAACAACAACAAGAAAGTACTCACTCATCACACTCATGATGCTTTTTATTTTATTACAACAAACACTCCACATATTCATAACCAGCCACTGTAATCACTTTATCTAATTATTAAACATTTCAATAGTTCAGGCAGATATGTGAAACGGCCCTTTGGAAGTAAGTCTAATTTGCACAGACCCCATCCATTTAACTTTTTATTTCACTTTTTATTGCACTTCAAGACATGTATAACTCACAGAGGATTTTCTTTGGCGTTGGTTGAATCTCCGATGCGAATGTGGACACCATTCAGGCCTTTAGGTGATCCGGTCTTGGGGTTGGTCAGGGCCACAGAAGAGATCCTGTATCTCTCGTGCAGGTCCACCCGCCACCAGGGGTCAGTCTCACGATCTGTCATCGAGCAGGAGCCCTTTCGCAGGTCTGGGTTGGGGTTACCGTCGATGGCGTTCAGAGCATGACCGAAACTGGACATCTCGCCCAGAATCAGGCTGGACTGTGTCGCTCTTCCTATCGGGCAACATTCCTATCTGCAGATGACATCACACCGGTCCCTTAATCTTTCACACACGCTCCCACGGCAATGAACACACACATAAATAACATCCTGAATGGGGTCAGTGACACTATCAAAGGAAATAGTGAATGTCTCCTACCCACTATGGCATACACCTCCACCTCACAGAGCTGGAGAAACGTCCCTTTGACAGGTAAGAACACATTCACATAGCGCCCTCTAGTGGGCTTGAAGTCAAATGATTTTGTTGCTCCTGGTGGAATGGACTGAACTACTGCAGCCCTGGAACAGGAAATGAGCAGTTAGAGACCAACAATAAAGGCTTGATGGGAGAACGGGAGAGCATTTTGTTGGCAGTAGTTGGTTAGTGTGTGTGGAGCTTTGCAGTCAGTCACTTATCAGACACCTCAAGAGTATCAATAGATTCCAAGTGAAGGAACGTTAAATGATGACAGCTTATTATTCAGGCTCAGGGCTCTGTAAAGCTTCTTGAGACAATTGTATTGATTTGGTGCGATATAAATTAAATTCAATTAAATTGAGTCCAATTGAATTATTGCTGGTTCCAAAAAGTGATTGTTTTCAATTTATCATGGTACATCATTTAAAGGCAATTAATGTTTTGAAAAATGTATGACTGCTAGCGACATTTTATAAAACTCCGGTCTCTCCCCATGAATCTTCTGAATTAATACAGGTGCACTATTTAACCCTTCATGCACCAATGCAAAAGGCACAAGAACGATTTGCATAAATACTCGTAACAGAAAGAGCAGGTGCTGACAAGTGACAGTGTCAATATGATGGTTGCCTATAGGCTCTCTCAGGTGGCTTACAATGTGTTGCTGTTGCCATGGTTATCCAGGCTGTCACCGATATGGATTTCAGCTCATCTGATACGGTCTGAACCGCAGTCACCACGGTTGGTGATGGTCACCCTGGTGATCTCATAGCTCTTCAGGGCATCCACTCTCCACCCAGGGTTGTCCTCTTTGGCACTGTGAGCACATCCGCTGAGGAAGATGGTATTTCTGTTCTTTGAGAAGCCATTATTCTCATATGTAGACGACTGGGTGGCCTGGCGACGCAAAGCAAGGTTCTCTGTCCGAAAAAGTATGTGTTATTCATATTTCTGCTCCAAGATGTTGTTCCCAGGGGTGTGATTGGTAAAGGACAAAAAAACAGGAAAATATACCGCGCACCTACAGGTACCATGACGCGGCGAAGCCCCCCCCCCCCTTTCTTACACACACACACACACACACACACACACACACACTGACATTATTTAAAAACATTTAACCACTTAGTCTTCAGGCCATTTTTTGCCATTATTGAGGTTTTTGTCCTGCACCTACTCTACAGAGCAGGGGCCAAATGAATCATCCGTCAGAAGCTGTTCACGTGAGTGGATTGTTGCAGAGCTGGCAACATTGTGACCATAAAGTACTAAGCCGAGCGGAGCGAGGCGATTTTTTTTTTTTGGTGGGGGGTCTGGGGGCCGCCGAGGCCCCCAAAAGCCAGAGACTTCACGTGCTCTGAGATGCAATCTAGGTCATATTAGGATATGTTTTTCTGCAAAATAACTGCAGTATTTTGAGTTTATAATTTCCTCTTTTCCCTGTACTGTTGCACACAATTATACACAGACATAGTCAAAAAAGTGTTGGACACTAAGCGCTGAACATTAGTCAACATAAAATAAATATTAATATTTATCTACTGATCTGTGCTATATATGTAATTTCTGTAGGATTATAATCAAAATCGCTGAATTTGCGCATTCCCTGGTGAAACAGAGAGGAGACGCGCGAGGTGAGGCAGCGACGAGCTGCGTCTCATTTCAGATTGCGCAATTCCTCACAAACTGGATTAAGTGCATGCCTTTTGCTTAATCATTGTTTGTTACCACTGTAATATTTGTAGACACTTTTATTATATCCCCTTTTTATCCGTGGAATAGTTAATGTATTTCACCGGCCTGAGTAGAAGCTATTTAGACTTGCTGATCTGACATAAAACCGCAGTGAAAAAGCAGAATCTCTGCCTCAATGAAGGGGGCGTGCGGGAGCTTGAAAACGGGACTCTCAATCGAAATGTGAAGTGATAAATAATGGTAAGAGACCAATGCTGAGGCTAAAATGTTTGTTTCAAAATACGGGATAGAAGATAGCTCGATCAACTACTCACATTGCTATTTGGAATCACGAGGATATATTTGGCTTTGGACGAACAGCGGAGACAAAGATTAGCAAGGGGGAGCTTCTCACCCCTCGTTCGCTAACATTACATTGTTATCAGAATAGCCCTTGCTCCATTGATTTCACATTATTTATCTGAGGATTGTTTCATATCTATGTGAAGCCATTTAACATCATACAAGTGGTTGTGATCACTTTGAACCCAAGACTGCTTTTTATTGGTGAGTTGATTTTGAGGAATTAAACTCCAGCTGAAGTTGTTTCCTGGTTGTTACGGTTAAATAGTTGCTATGCTAGCTTACTAGCTAGCTAAGGATACTTTAAATTACCTTCAACGATTTAAATGGAAGAGTTCAATTTGCATGAAATGACAGCTAGTTATCTAGCTGATGCTATAGTGTCCTCGATTTAACTATACAATTATAATGGAAACTGGTAGAAACCCTCAGGGTGCCTGTGCAACTTCGTATGAAACAGTTCATATTCACGAGTTCATATATCCAGATATTAAAACGAATTCATCACAAGCTAGCAACTGCCAACAACTGTGTACCTTACCAATGTGTATGTAAATAATGCTGATATGATATGTGAAAAACAACTAGTTGTCAATGTGCAAGCTACCAATTGAATGGTGATTTAAGCTACTCTATTCGGTTCATATTTGTAAATCTGACACTGGAAGAGTCGGTGCCCCTCAGCAGCCACGAACCTCACCGCTAGTCACTGTTCAACATTGGTAACGGCATTTAAAAAAATAAAGTAGCCTACCGGTGCAAGGGACGAATCATAATAGGTTTATATGTGAGCTTTAGGGCTGATTGGATGTCAAGCCATGCACGTGGCTGCCTGCTAGAAGAATGATATCGATTTGATGGGAAATCCGTAGGATATTCAAGTCAAGCGCAGCAGCGGTGGTCTGGAAATCGTATCTGCTACGCCAAAATCGTGTATGTTGGCAGCTCTGTGTGGGCACGGGAGAACGTTCGCACCACATCTCCAACATTCTCTGAACGTCAGATAACCTTTCGCAAGGATATAATGGTGGAGCAAAAAAAAAACTATAAATGACTCCTAAAACAGCTGACAGCGATAATTATGCTTACCAATACCCGGCCGCACCGGTAAACCACCCCACCCCCCCCCCCCCCCAAAAAAAACTCTGCGGATCTGCATGATTCACAAGAGTCTCATTTTCAGGTCGAAAAAACCGGAAAAATCACACCCCTGTGTTCCATTTCTAAATGTTCTAAAGCATGTTTGACTTTAAATGATTCTAAAGCTAAAGATTACTGCAAATTTACACTGATTTACACTTAAGTAAAACAAATATCCTAACAATTTGTGATTGCAGCAAGATAGGTACCTTCATCACCAGCGAACACGTTCACATAACACAATCCCAGTATTTTGTCTTCGCCTGGCAGGAAGATGTTAACATATTGGCCTTCCAGAGGGTAGAACCCGATTGACTTAGACTGCCCTCTTCCAATGGACCAGACCAGACGAGCTCTTTGAATGGAGGAGCGCATCACACAAACGTACAAGAAAAACACACATTTCACGAAAATCAAAAACCAGACGTTGTCAGGGCTCTGACTGTCTTACAGCGTGTTGTCGTTGCCATCATTCTCCAGGCTGTTGCCGATGCGGATTTGGGCGCTATTGATGCGCTGTTCGCAGCAGTCGCCACGGTTAGTGATGGTTACCCTGGTGATGTTGTAGGGGCGGGACAGGTCGACCCGCCACCAGGGATTGGTCTCTCTGTTGGTCTGGGTGCAGGTCCCATAAATATATGAGGTGTCTTTCGTCCCATCAACAGCATGCTCCGCCAAGCCACCATAGGTAGATGACAGGACGGTCGGGGCCTCCAAGGCCAGGTTACCTAGACAACAGTATCTTAAGGGCTTGCGTGTTCTCACAGTAAAAACTCATATTGTAAAATGTTTTTGCCTCTTTTTGAACTCCTGAGCAGTTTGTCCAATACGAAACCCCTCCTTTCCCCTGCCTACAGCGTCAAATAAAACAAACAAACTTTAACTTTTTGCCAAGGCTTTGAACCGGTTCACGGAACGAAAACGAAAACCAGAAACCTTTGATGTTTTGCTAGGAACAGAAACGAAACCAGAAACTTAAAAAAAAATATATATGTTCCGGATCAGAATCGTTTACCTTAAATAATGGTAACCGGTTAATAACGTTATTTTTTCGTTCTTTCACAAGATTTCTAAATGCAATATGATTGGTGATTCACTTAGATAGAGAACCTTGCTGCGCGCCGCCAGCTAGTAGCATTATCGGATCAAATCTATGCACAAGCTGTAGCCACCAGTCTCTCAAACTCAATCTTAAGAAGAGGTAAATATTGTACCAAGTATCTCACACATGTTTGTTTTTAAATAGGAATTCTATCTATATGAATTTCCAATTAGTCAGGTAGAACTTTGTGGAATGTGGGCATAAGTGTCACATAAGGTACTAATGCAATTTTTTTGCATAAATTAATAGTTTAGGGGTTGTAGACTCAGAATCTGACGGGTGCCGCTCCGGCACCCTTGAGCATAAAAAAAAAATATGACATAATAGGCCACGCCCCCTTTTTGACCATACAAAAAAAATACCAGATGCACATTATTGTATAAACCCATCATGTGTGGTATCAAATGAAAGCTCTTCTCATACAGAAATCAGATTTGACAAAAAGAATGGTAAAAAAAAATTGTTTAGGTCCCTCCAGAGAACAAATTAGCTTTTACAAAGTGACCTTTAAGGTAAATAAAGTCAGGGCTTTCTACTGTCTGCCGAACTAGTAAGTAGCTTATTCGCCGTCTTGCTTTGTCTTGTATTGCACTTGCTTGATGTTTGACTGTGTTAGGACAGTTGTTGAGTAACTAGTTTGTCATAATGTCAAAGTCAGCACATTTCAAGAGATTTTGTTAGTTTTATGACTTAGCTGACTTCAAGTTTGACAATGTTAAGGAAGCCTGTGATACAAACTTGTAGCTCCTAGTCACAAATCTAGTTTCAAAAGGTGCACTCACAAAGAAATCTCTTTGCTTGACACAGTCTATCCAAGCACTGATCACTGGTACTTTTAATCAAACAACACTTGGTCTTGCTGTTAAAATTCACCATCACTTTGGCTCAAGAGAAATAATCGACATACTCCATTCACATGGGTATGTTGCTAGCTATGATTAAGTGCAAAGATACAGGAAATCAGTGGCAAAGATGACCGCAGAACAATATTTCACTTTCAGAGGTCTGCTGAATGATGGAGGATTGATCAGTGCATGGTGTGATAATTTTGATCTTCAGGTGTACACACCAAATGGCTGAAAAGAAACTCATTAATGGCAGTTGAATTTATCCAACACATGAATATTTCAGGAAACCAAGGTCAACCATCTACTGGAATTATCATTCCTCGTTTATCCAAACAAGAGATGAATAATATCAAATTCAGTGAAATGACCTCAGTGATGAAAGTTCACTTTGACGGGCCTAAGAAGCCCATACCTCCTAAATTGCCTTGCAATGTTGGGCAACCTTTTCAATTAGTGTCCAAACTCCTTTTGCCAGGGGTGTGGCAAGTTTAGCCAGCTACATTTAGTATAGCCTGCCCTGGAGGAGGTTAGTGCTAAGCGATATGTTACTATGGTAATTTATCAGAAGTTGCTTCGCCGAACCCGTTAAAGGGTTCTCTTTTTTTAGCGTTCTCTTTTTTTAGCCTGGAATCTAGCTCGCTAAACCGCTTAGCGAGCGTTGCCGAACAGTACCCAGCTGTCGACTGCACGGCCAGCGAAATGTTTCAGCTTCAGCCAATCACTTTTGCAGATTCTGAAACAGTCCCAGTGGTAGGTACTTTAAGTCCACACTGATGTGTAATGTTATGTGTAAACATATGACCGTCATTTCCGGACTATAAGGCGCTTTTAAAAGCCTTTAATTTTCTCAAAAAACGACAGTGCGCCTTATAATCCGGAGTGCCTAATATATGGATTCATTCTGGTTTTGCTTACTGACCTCAAAGCGATTTTGTATGGTACACAGCGCTCTGTCAAAATTACGGCTCCCGTATTTTATACAAACCCTCAAACAGTACATTGTTTCAGACCATTGTTGCTCTCTTTGCTGGTGGCTCGTGTTGGAAGTGCCTTCTCCAACAAGCTTGAAATGACAACTAAAGTAATTTGCTATGGAGTAATGCTGGGAGTGTTGCTCTCTATCCATTAAATAGGCAATGTATTTCACGTATGTGTAGAACCTATTTAGAATGGCTGACCTTACATAAGACGGCAGTGAAAGAGCCAAAAGACTGGAGGCAAACAGTACCTCTGCCTCAATGAGGGGGACGTGTGAGAGCATATCAGCATGCTAACTGTAGTATTTTGAGCAGCCACATGATGGCACTATAGTATTGGAGTTCTGTTAGGATGTAGGATTAGTAATGCCTAGCTATGTGATTGCTCATGCCTGTTGTTACTTGGATTTCCCGTGCGGTAAACGTAGCCGCTGGCTTTCATGTCAATTGTCTCACATACGTATTCTTGGTCATTATGTACATACATAACAGTGGCGACGAGGATAAAACAAAAATTGTGAATTTGAGAAGATAAGACAACACCAGTCAGGACTCTACAACGTTGGATTTTACACACGTGCAGTTTGGAAGACTTTTATTGGCAATTACATGAAGTTAAAGGTGCATTAAGGATTAATAGCTATTCGCTAAAGGTATGCTAGCAGCTAAAACTAACGAAATCTCTTGAAATGTGCTGACTTTGACATTATGACAAACTAATTACTCAACGACTGTCCTTACACAGTCAAACATCAAGCAAGTGCAACACAAGACAAAGCAAGACGGCAAAATAAGCTACTTACTAGATCGGCAGAAGGTAATCAAAGTCAGGTCGGCGGGCATCGGCAGGCAAAACTACAGAAGGCAGTTACAGTGCCACTTGAAAGTATGTGAACCCCTTGAGCACTTAAGCGTTTTCTGTTGTTTTACCATGATTTTTCATTTTTTTATCACCAATTTTCCATAGATGAAATATCAGGTTTATGTTTATCATTTGCATGTACTTAATTAGAGGAAATTGTTTGAGTAGCCGAAAAACTACATGAAACATGGAATTAGTCCATTTCAAAAGTAAGTGAACCCCCAGCTGAATTGGTAAAGTCAAGCAGGTAACAGATTCAGTGAAACTTATTTGGGTGCTTAATTAGTCAATTGAGCAAACCGATCATCTGAGACATCCTTAGGGAAAGGTTTGGGCAACACAGATTAAAAGAGAGAGGAAACCAACCAAACTACTGTAGTGCCAAGGTGTACCCACACAGATCAACAATGCCGAGAGGAAACGAAATATCCGAGAACATCAGGAAGAAGGTACTGACAGCCCATCAGTCTTGGGAAAGCTATAAGACCATCTCCAAAAGATTCCAGCTCCATCCATCCATCCAAGACAAATAATTTTGAAATGGAGAGCATTCAACATGACCGCATCTCTGCCTAGAAGTGGACGCCCATCAAGACCATCACCAAGAAGCACCAGAAGAAGAATAAATCAGGTAAAAGTCAACCCACACATCACCTCTAAAGAGTTTCGGACCTCTCTGGCAGCATCTGGGGTAAATGTACATGGGTCTACAATCAGACAAAAATTGTTGGTTTTGATCGTGACAAAATAATTCTATCTCGGACTCATCTGTCCAAAGAAGGGACTTCCAGAAGGCCTTTGGTTTATCCAAGTGCTCTCGGGCAAAGTTGAAACAGGCAGTTTTGTTCTTTCTTGAGAGCAGAGGCTTCCTTCTAGCAACCCGATCATGAATGTCATGTCTATTCAATTTTCGTCTGATTATAGACCCATGTACATTTACCCCAGATGCTGCCAGAGAGGTCTGAAACTCTTTAGAGGTGATGTGTGGGTTGACTTTTACCTGATTTATTCTTCTTCTGGTGCTTCTTGGTGATGGTCTTGATGGGCGTCCACTTCTAGGCAGAGATGCGGTCATGTTGAATGCCCTCCATTTCTAAATTATTTGTCTTGGATGGATGGATGGAGCTGGAATCTTTTGGAGATGGTCTTATAGCTTTCCCAAGACTGATGGGCTGTCAGAACCTTCTTCCTGATGTTCTCGGATATCTCGTTTCCTTTCGGCATTGTTGATCTGTGTGGGTACACCTTGGCACTACAGTAGTTTGGTTGGTTTCCTCTCTCTTTTAATCTGTGTTGCCCAAACCTTTCCCTAAGGATGTCTCAGATGATCGGTTTGCTAAATTGACTAATTAAGCACCAAAATAAGTTTCACTGAATCTGTTACCTGCTTGACTTTTTCAATTCAGCTGGGGGTTCACTTACTTTTGAAATGGACTAATTCCATGTTTCATGTAGTCTTTTGGCTACTCAAACAATTCCCTCTAAAAAAAAGTACATGCAAATGATAAACATAAACCTGACATTCCTTCTATGGAAAATTGGTGATGAAAAAAATGAAAAATCATGGTAAAACAACAGAAAACTCCTAAGTGGTCAAGGGGTTCACATACTTTTAAGTGGCACTGTATATGCCTATCGACCCTGCTATGCCATTGGCACGGACGCAATTCTCCATATTAAAAGTCATTGTAGCGCCTCAATTTTTTTTAAGCTGTTAATTTAAGGTTAAACTGCTTATCCTAACCCTAATCCTGAAGTATAATTGTTGCATATTGTGCCTTTAATGCAAAGAGTAAATATGTGCAGTTTTGACCCTTCTTTTTCAAGACCTCTGCAATCTGCCCTGGCATACTGTCAATTAACTTCTTGGCCACATCCTGACTGATGGCGGCCCATTCTTGCATAATCAATGCTTGGAGTTTGTCAGAAATAGTTTATTTTTGTTTGTCCACCCGCCTCTTGAGGATTGACCACAAGTTCTCAATGGGATTAAGGTCTGGGGAGTTTCCTGGCCAATGGACCCAAAATATCAATGTTTTGTTCCCCGAGCCACTTAGTTTTCATTTTTGCCTTATGGCAAGGTGCTCCATCATGCTGGAAAAGGCATTGTTCATCCCCAAACTGTTCCTGGATGGTTGGGAGAAGTGGCTCTCCAACTGATGTTCATTCAGGAAAACATACTGAGCTCCAGCCACTGAAATAAAAAGAACATCATTAGATGACTAGCCTGGATGCCGGCCCAAATTTAGCCCCGCCCACAAAATGTGAGGTTGGGAAGTTCGGTCTGGCTCTGTTCCGTTGGGGAGAAATTATCAGAAGGCAGGATTCTGCCGGACCAATCAAATTATCAGGGTGGGCTTTTTACGATGATGGACAGATGATCAACCGTAACGTTATCAACTATGTCACCAACGCTTGGGTTGAGTTCGTATTCAACAAACATGGCTGCCGCTGGAGAGCTAAAATGTGGGGATTCAAGTCTGTTTTAGTGGACATTGACAGCGCATTCATTTTGAGAGAGAAACAGAGACACGCTATCAAGCTATTTGTCGATCGAAAAGATGTTTTTGCCGTCCTTCCTACGGGATTCGGTAAAAGTTTAGTGTATAAGCTGGCCCCGATGGTCATACTACGTTGCTCTGACTGGCTCTAGGTATATCCAATTGAGCTAAGAGGTATTTCGTTTAAAACACGCCCCATAATCACAGCCCAATGGAGCAGTATCAGACTCATATTCTGACTAGAATTATGAGTATGACATCGTCAGGCTATTAGATGACTGCAGTAACTTAAGAAATAGTTCCATCAAAATGTTTTGAAAATGTACATATACAGTATGGTGTGTGTGTGTGTGTGTGTGTGTCTGTCTGTGTCTTGTATATCAAGGATCAGAGCATAACAGATTATGTGACTGTTCAGTTGATATTCTAGTTTTAGTTGACATGATACCATATCGCTCATATAAATCTTTTTTGTTTGTCATTTTCAAGACTTTCCATTACCTCACTCTCTTGAAGGTAAATGCCGACCCCATCGGACAGTTTTTTGAATATCTCTGTTGGGCACAAGATAAGATATGAGCATTACGTCAAATAGCGGGTGTTACATTTATCATAATCTGCACATACTGCACTGCCTGAACATGAAACACAGTGTAGGAGTACACTACAGAAATACAGCAGGGAGTACAATACAATAGAGAAATAAAAGCTTGTTTTTGACAAATATTTTTTTTTTAATCAAACCGTCGACATCTTGCTAAAATGAAGTGAAGTCATATTAAACAAACATTCAGTTGGGAACTTAAATCTATGGAATGTATGGCCATCTTATCATGTCATCTTTTTACAGTAGTTAAACATATAGTAATCTACATATGCAATAGTACGAGTTTGCCTTCCAAGCATTAATGGGAGGAAGCAGACGGATGACAGGCTGCTACTTACTGGACACAAACACACACACACACACACACACACACTGTAACGGTATGACACTTTTTAATTAATGCCACGTGTCACAAAGGTTCAACCAAAACAACATTAGATGAAACACCTACAATAGTTTCTTTGAACCCGTATAATTTGAGACATCAGTGAACAGGATAACACAGATAACGTGGGTTCGTTTCTCAAACAAATTCAATCATAAGTAATACAACCGTACAAGTCCAGTAAATACAACCATACAAGTCCAGTAGCCTACCATCGGAGACAGAGGCAGAGGCAGAGGGTGGCGCTGGCGTGCGTGCAAATGTGTGTGCGGCGATCCAGTATGTACGTGTGTGCGCGGGGCTCTGGAAGCCAGGTCGGGAAGTCAGTGTGGAGGGGTTGTACACAATAAACGTTCCAGAAATAATTGTAGTCTTTTTTTCACACAAAAATAACAGCTGCACCAGCAAGACGAGGTTCCAGGCAAATGAAAAATAAAGTGTACAACGAATCGCAATTCACAAGAGTCCAAGCATTCACAAACACTCCAAATACAATTAATGCAACCAAAACAATACCTTACCAGCAAGACGCTGTTCCAGGCAAACGAAGAATACAGTGTGTAGCTCCCTTCACAAGAGGCCAAACAATCAGCAACACTTCAAATACAATTTGTATATGCAACCAAAACAATACCTCACTAGCAAGACGCTGTTCCAGGTAAAAGAAAAATACAGTGTGTAGCTCCCTTCACAAGAGGCCAAACAATCACCAACACTCCAAATACAATTTGTATATGCAACGAAAACAATACCTCACTAGCAAGACGCTGTTCCAGGTAAAAGAAAAATACAGTGTGTAGCTCCCTTCACAAGAGGGATACAATAACAGACGTTAATAACAAAACAGGCTCATACGAGAAGCTACGTTTAACACCACTCGTACAAGCAAACACCCTAATATCAGCAGTTTATATCATACGAGAGGCTACTCTAAACACCCCTCGTATAAGCAAACACACTATTATCAGAAGTTTCTATCTAAACAGGCCCATACGAGAGGCTACTCTAAACACCCCTCGTATCAGCAAACACACGAATATCCGCCGTACGGCTAGGACTATGCGGCTGTTGCACCGAGGCTAAAAGTCAGTGTACAGTACAGTGCGGTTGGCTCACAGCGGACGCTCCAAACCCACGATAAGGAACAGGGAACCAGTGGCCTACTTTGTCGTTGTCCGTCACCGAGATGCAGAGTATTCCTCTTTCTTTTTTTCTCCCGCAAAACCCCTATTTCAAAACTCATCAGGAGCTGTGCTGATTGAGCAACAAAAGGGGTGTGTCCTCCACTTCAAGCCTGACGGCTATCACGGCTAATCAAAGGTGCCGTCGCTCACGTACCAGGGCGTGTTCCTAATTTGAGAGTTGCGCTTGTGCGTCTCCTGGGCAGGAGCGTCACACTCTCCCTCCCTTGGAAAAAGCCTGAGCAAGGGGAGAGGCTGGATCTCAGTCCTCAAATCCCAAGAATTCCTCCTCATCACTCGACTCCTGCAATACGTTCAGCACCTTCTTCCGTTGGAGGTCATCCAACTCTTTGGCTGTCGGATAACAGGGTTTAAGCCGGGCTACGTGGATTACACGTAAGTCCTCCCCCGTTTCTTCTCTGACAATTTGGTAGTTAAGAGGTCCCGTACTTTTTACAACCCTGTAAGGTCCGTCCCACCTTGGAGCTAATTTGGCAGTGAATTTACGATCAGCTCTGGAGTATGGGTGCGCTTTTAGCCACACCCTATCATCCATTTGAAACTCCACCTCCCGCCTGTTCTTGTCATAGTTCCTTTTCTGTCTCTTCCGAGCTTTATCTAAATTCTCCCTGACAAGGTCTTTTAGGTCGCTCAGCTGTTTCATATTTTCGTATCCCTCCGAGTCTGGTGGAAAATCAGGTTGTAAGAGTCCATCGAGTGGCCCACGAAGTGGTCTACAGAGATTAACTTCTGCTGGCGTAAACCCTGTGGACTCCTGCACAGCAGAGTTGATGGCAAAGCGAAAGTAGTGCAGGTGCTTGTCCCAGTGCTTATGCTGGTTTTCCACATATGAGGCCAGCATACTCTTCAAGG
The DNA here is from genome assembly GCF_963457725.1 of Sprattus sprattus. Lineage (NCBI taxonomy): Eukaryota > Metazoa > Chordata > Actinopteri > Clupeiformes > Clupeidae > Sprattus > Sprattus sprattus. The sequence continues at coordinate 3,059,133 of NC_137922.1, read as the reverse complement.
TGCGATTTACTCTCTCGGTCAAGTTGGTTTGGGGATGGTATGTGGTGGTGGTCTTCCTTGCCAAACCCCAACTCCTACAAACCTCATTGAACAACGCTGAGACAAATTGGCTTCCTTGATCAGAAAGCAAGTACTTCGGGGATCCCCATCGAGTAATAATCTCCTTCACCAAAATGCGGGAGCAGGTTACCGCCGAGGCCTCACGCAAGGGGAACAATTCTACCCATCTGGTGTAGTAGTCTACAAAGACCAAAAGGTAAGTGTTCAGGTGGGAGCTCCTCGGTAAGGGCCCCATTAAGTCCACTCCCAACATTTCCCACGGCTGGGTGACGATCGTTTGCTGCAACTTCCCAGCTGGTTTTCTCCCTTCAGGCTTATATTGTTGGCAGACTTGGCAGGCTCGTATGTACTCTGCTACCTCTAGACTCATCTTAGGCCAATATGCAAGTGCTTGCAGACGTTTGTAGGTTTTATATCGCCCTAGATGACCAGCCGAGGGGTCATCGTGGAACGCTTGCAGGAGTTGCGTGCGCATTGACTGAGGAACATATACTTGATGAAGGGTACGATGCGGTAGATTGACTATCCGGTACACTTTATCCTCGACGATGGTAAGCCGAGTGGTGTCATTAAGGACTTGATCTCCATTTTCCAAGATGGAATTGTAGATGGCCTGGACTTCAGAGTCATTTTGTTGAGCTGTCCATATTTCATCATCCCTTACAGGAAGTCCCAACTTTAGAGGGTCTGGCTTCTCTTCTGGCTTCTCTTTCATTATAGTAGCACAGATTGCAGTACTCCCGGAAACAGGAGCTCGGGACAGGGCGTCAGGGACAGTGTTGTATCGGCCTTTCCTGTACTCCACAGAGAAGCTGAACTCTTGGAGTAACAAAGCCCAGCGCATGAGCCGTGGACTGGGTTTGTTAGACTTGAATACCCAGCTTAGAGCAGCATGGTCCGTCACCACCATGAAGTGTCGACCCTCCAGGTAGTGACGCCACTTTTGTAAAGCCCAGACCACGGCCAGACACTCTTGCTCTGTGGTGGTATAATTTCTCTCGGCCTTGTTTAGAGTTCGACTCGCGAAGGCTAGGACCTCCTCAGACCCTTGGGCTCTCTGCTGAACTAGTATGGCACCGAGACCGATGTTGCTGGCATCCGTGTATACAGTCAGAGGCAATCGCAAATCAGGGTGTCCCAAGATGGGGGGAAGGACCAAGTATGTCTTCAGGACGTCAAAGGCTTCTTGACACTCCAAAGTCCAGTGGAATTTGGCCCCTTTCCGCTTGAGTTGGTGCAACGGTTCAGCAACTTGAGAAAAATTTGGCACAAACCGATGATACCATCCGGCCATACCCAAAAAGCGCTGAACTCCTTTTAAACAGGTGGGCACTGGGAAATCGTTGTCCGTCACCGAGATGCAGAGTATTCCTCTTTCTTTTTTTCTCCCGCAAAACCCCTATTTCAAAACTCATCAGGAGCTGTGCTGATTGAGCAACAAAAGGGGTGTGTCCTCCACTTCAAGCCTGACGGCTATCACGGCTAATCAAAGGTGCCGTCGCTCACGTACCAGGGCGTGTTCCTAATTTGAGAGTTGCGCTTGTGCGTCTCCTGGGCAGGAGCGTCACAACACACACACACATACACAACCACAGAGGAAGCAGACGGATGACAGTGTGCTACTTACTGGACATGCACTCCATTCGCAGGATGAGTGACAGAAAGGTCTCCAGCGTCAGGTTTCCTGTTGAGCCACCGTAGCGGAGAGCCACGAGGTTTAGCATGCGATCGCTAATCTGTATACCTGCAGACAGAGACACACACTGTGACAACTTACTCAGGAGACCCTGATATTGTCATGATCTGATCCGGATCCATGTTTTGTCATGTGCCCCATGTCTTGTGCTCTCTCGCTCGCTCGCTCTCTCTCTCTCTCTCTCTCTATCAAATTCAATTCAAAAGAAGCTTTATTGGCATGACCATAACATTGTAGAGTATTGCCAATTTGGGTTGGATGTATAAAAGTGATGACATAAACAATACATACTATACACAGGGTACATCAGAAGGGGGAAGGGAGAAGTGGGAACAATGATACATACATTAATAATTATCATCAGGGGATTAACAACATGAACAGACATGAACAAACATGAATTTAATTAATTTATGGGCTGTCCCTCCGTTTATGACAGGAAGTTAATTATTGTGCAGCAAGGACAAGGCATCCCTCATTTTCTCGGGTGAGGTAAAAAATGCCTCCCCTCACTGCTCGAAAGCAGGATGCCTCGTATCAGTGTTGTATCTACCCCATGCACATCGTTTGACCATTTTTGTTCAACTTACATTACAACAAACCCCATAAAACAAGCGAAGAATCGCGGCCTCTAATGCTACTCTATGGAGTTGTAAACTCAAGATGTCCGAGTGCAGCTGTTACTAAACTGCCATTGGCCCTTCTGTGTTCGAAGGGCGGGGCTTAGCGATAGGTCAATTGGACCTCGCCAGTGCCTGTGTTAAACCGTGCATTCAGTGCTGGATTATCTCTTCGCTTGCCTGGACACCTCTCACCTCATTCTTCCTGTTGGATTTCTACTCCTGCCTGTCTGTTTGCCTGGATTCCTTTGGATTTTGGAATTAACCCTTTGTGGGTTTTCTTGCCCTTCTAGCCCTGGCCTGACCTGTGAGTTTTTATGTTTCTGTCTTGTGCTGCCTGCCATGCCTCATTGAGATCCCTATGTTTCATATCTTCTGAGTTTTGCTGTTTTTTTCTGTTGGATCTCCTGCCTCTGTTTTTTGAAAGACATTCATACTGCTGAAAGGTTTATTAAAATACTCCTTTTGAAGAGACTTTGTTGCCTTTGTCTGCTTTTGGTTTCAAACCTGTTTTACTAGGCCTCAGCCGCCGCGACAGATATCCTGAACAGTGTTTTTATAAACATACCTGTGGCAATCATAGCATTCTGCAGTTCACCCAGGGAGAGGAGACCATTTTGTGTCATATCAGAACGATTAAAAAGATCCTGTCAAGACACAGTTGAGAAGGTAAAGGCATTGTTATCATTAATAAAACATGGCTCAAAACTTTTAATACTTTTGAACTCCAGTGAGAAGACCATCAAACTTACTTTGTAGGAGACCACTCGCGCCCACAGTCGATTGAACTCATGGGCATCCAGACGGCCTGTGACCGTGAGCTAAAGGGTTTCTGGGTAAAGAAAGTATGTGAAGCTATGTAATGTCCACAGTTACTCATGTGTACACATGACACTCTTGTCATTTCAATGCAAAGTTCATCACTGCAGGAAGCATAATAAACAGACATAAATTCTATTGTGTTGAATATAATATATCGTGCTATTATAAGACTAAAGTTCAGAATCAAATAAGTAAGTGACAGGAGGATACATCCATCAAAGCAACCATACTGCGGCAGGAATCTAGGCCAAAGCCTGGTGATTTGCCTGCAAGAGCAGAGAAAACAGAACAGAATACCTTTTAGAGCACAGCAGGTTTACATACCGTATTTTCCGGACTATAAGGCGACAGTGAGCCTTATATTCTGGAGCGCCTTATAAATTAATTCTGGTTGTGCTTACTGACCTCGAGGCGATTTTGTGTGGTACACGGCGCTCTGTCAAAATGTTTTAGTACGAATTTGGTTAACTACAAAGCGGCACCGCTTGCAGCATTACGGCTACCGTATTTTATATAAACCCTCGAACAGTACATTGCCCCCGACCACTGTTGCTGGAGGCAGTACTTCTGTCTCATTGAGGGGGGCGTGTGAGAGCATATCGGCATGCTAACGTTATACTGATTAGCAGCGAGGCTTCAGTTAAGACCTACAATACTCTGCAACATTTTGAGAGTTATTGTGAATACGCTAACGTTTGATTTAGCGGTATCAGACTGTTTTTTTTACGTGTTACAACTGAACAAGTTCAGGAGTTATTGTGAATACGCTCATTAACGTTTGAACAATGTTGAGAGTTATTGTGAACATGTTTAATAAAGTTTGACTGACTGACTGTTTTGTTTTGCTTAATGTGCCTTATAGTCCGATGCGCTTTATACATGAAAAAAGAGCGAAAATAGACCATTCATTGACACCTTATTATCCAGTGCACCCTATAGTGCGGAAAATACAGTAACTGCTCTGTCGTATTGGTGGATAACAAGCTTACAAAAAGAAACAGACATTGTGTATTCAGAAACAATGTCTTGACATGCCATGTGTGAATATGGTATTAGGGGACTCAACCCTAGTGGTTTTTAGTTATTTGAAGTGGGAAGGGGTGGTGTGTGTGTGATGAAATGTGTGAATCTCACCTTGGAGAAGGTTCTCATTCATAAGTATCTGGAGTTTCTCAGCATCCACCTCCTCGTGCTTCACCAATGAAAAACAACAGTGTATCAGTTTAACTTGCAGTTTTAATATGAACACTAACAAAAGATGTAAGGCACACAATAAATGAATGAATAATACCTGATCAGAGTACTGTCGGAACAAGGTTGCTTTGGAGTCAGTATCACCTCCATTTTCTGCTGGAGTGGGCTAAAAGTATTTTACAGAAGTGAATTTTAGAAGGCACGTAAATCAATCTCTCCTCATTGTTCAATTTGTTTGAGTTACCCCAATAAAGAGCAAGGAACTTGAAAGAATACTCACCTCAGTAATCTCCACATGATTAGAGGAACTTTCCCTGAAAAATCAATATATTACAAAATAAATAAAAACCCTCAAGATTCAGTCAGCAACACTGTGTATAGTCTGCACACATAGGTAGAACAAGTCCATCTGAGTGTAACAGTATTACAGATTTCAGTCAGTCAGAAGGCAAAGTGATGACCGTTTTCATAAATAAGCTCTTACTCAAGGTGGATGTCTGACTTGGAGAGTATGGTCAGGATGAAGGAAGCCGACTCATTTGGCTTGAAGGTAGAGGGGACAATGATGTACTCGCCCGGGACCAGTCTGAAGAACTCCATGACTTCTCGAGCATTGAGGTAATTTTTGGTTGAAGCCACTGGGATCCTCATGAAGAACTCTGCAGGTAACTGTCCTCGTTTCCCTTTGTACTTAAGTAGAATGACATCACCTTTATCTCATATTTATTCATTTGAAAGTCACAGAATGACCTCCCCTTGTGTTTAGAATTTTCTCCAGAGCAACTTAAAGAAAGTCTCTTCAGCTGACACAAGACTTAAAGGCACACCATTACACCACAAGTGTGTGATTCAATCATATTACTTATTTGAACTTTGATCCTGTCAATAAAACGAGGTCACAGTATTCTTACTAACTTATCAGTTATTTCAGTATATTTTTGTGCTAGATGTAATATCAGTGGTGCCCCAAGCTGTGAGTCAGCCCAAGTTGACCGTTCAAACAAACGTGTCATATTTATGGCACTGGCTTTTTAACTTCAAGACCAGAATTCTCCCTGCAAACCTACACACCGCTAAAATAGGTAGTTTCACAAGTATTCACATGCCTCAAGTCGGTTCAGCCTCCATGTTCATGTTAACAACGCAAAAGGGCAGAGTACATACCTCAGGAGGCACCTGTTTAGAGATGAAGAAAAAAACAACAATTAAATGAGCTTCAGATGGAAACACCGTGGGCCTTAAGACACATAAAATGTATCTTGAGAGACTTCAACGCACGCTGAAAACTGAGAAGCCAATGTAACGGTCGGAAAGCGGCCACCGGTTCCTCTTATCAGGCTTCTGCATGAGAGACACCAGCATGTTGTTTGGTCCCTGCTCCGAAGCGCACTCATCGTCCACGGCATACAGCTTGATGTGATACTGGGGATTTGTCCAGAAACTCTCTGACATGGAATAAACACACATGCACTGATGTTGAAACTTCCAACTAGTAAAATGTTACTATGTATTACATTTCTGTTGTGTTATTGAACATACCTTTGTTATTCATGCAGCCGCCAGCAGTGGTTCCAGCGACCCATCGGCCGTTGTGGGATTTGGAGGTCCAGCGGCTCTCAGATGACTCATCAAGGAAATCAGGACTCAAACAGCAAATATCCATATCAGCAAATATCCAACAGAAATCTTCCATTGACATCCTTAAGATGAAGAATAATGGACATTCTCAATTAAGGATTGTGGATGGTAACATAATCATGGGATAGAAATAAATAAATAAAAACTACAAGGTACTTTTACATTTATTGGATTGATTTTCATACCAGAACTCGCCATCATCACGAATCGAGAGGCACTTTGTTCTTTCCTCTGGGCTCACAGACTGCCAACTGTTTGATCTTCAATCAAAATAAACACATCTCAGTACGCACCTTCTGCTGATCAACAAACTGAAAGATTCGGAAGAAACGTTGGCATTTCATAAAGACGCTACATACAGCACACACTCGGTACAAAATAATGCTGTGAAATTGAGATGCAGGATTTTTGCTTTTGTAATCAAAGGATAAAACCTGAAATTGAAAAGTCAAATTATAGTTGGCAAAAGCTGTGGAAATGAGAATTTCAAGTTGAGTCACATCATGTTCCAGGACTTGATTCTCACTTTTCACCCTACTGCAAAGTTTCATCACAATGCTCTAAAGCTCCCCGTTCGGGCATGATTCACCGCTTGTTATTCAAGGAAAGGAAAGTTTGCCAAAGACACCAAGCAGAAAAAAAGTAATTATAATGAAATCCAGATCATGATGGCTAATTTCAATGAGTGTGAGATCATAAACATACAAATCAGGCAAACAAGGTTGACTGACAAGCCCTAAACTTAAACACCATATTGGCTCCTCACAATATAAACAAAGGCTAGGGTTTTCTTCAGGAAATTCCACACTAAGGTCAATGTTGCTGTTAGTAGCTGTGCTGTTTGAGTCTTGTTTTTTGGGCAAAATGTGCTTTTTGTAGGGGTGTCATGTAGCCTGGATACCAGCCTGAACTCCGCCCACACAATTTTTGGTCTGGGAGATTCAGTCTGGAGTCGAGCTAGTTGGGAGGGTTTAAACGTTTCGAAAAAGTTGAGAAAGCAATCTAAACCAATCAAATTGTAAGGGCGGGCTTTATACGTTGATGGACAGATGACCTGATGATAGATAGAATACCGGTATACATCGAACAAAGATGGCGCCGTCTCGGGAGCTTAGTGGGACATATTTGATATGATTTAAGCTATCTACACAACTTTTTTTATGTCTACATTGACTCGGTTAGTTGTGTATACGCAACACCAATGTTGCCGAGGATTGTAGGTCTTAACTTAAGTACTCTAGACCATTATTGAAAGGTTATGCTAACAGCGTAGACAAAAAAAAACATTGAAACAAATGGTAGCTTCTAGCCTTAAGTGCTAATTAAGTAACGTGAGCAGGCATATCTCAACAGATATTGACAGCGCATTCATTTTGAAAGATGAACAGAGAAACGCGATCAAGGCATTTGTCGATTGAACAGATGTTTTTGCCGTCCTCCCTACGGGATCAGGTAAAAGTTTAATCTATCAGATGGTAATAATACTACGTTGCTCTGATTGTTTCTAGGTATCCAATTCAGCGAAGAGGAATTTTCTTTCCTGGTTCGTTGAAACACGCCCCATAATCACAGCCCAGTGGTTCGTTCTCAGACTCATATTCTGACTAGAATTATGAGTATGACATCGTCAGGCTAGGTGTCATGTGCTGCATATGTTTTTGTTTTGAAAAGCTTTTAATTCTGCCTTGAACTCTGTTTGGATTATTGTATTTTTTACCTGCCTGTTGACTCTATGGCATAGTCACGAGACTGCCTTTCCCCTCTGGATTGTTGCCTGTGAACTTTATTAAAAACTCTGAAACTTGAGCTGTGTTGTCTGCAAGTGGGTCCTTCACTACTGAGAGTCGTAACAGTACGATCAATTGCAACCATCTGCTTTCACTACAGATCGAGCATGGGTGACACAGCAGTCAGGGACGCCGGTGAGACCTTCTGTAACTCTTTCACCACGTTCTCTGAGGAGATGAGGAAGGTTTTTGACTGTTTCAAAAACGGTAGAGATGCAGCGTGGGAGATGCTGCATGTTGGACAAGGTAATCGCTCTGTGTCAGTCTATGCCATAGAGTTTCAGAGAGGCAGTGTGGGAGATTCTGCATGTTGGGCACCTCCAAACCCTGAGCATATGCAGATTAACCGCTATCAAATATCACATACACAAAGACTTAGCCATTACTGCTGTCTGTTCTGTGGTGAGTCTAGTCACTACGCTCACTCCTGTCCAGTAGAAGGCGAAGCTCATCAGTAGGAGGAAGAGTTCTGGTGAGCCCTGCCTCTTTCAAGTCCTCCTTGGTCCTTCTCCCAGCCTCTTAAGAGTGGCAAGGTCAGCAACAACGACTCTGGGGCTGATGAGAATTTGGGCCTCATTTATAAAAGGTTACGTAGAAACCATCCTACATTTTGTCTAAGACATTTTCTGAAATGAGCGTAAGTGAGATCCACAGAAAACGGACGTACACACAAAAAAACACGTGTGCCAATCCTTCGGTTATAAATCACAAATGGTCGTGGAATTGTGCGCAACTGAATCTCCGCCCTCACAACGCCCCTATTTAATCTAATTAGCATATTATCAATGCACAAACAGAGCAAGAAAGAAACATGTAAACAGAAGAATTATAGTGAGGCTGACATCGACGTTCTGCTGATGGAAGAGCAGATGCGGGCCAAAACATTGTTAGAAAGCCTGTCAAGTGGCGTAATGGCAAAAGCAAAGTGTGTGAGATGCAGTAGACACGTCTCGAAGCACCAGCGGCCGCACCCGTGGCATGAGCAGCACCAGAAGCCGCATCTGCGTCAGCAGAACCATGGCTTTGGTGCGCTCCACTACCGCCCGCGCACGGGCATGTGCTGTATTGAAGTGGGCTTCCTAGGCTGTCTGAGTATGCGCAATCTGGATGAGAATACATTGGTTACCCTGTTTTACGCAGGAAATCCTCTGCGGTGGTGCTGACGATGATGAAACTCCATGTCGGCTGTCGGTGCTCAGAGAGTTCTGAATTCCTGCAGTACTACAGTATTGCCACAAGGAAATTTAATTACACAAACTAAAACCAGACGTAGAGATACGTCCATTTCTACGTCTGAGACGTTTTTTATAAATCTGTACTTAGACGTGGATCTGATCGCACGCACAGTCTAAGATCAGTTCTGTGCGTAAGTACGTTTTATAAATGAGGCCCTTTGATTGATGCTTCCGTGGCTGCTCAATGGCAACTGTCTCTTCTTCCTCTACACTCTCCCATTGTGGCCAATGTCCTGAATGGTAAGAAGCTTGATAATGTTACCCATGTCTCTGCTCCTGTGTCTCTGTTTTTTTCTGGTAATCATCGTGAATTGATTCAGCTACATATCATTGATTCTCCTCATGCTCCGGTTGTTCTCGGTCTTCCCCTTCCTCACAATGACTGGGTCAACAATAAGATTCTGGGCTGGAGCCCATCCTGCCTAGCCTGGATACCAGCCCGAACCCCGCCCACAACATTTTTGGTCAGGAAATGTCGGTCTGGCGCTGTGCAGTTGGGGAGAGAGTATCATCGTTCGGATTATGCCGTACCAATCAAATTGTCAGGGCGGGCTTTATAAGATGATGGACAGATGACCAACGAACACTTGAGTTGATTAGATAGATAGATTAGAATTCGTACCAAGAAGGCGGCGTCTGGGGAGCCTGTTAGTGGGACATATTTTATGTGATTTAAGCTATCTACACGACTTTTTTATGTCTACATTGACTCGGTTAGTTGTGTATGGGCAACACGAATGTTGCCGAGGATTGTAGGTCCTAACTGAAGCGCTCTAGACCATTATTGATAGGTTATTGCTAACGCTTAGACAAAAAATCCATTGAAAAACATAGTAGCTAGCTAGCCTCGCTGCTAATAAGTATGTGAGCAGGCATATCTCACAGATATTGACAGCGCATTCATTTTGAAAGAGGAACAGAGAAACGCGATCAAGGCATTTGTCGATCGAAAATATGTTTTTGCCGTCCTTCCTACGGGATCCGGTAAAAGTTTGAATGTATAAGATGGTCATACTATGTTGCTCTGATTGGTTGTATGTATCCAATTGATCAAAGAGGCATTTTTTGTCCTGGTTCGTTGAAACACGCCCCATAATCACAGCCCAATGGGTCAGTATCAGACTCATATTCTGACTAGAATTATGAGTATGACATCTTCAGGCTACATCCTGTCTATCTCTCTGCCTCCACCAAGCACACGTTCCAATTCCCCCAGTAGGAGACTCCTCAGGAGAATTCCCTGACCTGTCTGCAGTCCCCCGTGTCTAAATGGACCTGAAGGCCGTGTTTAGTGAGTCCCGAGCTATTGCTTTGCCACCTCACCGCCCGCATAACTGTGATATTGACCTCCTGCCAGGCAAGGTGCTAGCTGGGGGCCGACTCTACTCTCTTTCCCGACCCGTTGGAACCATAGAGATGGATCAACAGAAAGTCAAGGCAGTCGTGGAATGGCCCCAACCGACATCCCGCCAGGAGCTGTAATGCTTCCTGGGCTCAGCAATTTGTATTGTCGTTTCATCAGAAATTTCTGTGCACTGGCTGCTCCTCTTTCTGCCCTTACCCCGACATTAGCCGTGGCCTACTGGTTAGGGTTTCGGGCTGGAAATCGGAGTGTGGCCGGTTCGATCTTGAACAGTAGGAAAAATGTGGGCAGCACTGCTCTCCCATGCCCACATCCATGGCTGAGGTGCCCTTGAGCAAGGCACCTAACCCCAATCACTGTTCCCCGGGCGCTCAAAGGAGCTCACTGCTCCGTGTTAGTGTGCTTCACTGTGTGTATCACTGTGTGTATCACTACCCGGTGTTAGATGTCAGTGAGTTGATGTATTCAAACTAGCTTCCTGACGATTTTGTATTCAATGGGATTTAATCAAGGTATTCATTTAGTGTGATTAAATCAAGGTCAAAGTCCTAATTAGCAATTATCCACTCAACTAGTACCTAGCTCTAGACACACCCATTCCCTCCCATATCCCCTTACCTGTAAATTGTACTGTATGAAAGACTTGAGTTCATGTTAGTATGTTGAAAGAATCCTCTCGTGCAACATGTGAGTGGATTGTCCTGTGACGCTGGAATAAACATATTTCTTATGTTGGACAACTTTCCCGAGTGCCTGTTTATCTGCAGACCTGACCTTGGATCGAAGACTGAGACAGACTCTTTCACCTGGATGGGTAAAATGCAGTGATAAAATTGTGTGTGTGTGTCACTATCTCTGCCGTAAACAGTCACTAGTTTCCATTCCATTCCATTAGTTAAGTTTATCTGGTCACCTGCTGCGGAGAGGGTCTTTCGAGAGCTGAAGAGGCTGTTTACCTCTGCCCCAATCCTGGTACAGCTTGACCCAAACTGCAAGTTCATCATGGAAGTGCATGCCTCGGACACTTTCCCAGCATTCAGCCCAGGATAAGGAGGTACACACTTGCGCCTTTTTCTCTAATCGCCTCACTCCACCAGAGTGCAACTATGACGTTGGCAATAGAGAATTGTTATCCGTCAAGTTAGCTCTGGAGGAGTGGCGGCACTGGCTAGAGGGGTCAAAAGTGCCATTCCTGGTATGAACTGACAATTAAAATCAACTTCACCCTGTCCTTTCGCCCTGGATCCAAGAACGGCAAACCTGATGCTCTCTCCCGCATTTTCCCAACTCCAGGTAGCCCTGAGGAACCCATGAACATCCTCCCAGACCACCGTGTTGTTGGGGCAGTTCAGTGGGATATCAAGACCTTGGTGAGGTCCGCCCAACCAGACACTGCAGCCCCCATTCACTGCCCTGTTTACATCCTGTTTGTCCCTGTATCTATCCATTCCGAGGTCCTGCAATGGGGTCCTTCCTCCCATCTTCCCTGCCATCCTGGAGCAAGGCCCCCCTTTTTCCTGCCCAGGAGGTGGAGGTCGGGGTCCCATCTGCCCGGCTTTCGTCCACTATTGCCGTCAGACCCAGACCTCAGCCAGGATGAAGCGCCAAGGTGACCGCCATCGCTCCAAGCCCCTCCCTTATCGCGAGGGTCAGCGTGTCTGGCGTTCAACCTGGGACTTTCCACTCAAGGTAGAGTCTCGGAAACTGGCTCCCTGCTTCATCGGCCCTTTCCCCATTTTGAAAGTCTGCTGCTGTCTGACTCAAGCTCCCTTCCTTCCTCTGCTGCATCCTCCCCACCTTCCAAGTGTCCAGGGTTGTGCCCTTCATCTGCAACCAGCTCTGCCCTGCTCCCAAACCCCCTCCTCCACCATGGGTCATTGATGGCTCAGTGTCTTTCACAGTTCATCAACTCCTTGACGTTCGCCTTCTGGGTCGTGGCCTCCAGTTCTTAGTGGACTTATGGCCCCGGGGGGAGATGCTGGGGCCCATGTTGGTACATTGTGGAACGCACCCTCATTAGAGACTTTGCTAAAGACTCATCCTGTCCCCCCAGTTAAGAGGGGGGGGGGGGGGGGGGGACTGTTAGTAACTGTGCTGTTTGAGTCTTGTTTTTCGGGCAACATGTGCTTTTTGTTTTCATTCTGATCTGAAAATGCTGTGTGTTTCAACTCCTCATTTCCTCCGTCTGCATTTGAGCAGGGCCCACAGTAGTGATGTCTACTCACTCATCAATCATCAGTTGCACTACACTTTATTTCCCTTAATTCAGTTCAACAGTTCAAATCAATAAATGAATCTGGCTTCATGCTAACTATTCATAAGGCAATATCAATAAGATATCTAAAAAAGAAAAAAAAATGCTTAAATGTGTCCACCATGTCAAAGGTGTTTCCTTGGGAATGTTGGTGCTAATTTAAAATGTTGAATGATCTCCACTGTATTTAGCACATCTAATCCTATTCATATAAAATAATATCCTGCATGCACTTTTTAGTAATCAAACTTATGATTTAAGCAAAACTTACTTATCACTCCAATTACCATTCCACTCTCCATGTCCATGGGGGTTGAACAATCTCACCAGTTTCACAGACTGATTGTTGGTCATTAGCTGTTGGGAGCAAGACAGTATCACACATTTATGTTTCAACACTATTCAGTGGCGGTTTTAGGCACGGGCGACCTGGGCAGTCGCCCGGAGCGGCACTTTTTCAAGTCACGTGGAGGGCGGCACGACCCAAAATTATAAATAATAATCTGGGTCGCGAAGCGGTTTTCTATTATCTATCATATCACTGTGTGGGGAATTGACAAATTGGCGCCTCCTGCAGATGCAGGCGCCTTGCTTGCGCCCCTGCTTGCTAAGAAGGTGCCGTCTATGTATGAAAAGGGGGAAAGGGAGGAAGCGCGGGGGGAAAGGGAGGAAGCGCAGGGGAAAAGTTCACCTCTGGGCATCCCAACTGGAACGGACAAGTGGGGGGACGGGGGGATCCACTGTAAGCTATGGGGTTGGCAAGTGTGACGTCACGGATCCAAATCCTCAGCTGCCAATGTTTACTGTAATGTTAAAGCCAATATTTACGGTTGGATTGTAAAACACCTGCTAAGGTTACGAAGGCAAGGAACACCTCGTTGAAAAGACGAGACCACGAGGATTCATCTACATTTTAAAGTAAGTCGATCAGACCTTTATATCTCATTCAATGAACTCCATGAAAGTGCGACTAATAAAAAGGACCCAGTGCTGTTTGTGCTAACGTTAGCCACGCTACAATTTCAAACAGAGTTGTGAGTGTGAATGTTATGACAGGTGGCAGCTTGAAAGGGAAAGTTCAGGCTTCCATGAAGAAAAAAGAATATGAGGTGGAGGTGAGGAGAAACATTAGCTTAAATATGTGGGTGTCGACTAGAAAACTGATGTAACTGTTCTCTGTTGACGTTTACTATGTTAAAATTGCTAGCGATGGATCCGGAAGTGACGATTTTGGTCTTGGTGACGCATCGACTTGCCAACCCCATAGCAATACTCTAATACAATTATTGTGCTTACTTAAGTCAGTCACACCTCGACCTTCTTGCAAAAAACGCACATTCATAATATTATAATTAGGCTACAGGCCTATAATTCCTGCACGTTTTAAGATTTTCTGAATTGTGGGAAATGGCTTATACAAATAGGTAATACTGAACGATTATGTGTCACCAAGGGCAAGGTGAATTGGTTAAGTCTTAACTTCTGTACGAGTGACGGTGTTGGGGGATGGGGACTTTGTTGATTGTCGAGTGCAAAATAAGCACAGAGATGGATAGGAAATGGCCAAAACAGTCAGGTGCCCAATTTTGAAAAAAAAAGAAAAGAAGAAGAGGAGAAACGAGCAAAACATAAAGGTATGCCACTATGTTCTCTCTGTACGATATCCATGTCATGATGAAGTGCTAATGTTAATTGGTGGTATAACTCTTACATTTGTTAGCCTGCTATTCTGCTGCCTAAGATTATACAACAATAATTCGGTTTTAACTCAACAAACACAAGATCTAATTTCACGATAAGATTGTGCTTTGCAACAAAACTGTTACAGGTTCAGTTATTATGTATTTGTTATTATATGTATCAGTTGGGTTGACGTTGGGCCGTGTAATTAGTCAACAGAATGTTCATATCTTCTGTAGGCAGTTAAGTGTTAATATAGCGTCTAATGACAGATATTTAGCATGTACGTAGGCGGTATGGGCATGTTTATTCCCATTGATTCCCTTAAGTGTGTTATTTAAAGTTCTATAAAAGGATTTGTGCAATTGTGCAAAGTTTCTCTTTAATTTATTTAGTTATTATAAAAATATATATATATATATATTTATTAAAAAAACAAACATCGCGCTCGGAGGGGGTCTCGGGGGTCTCTCCGGGCGTAATGCCATGTAGAACCGCCACTGACACTAATACTACATTGTCTCTTTGTGCTGGTCTGTCTCTTCTGTTGCTATACAATCACACATACTAGTAGGTCACATGGGTAATGACACACCACTACCTGATAATACAAGCAACCAACCACTCCCATTCCATTAGAATATTACCTTAGTTACTCCTGTGACGGTGTAGGCATGGCCCTGCACAATCCCATTTGGTAACACACTGTTGGCAGATGTTGCCTTAAAGTGACACACAAAAAAGCATTACAACCGAGAGGCAACAGTAGTTGTGTGATTTTAGCATTTGACAAAACCTTTGTTAACATAAGAAAAAGCTGCTCAATCCTTTTCACTCTAAGGTTTTACATAATAGACATGAAGTACAGTGAGATCATCTCACCACAACTCAACTCACTTTGTGGAGAAGGATAGGACAGATGCAGGAAAACTACTCACCCATTGAGGAGTGCCACAGCCCATGAGGGAATTGGACTTGGCTGCCCTCAAAATTATGTCCCACAGGTCAGGGGGGGCTTCATCCAGCTTGAATGCCATGTGGATCCCACCTGTGAAGTCCATCAGGGCCTCTGACACATAGCCAGCATTCATGTCAGCATAGGAGCCACATACCCTACAGGGGGGTAGAGGACAAATGGTTTAACTGACCTGTCAAATACACCAAGGAGCATCATGAAGACAGCTCGACCACATACTTAGCATAGGCCTTCTCCATCAGCGCAACCCAAAACTCATTGGGGGTTTTCGAGCTCACAAATATCAGCCTCCCATCAATTACTGGAAGCTTGTCGTCAATGACCACATCTACCCACTTCCCAAATCTCCAGAACTGAAAGAAGAGAGCAACAACAGAAAATGCTGTTACACTAAAAAAGAATCTTTAATAAATGAATGATGGAAAACATAAATGTCTTTTTATGGCAATCCTTTTTTTGATTGCTGATCAGGTTTTTACTGTTGTGATAGAATATTTTTTTTTTTAGATGGCCATTCCTTACCCTGAAGTGAAACAGGCCTACATAGCCCTCCCTCTCCTGAAAATACTGATCCGCAGGGATTATCTGCTCCCTAATTTGCTTCTTAAAGGTCAGTGCTCCAATAGAAGCCAGGAACCAACAGTTTCCTGAAACAAAATAAGTACTAAGAGTAAGTAGAGGTAACTATGTTATGTTTGCCTTGCAATGTCTTTATTTGTCTCATAATCTACATTATTTGTAACAGTAAGCATATATAATACATAAATAACACAAAACACGTAAATAGTAGGTGGA
Source organism: Sprattus sprattus (assembly GCF_963457725.1). Taxonomy (NCBI): domain Eukaryota; kingdom Metazoa; phylum Chordata; class Actinopteri; order Clupeiformes; family Clupeidae; genus Sprattus; species Sprattus sprattus. Next base: position 3,043,013 of record NC_137922.1, on the reverse strand, counting down.
TAGTAATTTGTAAGTGTTTTTAAAGCATACTCTTACCAACCGCTCCTTGTCTAACGTCAAACCTTGATAAACCGTCCAAAATGAAACAAGGGTTTTCTACCAGTTTCTACAAAAAATGTATTCATATCATGTCATGTCAAACTTATTTATTATAAGCAGGCCTATACATTCATTGCTGGTCTGCATTCATTCACAAGCTTATATGGTAACCTCAGCAGTCCCCGCACCCCGATTTACAAGGAATTTACATACCCCTGGTCTTCGCCACACAACTCTGGACAGCTTCTCAGGCTCCAGTATTCCGTTGCCAATGGACCTAAGATCTGGTGGAAACATGTCATCGATGTACCTCTTGCGATTAATGATGCAGTATTTCTGCAGCTGTTCGAAGTCTTGATCCAGAAACTTGTCAGGGTTTGTGGGAGATCCTCTGCCATTTTTCTTATTGCGTTCATTCATAATATTCAGACACACACCAGGAGGAGGCATTCTGGAAGATGGGAGAGTGGCACTCTTAAGTGATACTAACAAAAAACAAACAATTAGGTCAAAGCAGTACAAACGGCAAGGATGATAAGGTAATGTTACCCATATTTGCAATAACTTACCTTTACTAAATAAACTTGCAGGTGATAATGAATTCCTTGCCTTGTATTATCTACTTATAAAGACCTGTTCCAGGCATATGAACAGATGAGAAGCTGATGCACAAGTAACACGCAGTTCAAATATTTTCTATATGACAAGTAAGGTTAAGTTACCAGTAACAAAGGAGTTGGTGTCGACTGAGGAAGAAAGGTCCCAGACGTGAGCCTGCCAGAGACTGTGATCGATTCTTAAATACTGCTTCGGTCTGGTGCAAGTTCAGGCAGAGTGGTTGCACCTGTTTATTGTGTGGCCTCTTTGCGAACATGCAAATCCTACATGCCCACTAATTGCCCCAAAGCCCTTTTAAGAACTTTAAGGCTTACTTCAGACTGTTCCTCTTCATCTGTCTATATCTGTCAATCTACTGCAGACTATTCCTCTTCATCTGTCCATCTACATCATTTTACTGCAGACTCTACCAGTTATAATAATAATAAAAAAATCTTAAATTCATTTTTCACAACTCACAACAAATCCTACAGCTAGATCCAAGGATATACTTAATATAAACCATAATGTAATTATCTGAATCGCCTTGTATTTCTCAAGTTTTTGGCAGCTACAGCACTCCAAATGAATAATTCAATAAATCATGTTTGCAAATACACAACCCACTTCAAAATAATGTTCTTTTACTATAACTATGCAGCAGTGATGCTACATGTCTCTGTTGTTGTTTCTGGCACATAGAACTTGGCAATTCATTCCCTGCCATGCATCTAGCTAAAATGTCAACCTTGCAATAACTTGCAGGAACAACCCAGTGTGATTTTTACAATTTCTAAATTTAGGTGCTACTTCCCAAGGTCAAATCAAATCAAACTTTATTTGTACGGGGCATTTCATACGCAAAGGTAACACAATGCGCCTCACAGTAGGAAAGAAGGGAAATAAAGGGGGGGGGGGGGGGGGGGTTACAAATACTTGTAAAGAGACATAGATAGATAAATAAGTAAACGTTCCATAAATGTAAAATAGACACATTTTACATGATAACAGGGCATCAGGGCATCACATAACGCATATCAACAGGGCATCACATGTCAACAGGGCATCACATGACAACAGAGCATCACATGACAACAGAGCATCACATGACAACAGGGCATCACATGGCATCACATGTTTTCTATTGTGTTCTGTTTGCCGGGGCCGTACATGCATCCACTCGGCAAACAGGAAACACATTTGATGTAGCGGTACTTAATTGGGGGTTACAAACACTTGTAAAGAGACACGGATTCGTAAATAAATAAATGTTTCAAATATGTTAAATTAATACATTTTTACAGTGAGTGATAAGCCAGATCAAAGAGGTATGTCTTGAGTGTATGTTTAAATGTATCAACCGTTTCAGCCATTCTTAGGTATTCTGGCAGAGTATTCCAAAGGCTGGGGGCATAGAAGCTAAAAGCTGCTCTCCCATGTCTCTTAGTCCTGGCTTTTGGTACTATTAGGAGATCAGTGCCGGAGGACCTCAGGGTTCTACTGGGTGTGTACCTTGAGAGCATGTCTGTTATATATTCAGGTGCTTGACTATGGAGTGATTTATAGACTAGTATGAGAATCTTGAAATCTATTCTAGAACTAACAGGTAACCAGTGCAGGGTTTTTAATACTGGTGTAATATGCGCTCTCCGTCTTGTTTTAGTGAGGACTCGCGCTGCTGCATTCTGTATGGTTTGTAGTTGACTAATGGCTTTTTTTGGTAGACAAGACAAAAGAGAGTTACAGTAGTCTAGCCTGCTTGTGATAAACGCGTGCATCAGTCTTTAGGTGTCAGCCTGAGCGAGAAACGGTTGCACCTTAGCAATGTTTCTTAAGTGATAAAAATATGTTTTAATTATATTTTTGATGTGGGTTTCAAAATTGAGATCTGAGTCTAATATGACACCTAGGTTTCTGGTCACAGTAATGCTAACAATACATTGTCATTGCAATTTAGCATCTGCTTAAAACCTGACCCTTTACCTTCACCCGTATTTCATATGTGCTTTAAGTCATATCCCCGCAAACAGGGAACGTCCCCAGGACGTTAACAGGACATTGGCAAGGTCCCCAATCGTCCCCAATTGGTCCCCGCCACAACGTTCGCTAGAGGACGTTACCAGAAAGTTTTTGACGTTTGTAGCAAGTCTACGTTTGGTCCTTCTGTGACGTTCGCATGAGTCTTAAATCGGACTTTTAGGGAACATTATAATTTGGTCTCTCAGCACACGTCCCCAGGACGTCCTTCAAAAACGTCCCCGTTACCTTTACCTGTGGTCCTCATGCGTGACGTTTGCATGAGCCTTAAAACGGACTTTTAGGGAACCTATAATTTGGTCTGTCAGCACACGTCCCCAGGACGTCCATTAAAAACGTCCCCGTAACCTTTACCTGCAGGCCCTCTGCGTGACGTTCGCATGAGCCTTAAAACGGACTATTAGGGAACCTTATAATTTGGTCTGTTAGCACAAGTCCCCAGGACGTCCTTTAAAAACGTCCCCATAACCTTTACCTGCAGGTCCCCTGCGTGACGTTCGCATGAGCCTTAAAACGGACTATTAGGGAAACTTATAGGTCTGTTAGCACAAGTCCCCAGGACGTCCTTTAAAAACGTCCCCATAACCTTTCCCTGCAGGTCCTCTGCGGGACGTTCGCATGAGCCTTAAAACGGACTTTTAGGGAATGTTCTTATTTGGTCTCTCAGCATACGTCCCCAGGACGTCCTTCAAAAACGTCCCCATTACCTTTACCTGTGGTCCACTGCGGGACGTTCGCATTCGGTCCTTCCAAAACGTCCCCTTGACGTCCTCTGATGGTCCTCTCTGAGGTTCCGCTAGAGAAAAATGTTTTTCATTTGCCCGACATTTTAATGATAAGCCGGGCAAATATCTATTTCTGCTCCTATTGAAGAAAACTGACGGCCTGCGTAGCTTAAATTATAACATAATCAGGTAGTTTAGAAAGCAACACGTTTAGTTTACAATGGGAAATAAAAACATTAATGTCTGATGAGCGTCAATAAGTAGCCTGGATACCAGCCTGAACTCCGTCCACAAAATGTTTGGTCTGGGAGATTCAGTCTGGAATTGAGCTAGTTGGGAGAGATTAAACGTCTCAGAAAAGTGATCTGAACAATCAAATTGTAAGGGTGGGCTTTATACATTGATGGACAGATGACCAACCAACGCTTGAGTTGATTAGATAGATAGAATATACATCAACAAAGATGGCGCCGTCTCGGGAGCTTAGTGGGACATATTTTATATGATTTAAAGGCACCCAGTGCAACTTTCGAGGCTTAAAAATAAACATTCAATTTCTAGTCTTTTTTGCACGTAGTAAGTTTCAATAACTCCATACCATTACATACCAACATTCAAGCAGCAAAGATGAGACGTCGTTGTGTGGTGAGAACTGATAGAAAATCGATAACAACAATCGCCGCCATTTTCTTTATTTTTTTGTAACTTACAATAAATAAAGCAGGCTTCCAGTCAACGTTGTGCTTTGCCTGGCTGAGGTATGTAAAAGACCATAAGGATTGAAAAAGCGGACTGGAGGTTCTTCTAAGTTCGTCTTCTCTGATGAGTCCGATTTCACAGTAGGTGCAAGACTCTCTGGCTTGTAGGCCTCTCCAGGTCCCCGTCTAACCATCAGACCACCATGTGTTGGGCAAAGCTGAAAATTGGACTCATCAGAGAAGACGAACTAGAAGACCCTCCAGTCCGCTTTTTTCAATCCTTATGGTCTTTTACAAACCTCAGCCAGGCAAAGTACAACGTTGTCCCGGAAGAAAAACTTGCTTCCTTTTGCTCTGACAATGTTCCCCAACTCTGAAAAGTGTTTTTTCCAGCAGGGCAATGCTCCATGCCACACAGCCAGGCCAGTAAAGGTGTGGATGGAGTTCCACCAGATCAGGACCCTGTCATGGCCAGCCCAATTTCGAGACCTGAATCCCATAAAAAACCTCTGAAATGTGATCAAGAGGAAGATGGATGGTCACAAGCCATGAAAAGAAGCCGAGCTGCTTGAATTCTTGCGCCAGGAGTAGCATAAAGTCACCCAACGGCAATGTGAAAGACTGGTGGAGAGCATGCCAAGACACATGAAAGTTGTGATTTTAAATCAAGGTTATTCCACCAAATATTGATTTCTGAACTCTTCCTAAGTGTAAGCATTAGTATTGTGTAGTTTAAAAATTAATATGAGCTTGTTTTCTTTGCATTATTCGAGATCTAAAGACACTGCATCTTTTTTGCTATTTTGACCAATTGTCATTTTTCTGCAAATAAATGATCTAAATGACAATATTTTTATTTGAAATTTGGTAGGAATGTTGCCAGTAGGTTATAGAATAAAACAAAAATGTACATTTTACTTTAACACATACCAATAAATAGTAAAACCAGAGAAACTGATCATTTTGAAGTGGTCTCTTAATTTTTTCCGCGGCTGTATGTCTATGCGTCTAAAACAGGTTTCCCAGAAGTCACCACAATGCCCTCAGGACGTTCTTGCAACTTCCTGCAGAAAGTCCCCAGGACCTATAGAAACACGTTCCCCAGACGTAACCACAAAACCCTCGGGAGGTGCTTGCAACGTCCTGCATAACGTCCCCAGGACCTATAGAAAACGTTTCCCAGTTGTCACCGCAACGTCCTCGGGACGGTCTTGGAACGTCGTGCAAAATGTCCTTGAGTGGTCAAGGGAACCATACACATTTACGTTTTTAGAACGTTCAGAGAGACCATTACAGGACGTCGAGGGGACGTAATTTTGCTTACAGGGATGTGCTTTCCTCAACATGTCTTTAGTGCAGAGTGGCAAAATATTCCATGCTGAAAAACTTCTATACAAGAGAATATTTGGAATTTAAGTTAAAAACAGCTGCATCAATATTTTTTCTGTAGTCAAGACTGATTAATAAAATGTAACATATGACCCTGAAAATATGAACATAAGGAAAGTGAAAAGTGGTTGTGTTTAGCACTTGACGGCTACAGATAGTGCATGTTGTACTGTAAAGGAGTGCATTTACGGATCCAGGGTACAACATGCGGCGCATGTTGCGGCTGTCTCCAGCCAGTTGTGTGTTTTTGTATTCTGCTGCGAAAGATCTAATAAAATACAAAATATGACCCTAAAAATATGAAGGAATGGAATATAAGGAATGTGAAAAGCATTTCAGAAAGGTAAATATTTTAGTATTCTTCATCTTCAAAGACAGTTTTGGTGGGAGCACATTCATGATGGCATATTTGTCATATTCTATAAGAATACACCTAGCTTTATGTAGAGATGTGTAGATCTCCTCTTTAGAGCAAAATGCAAGGACACGAGACGGCCGTCCACAGCATCTACACATCCTTTTTCAATTCCTATTCATCTCAAAATAAAATGGTCAAGACTTTGTATTGCTTACACAATAGTTTGTTAAAGGATGCTACTACCTTAAATGCCACTGGGAAATCTGTGTCTCATTTTGAGATCTCATTCAAGGCATGACAGGGGCATCGAGTCACAGCTGCATTCAGCTAACCAATGAAGCGCCAGAAAATAAATTAGGCAGATATGACCCAAAGAACACTTTAAACCCACCTCCAGTATACTAAGTCTCACATTGTGCTGTCGTAGCTCCCAAACCTTTTCAAAATCAAAATAAAGATCCTAATGTCTTTTTGAGTCAGACCCAGATCAAAATGGTATTGCGGATAGTTGTTTTGTCATCAGAAAATGATCACATGGGGTCACTTTTATCCAGAGGTTTCAAGAACCTATTTATTTTGTAATTATGCTTCTATATTTAGTGTGCTTGCCCGAAGGGAAGCACAGTATTGTTATCGTCAAGTTTTCTTTATTAGTGTGCTTGCCCGAAGGGAAGCACAGTATTGTTATCGTCAAGTTTTCTTTATTTATTTATTTATTCTCCCCGTTTTTCTTGCAGCTAACTCCTCCTCGCCCGTTTGAGCAAGAGACGCCATTCAAACACCAAAATGTCCGGCCCGATCCGGTGCAGGTTGCTATGACTTTTCGTGGCGATACTCTTTGCCACTCCTTTTTTATCCCTCTTTTTCATCCCCTTTTTCTCTCATTGACTAACATGGGGAAGGTTGAGCCATTGTGACGTCACGCACTCTAGCCAACTGACATTAGATCAGTTGACATAGGAGAAGCTCTCTTAAATGCCAGAAGTGGTTAGATAGAGAGTGCAAAATATTAAAACGAATGTAGTGGCAACAGTTTCAGGTACAGTTTATACACCCGCTCTAACAGTGTTAACCAGTATGTGAGTAACGTGGGTTTTATTAAGGCATAGCGTGTGTAATGTGTAGCTATTTCATTCCGTTTGTTAACCTTTCCGGCTGTCTGTATACCAGCAGCAGAGCGGAGCATTTCACTCCCCTGCAATCTCGGAATGAAATAGCTACACAATACACACGCTATGCTTTAATAAAATTCACGTTTTACGAGACACCAACAGAGGCACAACCGACAAGTCTTACCATTGAAGATCTTTGACGTTCGGTCTGAAACTTCATCCAGCCATCCAGGTTAATCCAAGTTGTTATGGAGAACGACAGTTGCATCAATCATATTTCATTAAAACTTCACACTTCTTACATTGGACATATCCACCAGCCTAATTAGAATCTGCATTGTCTACTGAGCAGAAAATTCTCCATACAGTAGATTTCCCTTCGTTTAGTATCATTTTAAACTTTCCAGATGACTGTATTGCCCTCGCTCGTCAAGTGATACGTGTCCAGAAACAAGGCTCCTTTGACTGGATAGCCAGAGCTAGCATAACTGCCATTGAAATCCAATGGTAATGCTACCTAGCTAGGTATGCTAATTGTCGGTATCCATCGTTAACTCGCTAATCGTTAACCATCATGTCACTGGCTTTAATTTAAGAATGGCATGTTAGTAGTACATTTAGTAGTACATTTAATATCAGTACACTTGATTCATTACTGCTGATGTGTTACTTATATATGTTACTTATTAGCAGCTAGCTACCTAGCTAGCCACTGTGTTCCGATGTGTTTTCAGTTAGCGTTAGCGGCAAGCTAGCTGCTGTAAAAGTTGAGTTGAGCTTCAGTTAAGACGCTGCGTACCGTACTTCATCATCACATTCGATTATTTATTACAAACAAATTCGAATTCAGCTGTAGGCATGAGACCTGTATCTTGGAGACTAATTGCATCCACAATGTAAGTACTGCAAGCTAGACTACTATGCAGTTGACACAACACAGGAGGTCCCTGGGCCTGAGAAGGGAAGGGAATGAGTTTAATGTGGCTATAATATGGAATTTTAAATGTGCCTAAAACTAGACTAAATTGTAATGAGTTTTCGAAAACTAGACTGAAACTAAGAAGGATAACTATGACTAAATGTGACTAAAACTAATATGCATTTTTGTCTTAAGACTGAATCTAAAAATAGCTGCCAAAATGAACACTGAGATAGGGGACCCCTTAATCTGCAATTCATGGTTGCTAGCTCTAATCAGATGTTCTACCTAGGCTTATAAGAGAAGACTAACTTTGTATGGCAACGAACACCAATAACTAGAACTAATTTGACAGACTATAAACCAATGTGATACACGTGCTCTCTATCTATACAGTAAAAGTGTTGCTTACGTTTGATACTACACCTACAGACTAACTCTAACTGCATTAAGTCTAACATATAGGCCTATCTTACAATAAACTTTAAGTAAAGCTGGCTATGTAACCGCATTCATTCTAATATTGTTGCAGAGATGTTTCCTTTTACCAAGATAGCAATTTCAACAATTCACTTAGCTCAGTAAGTCAGTATAACGAAACTCTGAGATACCCTCATATGTCTAAACGTCAGTGGAGCCAAAATATAATGGTTGAGCTTGGTTGCTTGCTAAAATATATTGGAAGAAGGCCCCACTACACTGATTGAGTAGATGTAAATGTAGCGGTTTAGTACTCTGTCTTGCGTTGTGATTTTGATACCGACACGGTGATTCTTTTGGCACCCAGCCGTTTATTCAGGACATCTGACATACAGTAATACAAACAGAGCAAAGTGATCACACATCCCCAGATCGACAGCCTCTCTCAGTAAGGGTAAACGCAGACTGATTATAGATACACCGGAGAGTTGCCCTCATGGTGTTCATTGTCACTGTTCTATGCTAATCCTGTGCTATTCAGCAACATTGAATAGAAAACTTAACCCTTATAAGAAAAATACATATGGCAATGAGTTGGTTACATACCTGACATACAGTAATACAAACAGAGCAAAGTGATCACACATCCCCAGATCGACAGCCTAACATGAGAAAGAGACAATTAAGCTGAAGCAGCTTTTCATTGAGATATAACAGTAGCATAGAAGCAAAACCGCATGGTTAGCAAAGCTAGCAATCCTAAACTCTCAAATACACTTTACAAATATAGATATCAACTCCGAAATACACTATACTGTTATACTAATTATCAAATACACTAAAACACTGTTACAGCACTCAGATTCATGTTTAAGATATACTAAAAGTGTACATTATGATCCACCTGCTCTGGGTACGTACCTCTCTCAGTAAGGGTAAACGCAGACTGAGGAGAGGACGCGGCAATGCCAGGTATACTACAACTACAGTCCCATAGAGGGAGCTCTAACACACCAAACTCACCACTACAGCTACAACTACAGCTACCAACAACAAGCAATGGCAAGTGGGAAGAATTAAACCTGTTACATTCCCCCCTACTGATTTCCACTTGCCCATTCAAATAACAAGCACACAAGTGCTATGAGAAACCCTTAAACAAACAACATCAGATACAGAAAACTACATATCCCCTTCGAATAAGAAAACAAACAAACAAACAAAAATCAGTACTGTTGTTCATACCATAGATATCAAGCATTCCAGTCAGTGACCATTCCTGAAGAATTAAGGTGAGAAAGGGCTGCAAATCCTTCCAACACCCATAGGAAAACATGCCGTTTACATGTTAGGCTACCAGATATCACATTATTTATACAGTACAATCGACAACCACCTGGACACACAATATTTCAGGTCACATAGGTTCCTATAACCATACAAAGGCTGCCCTCTTTTGAAAAAAACAAAATGCCACTTTAATATACAAAATGACAAGATCCATAAACATTAAAGCCCAGCAAGAACTTTCTGGTGCATATTTTGAATGAGCCTGACCACAGGTCTAACAACCCTCCCATATCCAGTTCTAACACCTTGTATTAAGTCACCAGCAGTGTTGGGTCGAGGATGCTGCACTCTAGCTACAGTCAGGGGACCTACAACAGAGGACTGCAAGTCAGGAGCTGACACAGGGGTAAGTCGTAAGTCAGTCTGGTCTGCAGGACAGTCAACGTCAGCTGTCAAGTCAAGTGAAACTGTCCTATCTTCAGCATCAACAGGTAAGTCATGGTAGACAGGCTGGACTGGAGGGTCAACAGTCTCCTCTAGGCCAGGAGGTGAGTCACAAGAGATGGACTGGACGGGTCTGACAGCAGTCACGGTGCCTAGCTGATCTCCATTTGAGTCAGGGAGTTGAGAGACCCAAGATACAGTCCTGTTCTCCGGTTCACAATCAGGCAGCACGGCAGAACCCACATCGTCATTCGACAAGGAATCATCTGTAGCACCAGTGGCCAGGTCACTCACACAGGAGCCGCCGTCTTCGGACCCAGTTGGTACAGGTAAGAAATTGACGGGCATTATCAGATTTCTGTGGACCACCTTCTCTTGATCCGTTGTACTGTTCTTGATCCTGAAGGTGTGTGTGTTACTGTGTTTCTCCACAACAGTGTACAGGTGACTGTCCCAGCGATCAGCCAATTTCCTCTTTCCACGCTCCCCTTTGTTGGCTAAAAGAACCCGGTCTCCAACTTCCACAGCTGCGCCCTTGAACTTCCTGTTGTAAAAGGCGGCTTGCCTCTGCTGCTGTTTAGTGGAGGAGATCTGAGCGACTTTAATGGCCTCCGCCAGGTCATGCCTGAGGCGCTGCACATAGGCGTCATAATCCACCAGCTGGTCGTCTTGAAGGACAGACCCAAACAACAGGTCGACTGGCAGCCTGGGCGTCCGACCAAACATCAGCTGAAACGGAGCAAACCCTGTCGTCTCATGCACCGTGGCATTATAGGAGAAGGTGAGAGATCTTAGGTACTGCGGCCACCTGTGCTTGGCCCTGGGGGGCAGGGCTCTTATCATACTGCCAAGGGTGCGGTTGAATCTCTCAACAGCTCCATTGCCCATGGGGTGGTATGGGGTGGTACGTGACTTCTGGACACCAGCAGCAAGGAGCATCTCGGCTATGAGGTTGCTTTCGAAGTTGGCACCCTGATCTGAATGGATACGTTCAGGAAAGCCGTATAGACAGAAGAAGTTGTTCCAGAGCTGATTAGCAACAGCTTTTGCCGACTGGTTTGGACAGAGGTACGCCTGGGCCAGTTTGGTAAAGTGGTCGGTAACCACTAGCACATCAAGAGACTTATTGGAAGAATCTTCAGCCGACCAGAAGTCAATACAAACTAACTCAAGAGGCCTGGATGTTGTTATGCTCTCTAGTGGCGCCCTGGCCTCAGGCTCTGGAGACTTGCTAAGTACACAGCGGCGGCAACACTTTACATATTCTTTCACGTCTCTCTCCATGCTGTGCCAGTAGAATCGCTGTCTAGACAGGTAGAGCGTTCGTCTTTGGCCTTGGTGACCGGCCTCATCATGCACACCTCTGAGGACCTCTTCCTTCATTAACGAGGGCACGACATACTGGTAAGTCTTCCTCTTTGTGACGATGTCCTTTGAGACGCGATAAAGCACGCCTGTCTTGATGGTGAGCTTCTCCCAATGCCTGAGGAGCCTCAAGGTGTCTGCTGGCTCATGTTCACGCTCACGCCTTGAAGGCCGTCTCTGTCTCTCCACATAGTGAAGCACCCGACTCAAGCTGGGGTCTGCACGTTGCGATGCCATCAACGTCTCTTTACGCAGAGGGCGGATGTCAGACAGCTCACGTGGTTGGATGGATTGCACAAGCTGAGGGAGGAGGAAGGCTTGGGGAGGCACATGCTCTTGGTCCAAAGACCGCTCTAAGACAGCAGAGACAGCCTGTTTGGAAATGGAAGGGCTCAGGGACACTGCCACAGCATTACTGGAGGATGGCACGACTCGTGGGTTGACGGACTGACGAAACACATCTTGCACGCTGTCAGGGTTCAAGGCGTTTGCCTCTTCCACGAGTGCACCATATGGGACCTTTGTGAGACGATGAAACACACTGGGTTGCACAAAAGGCTCACGGCTGAGGGCGTCCGCGACAACATTCTTAGGGCCTGGGATATATCTTATTTCAAATTCAAATGGAGCGAGCTTGGCTACCCACCTCTGTTCGCAGGCATCTAGCTTGGGCTTAGTAAGAATGTACGTCAATGGATTATTGTCCGTCCATACAGTGAACGTGTGGCCTCTCAGCCAGTGGCTAAATTTGTCACAGACGGCCCATTTGAGCGCCAGGAACTCTAACCTGTGCGCCGGGTAGCGAGACTGGGCATAGCTGAGAGATTTGCTGGCAAATGCAATCGGACGTGCTACGCTATCACCCTCAGCCAGTTGAGATAGCACAGCACCGAGACCATTGGAGGAGGCATCAACAGACAGCAAAAAGGGCCTACTGAAGTCTGGGTGGGCCAAAGCAGCATTCTCTAGCAAAGCCAGTTTTAGCCTCTTGAAAGCTTCGCCACATTCTGGTGTCCAGTCAGAAGAGGTGAGTTTACTTGTTACCGGTGGCCTCCTTTTTCCCTTACAGTAACGTGGTTTCCTCACTCCAGAAGTTAGGGCAAAGAGGGGCTTGCTGATCTTGGAGTAGCCCTCAAAAAATTGCTGGTAGAACCCTACCATACCGAGGAAGGACCTTATCTTGGTGGGAGACGGGGCATTGCAAGACTCATCCATTAGATCTTTCTCACTGAGATTTACAATGGCCTTGACCTTCTCAGGGTCTGTGGAGATGCCATACTTGTCAATGATGTGCCCTAGAAACTTCACAGATGGCCGCATGAGGTGGCACTTTTTGGGAGCCAACTTCAAATTATGCATCTTCAACCTCTCAAACACCATTTCTAGCCTCTGCAAAGCTAACTGTTCATTAGGAGCAAAAACTAAAATGTCATCCAAATAGCAGAGGAGGCTCAAAAAGTTTTGGTCTCCAAAAATGGCCATCATCATCCTCATGAACGTTGCAGGGCTGTTGCACAGACCCTGTGGGAGTCTGTTGTACTCATAAAGCCCAAATGGAGAGGTGAACGCAGTAAACTTCTTATCCTCCTCATGTACTTCCACATTGTAGAAGCCAGAGGTCAAGTCCATGGTGGAGAAGAATGCATTCCCCCCAAGAGCAGCCAAAGCGTCGGCCTGGTGAGGCAGAGGGTGCGCATCTTTGATGGTACGTGCATTCAGCCAGCGAAAATCCGTGCAGAGACGTAAGTCACCATTCTTTTTCCAAACTAGGACAAGCGGCGATGCATACTCACTCGTAGATTTGCTTATGATTGCCCGCTCCTCCATTTCAGTCAAAGCAGTCCGGAGCTTGTCATAGTGAGATGGAGACAGCCGACGATATGGCAGCCTGAAGGGTTTGCTATCACTCAGGCGGATGCGGTGAACAAATCCTTTAGCTTTTCCGCAGTCCAGGCTGTGGCGAGAGAAGATGGACTCATATTTCAAAAGCAGGTCAACTAGTGTAGCTTTCCAGAATGGAGACAGGTCAGCTGAGTCAATGTCAATGTCCTGCAGACCCAAGTCGTGAAGGGCTGACCTAGAAGGCCTGGGCATAGAGCGTTCAGAGTCAACAGTTAAGCTCTTCTCACTACCCGAGTCAGTCAGTCCAGCAGTCTTGGCTACATTACAATGAACACCGTCAGTCTCGTCAGTCAAGTATAAATAGTCATCGTCAAAGTCCTCAAGTGCCACACAGGGAGACACATCAGCAATCTTGCAGTTCCGCTTTAGAGTCACAGGTTTATTGGAGGGGTTAATCATCCTCACCGGAACCCATCCATTGCCCCAAAGTGGCGCCACAAGTCGTCCTACCATGACAGTCCGTGGCACTGTGCGCGACCGACTCGGCTCCACTACTATTGTGCTACCAGCAGAGAGGCATACATGACTAGGCAAGCGCCCCCATACTAAGTGTTCTCTCATGGGCTCTAAGGTCACAGCATGCTTCAGTTTAACTGTGCCCACTTTTTCCGGGATCTTGTCGCCTCTCCATTTCTCCACAGTGGCCAACAGCTGCAGAAGACCTTCTCCCTCGCCAGGAGCTTGTTGTGAAAGAGATGATTCCCCCCCGAAATGTCCAGAGGGCTTAGCCATACGAATGAGGTGTTTTATCACATTGCTGCCTAAAATCAAGTCATCACTTTGGCCATCCACTATGAGTGTGGGCACTGAGATTCGACAGTCATGGATCCTCATCTGCAGCTCGCAAACACCTACAGGATTAGTCTTCAACCCACCACAGCCAATCAGTACAACTGACGTCGGGGCAACAGAGTGAGGGGAAATAACACCGGCATCCTGCAGTAATGGAAGTACACGTGAGCTCAGAGAGCAGGCCATTGAGCCACTGTCCATCATAGCACGCAGCTCCACAGCATCATGAATCATCACACTGGTGTAGAAAAGGTTATCTTTTGCAGTCAGTCTCTGTGTGTTTTGAAAAACGAAAGTCGAATCACTGTCTGCTCTAGCACAAAAATAGGAAAAAATAGACTCATTATCATCATCATCATCATATGGGGACATATCAGCTGGCCCTCCACTCGTCCCCTCCTCGCGTGGGCCAGCTAGTTTCCCTGCTGTGTGGGGGAGCCGGCCAGAGCAGCGGGTGAACCAGAAGCAGGGGGGGCTGAGCAGGTGGCAGCTTGATGTCCAGCAGCATGGCAGCGGAAGCAAAGACGCTCACTCCGACAGTGGGAAGCAGTGTCATGGTCATCACAGCCACAAACGGCGCATGGCCCCCGAGCCCGGGTGCGACCAACGTGTCCCTGTCTAGGCTGCCTGTAACGCTGCGGAGGCTCTCGCTCTAACAAACGCTCCAAAAGAGTGACAACATGCTCAAGAGAGTGACTCTCACCTGACGCTGGCCCTCCCATCACGGCAGGCTGGGCAGTAGGGGCGGGAGGACCCACTGCGGTCTGCACATGGCTATGGACAGCTTCAACAGCCTGGGAACATTGCAGGTGGCCTGCTGGACGTGCAGCAGAATGGCGCTGCTGAAGACGTTGCTTGTGCTGATGCTCATCAAGCCGTACCTGCACATCCATGGCAGTCCACTCTTCTAGCGGCCTACAGCTGAACACCAGCGAAAGTTCACGATCGGGACAGTGAGTGATGAACATGACGGTCACTTCCCTAAAGGGGTTATCAAGAGTCTTGCCTTGTCTTTTAAGCCCATCAGCGGCTGTGTCAATCGCTTTGTTAAGCCGGATCCAGTAGTCAACAGCACTCTCAGTCGGGAAGGGCTTTGTGTCATAAAAGTCAGCAAGAGGCATAAAAGAAGTCACAGAGTCGCTAAAGTGTTGCCTGAGTATGTCAAAGATGGGCTGAGGACCTAACCGTAAGTCCAAGCTAGGCTTGCTACGCAGCCCCACTCTCACTACATCACGAGCTCTACTTTGCAGCTTGCTCAGAACTTCTTCTGCTTGATCATATAACTGAACATCCCTCTTAGTCAGATACCTTTTAAAACAGTCTTCCCAGTCAGAAAGTGAAAGTTTGTCTGTCTTGTCCCCCCTGAAAAGATGTGGCTCAAAGCTATGCTGGCTAACAGTCAGGCTCACCTTAGAGAGATCAGCAATGGTCGAAGGGGCCAAAGTCACATCACCAGCCGGAACTGACCTAAGACAAGAAGCAATATTCTCCCCAATACTAGTGCCTATCTGTTTAACTAAATCAGTAAGGACGTGTACAGGGACATGTTCCACATCTTTACCTCCAGAAAAAGCAGGTGGGTCAGCTGACTGAACCCCAGCGCTTGCAAATGCATCACCACCCACAGCATCATCCACTGCAGCATACTGAGGGGTGGAAGTCAGAGGCCTCTCCCTAACTCCTACCTTCTGTAGTGATGGGCTAAACATAAAGGTCTGACCCCTGCCTAAACCAGATAAGTTGAACTCATCCATTTTCAATATTATTCCCAAATTAACAAAACTTAAAATGTATGGTGATGAAATAAAAACACATAAAATAATTCCACTTTGTCACTGTTCTCATACAATTTTGAACCAGGAGGGGGAAAAAACGTTTCACTTCACAATAAAAAAAATACAAGTAAATATATTTACATGAAAGGTGGCTGCATAATATCACTTGGTTCGAATTTCACTGAACCTGTCTACACTAAACAGTACGGGCGACTCACTGCACAGCCACGTAGTTGTTGGATGACGTGTTCGACGATGTTGAATGGCGAACGTCCCACGACGAAGCAGACAGGCGCAGAGAAGAACGGTCACGGCACCATTTGTAGCGGTTTAGTACTCTGTCTTGCGTTGTGATTTTGATACCGACACGGTGATTCTTTTGGCACCCAGCCGTTTATTCAGGACATCTGACATACAGTAATACAAACAGAGCAAAGTGATCACACATCCCCAGATCGACAGCCTCTCTCAGTAAGGGTAAACGCAGACTGATTATAGATACACCGGAGAGTTGCCCTCATGGTGTTCATTGTCACTGTTCTATGCTAATCCTGTGCTATTCAGCAACATTGAATAGAAAACTTAACCCTTATAAGAAAAATACATATGGCAATGAGTTGGTTACATACCTGACATACAGTAATACAAACAGAGCAAAGTGATCACACATCCCCAGATCGACAGCCTAACATGAGAAAGAGACAATTAAGCTGAAGCAGCTTTTCATTGAGATATAACAGTAGCATAGAAGCAAAACCGCATGGTTAGCAAAGCTAGCAATCCTAAACTCTCAAATACACTTTACAAATATAGATATCAACTCCGAAATACACTATACTGTTATACTAATTATCAAATACACTAAAACACTGTTACAGCACTCAGATTCATGTTTAAGATATACTAAAAGTGTACATTATGATCCACCTGCTCTGGGTACGTACCTCTCTCAGTAAGGGTAAACGCAGACTGAGGAGAGGACGCGGCAATGCCAGGTATACTACAACTACAGTCCCATAGAGGGAGCTCTAACACACCAAACTCACCACTACAGCTACAACTACAGCTACCAACAACAAGCAATGGCAAGTGGGAAGAATTAAACCTGTTACATAAATACATGTTAATTCATAGGCACTTGTTCTCTCTGTCACAGAGCAAGCACACTCTCGCAGTTCGTTCACGAAACGCATTCTAGTTAGTGTGCTTGCCCGAAGGGAAGCACACTATTGTTCTTCGTTTTTTACTATTTTTTTTATTCTAGTAGTTTTTCTTGCAGCTAACTACTCCTCGCCCGATTGAGATAGAGACGCCGTTCAAACACCAAAACGTCCAGCCCGATCCGGTGCAAGTTGCTATGACTTTTCGTGGCGGTACTCCTTGCCACTCCTTTTTTATTCCTCTTTTTCCATCACCTTTTTTCTCCATAGACTTGCATGGCAGAACTTTGAGGCATTATGACATCATAATAGGCTCATTAAACTGGCTTGCACCTGTGATTCACTGACAACTCTCACTGACACCTGCGCACGGTTCCTCTTCTCTCTCTGTCCCTCTCCATTCAACTGTATAACTAGGAATATTAAGAGACACCTTCCATACCAGGGCTCTACTCACTCATGCATACTCACTCATGTTTACTCACTCGTGCATACTCACTTGTGCATACTCACTCGTGCATACTCACTCATGCATACTTACTCATGCATACTCACTCATGTTTACTCACTCATGTTTACTCACTCATGCATACTCACTCATGCGTACTCACTCATGCGTACTCACTCATGCGTACTCACTCATGCATACTCACTCATGCATACTCACTCATGCATACTCACTCATGTTTACTCACTCATGCGTACTCACTCATGCGTACTCACTCATGTTTACTCACTCATGCATACTCACTCATGCATACTCACTCATGTTTACTCACTCATGTTTACTCACTCGTGCATACTCACTCATGTTTACTCACTCATGCGTACTCACTCATGTTTACTCACTCATGCATACTCACTCATGCATACTCACTCATGTTTACTCACTCGTGCATACTCACTCATGTTTACTCACTCATGCATACTCACTCATGCATACTCACTCATGCATACTCACTCGTGCATACTCACTCGTGCATACTCACTCATGTTTACTCACTCATGCATACTCACTCATGCATACTCATTTGTGCATACTCATCCAGCAGGGAGAGCTGGAGAGCTGACACCTGCCCCAATTCCAAGGCACTTGTTCTCTCGGTCATGGCCGCAACAGAGCAAGCACACTCTTTCGCAGTTCGTTCACGAAACGCATTCTAGTTTATTAGTGTGCTTGCCCGAAGGGAAGCACAGTATTGTTATCGTCAAGTTTTCTTTCTTTATTTATTTATTCCGTACGTTTTTCTTGCAGCTAACTACTCCTCGCCCGATTGAGCTAGAGACGCCATTCAAACACCAAAACGTCCGGCCCGATCCGGTGCAAGCTGCTATGACTTTTCGTGGCGGTACAACTTGCCATCCCTTTTTTATTCCTCTTTTTCATCCCCTTTTCCTCTCATTGACTAACATGGTGGAAGGTTGAGCCATTGTGACGTCACACACTCTGAGCTAGGAGAAGCTCTCTTAAATGCCATAACAATCATGCTAATCGAAAACCACCATCAAGGTTTATACCTCTTAAATGCCATAAAAATCATGTAAATCTAAAACCACCATTAAGCTTTATATCATGATACAGTAGTAGGTATAGCTAGCGAGTTGTTTACGTTCACAACCCTCAGACAGTTAAAAAGGCCCGACAACAGTCACCAAAGAAAACCTAGATATACTATTGATACTATCGTGAATAGAGTGATGATAGCTAGCGAGCTATTTAGCCTTCACCCAGGCTCAGGTTTATTTTGCTAGGTATCTCCGATTTCGACGCAGAGACACAGTGTGAAAAAGGATGAAAAACTTAACGAGGAAAAGTGGTTCGGGAACTACGTATGCAGTAGTTGGCTGTACCAACTCAAGAAAACACCTGAACGAGTGGTTAGATAGAGAGTGCAAAATATTAAAACGAATGTAGTGGCAACAGTTTCAGGTACAGTTTATACACCCGCTCTAACAGTGTTAACCAGTATGTGAGTAACGTGGGTTTTATTAAGGCATAGCGTGTGTAATGTGTAGCTATTTCATTCCGTTTGTTAACCTTTCCGGCTGTCTGTATACCAGCAGCAGAGCGGAGCATTTCACTCCCCTGCCATCTCGGAATGAAATAGCTACACAATACACACGCTATGCTTTAATAAAACTCACGTTTTACGAGACACCAACAGAGGCACAATCGTCAAGTCTTACCATTGAAGATCTTTGACGTTCGGTCTGAAACTACAACCAGCCATCCAGGTTAATCCAAGTTATTGTGGAGAACGACAGTTGCATCAATCATTTCATTAAAACTTCACACTTATTACATTGGACATATCCACCAGCCTAATTAGAATCTGCATTGTCTACTGAGCAGAAATATCTCCATACAGTAGATTTCCCTTCGTTTAGTATCATTTTAAACTTTCCAGATGACTGTATTGCTCGTCAAGTGATACGTGTCCAGAAACAAGGCCCTTTGTCTGGATAGCCATAGCTAGCATAACTGCCATTGAAATCCAATGGTAATGCTACCTAGCTAGGTATGCTAATTGTCGGTATCCATCGTTAACTCGTTAATCGTTAACCATCATGTCACTGGCTTTAATTTAAGAATGGCATGTTAGTAGTACATTTAGTAGTACATATAATATCAGTACACTTGATTCATTACTGCTGATGTGTTACTTATATATGTTACTTATTAGCAGCTAGCTACCTAGCTAGCCACTATGAGTTCCAATGTGTTTTCAGTTAGTGTTAGCAGCAAGCTAAGCTAGCTGCTGTAATAGTTGAGTTGAGCTTCAGTTAAGACGCTGCGTACCGTACTTCATCATCACATTCGATTATTTATTACAAACAAATTCGAATTCAGCTGTAGGCATGAGATCTGTATCTTGGAGACTAATTGCATCCACAATTTAAGTACTGCAAGCTAGACTACTACAGTTGACACAACACAGGAGGTCCCTGGGCCTGAGAAGGGAAGGTAAGGTAAGGAGTTTAATGTGGCTATAATATGGAATTTTAAATGTGCCTAAAACTAAACTAAATTGTAATGAGTTTTCGAAAACTAGACTGAAACTAAGAAGGATAACTATGACTAAATGTGACTAAAACTTATATGCATTTTTGTCTTTAGACTGAATCTAAAAATAGCGGCCAAAATGAACACTGAGATAGGGGACCCCTTAATCTGCAATTCATGGTTGCTAACTCTAATCAGATGTACTACCTAGGCTTATAAGAGAAGACAAACTTTTTATGCCAACGAACACCAATAACTAGAACTAATTTGACAGACTATAAACCAATGTGATACACATGCTCTCTATCTATACAGTAAAAGTGTTGCTTACGTTTGATACTAGACCTACAGTCTAACTCTAACTGCATTAAGTCTAACATAGGCCTATCTTACAATAAACTTTAAGTAAAGCTGGCTATGTAACCGCATTCATTCCAATATTGTTGCACAGATGTTTCCTTTTACCAAGATAACAATTTCAACAATTCACTTAGCTCAGTAAGTCAGTATAACGAAACTCTGGAACTATTAGGCTATGACCAAATGTAACACCCTTTCACAATAAACAAGCAAACAAACAAACAAAAACAGAACAACAAAGATACCCTCATATGTCTAAACGTCAGTGGAGCCAAAATATAATGGTTGAGCTTGGTTGCTTGCTAAAATATATTGGAAGAAGGCCCCACTATACTGACTGAGTAGATGTAAATACATGTTAATTCATAGGCACTTGTTCTCTCTGTCACAGAGCAAGCACACTCTCGCAGTTCGTTCACGAAACGCATTCTAGTTTATTTATTTATTCCGTACGTTTTTCTTGCAGCTAACTACTCCTCGCCCGATTGAGCTAGAGACGCCATTCAAACACCAAAACGTCCAGCCCGATCCGGTGCAAGCTGCTATGACTTTTCGTGGCGGTACCCCATGCCACTCCTTTTTTATCCCTCTTTTTCATCCCCTTTTTTCTCCATAGACTTGCATGGCAGAGGTCTCTGCCATTATGACGTCATAATAGGGTCATTAAACTGGCTTGCAGCTGTGCTTCTCACTGACACCGCCAAATCTAAGGAACCGCATTTTCTCTGTCCCTCTCAATTCAACTTTGAAAAAGAATAAGAGGAACCGTATTTCTCTGTCCCTCTCAATTCAACTTTGAGAAAGAATAAGAGTAACTACAGTTTCTAACCTAGCTAGCGTATTTCCACTTCGTTAAGGTGAGTTGAATGGCAGCATTTTCAGTGTACTGACTGACATTTTAATGGAAACTGATAGTTAGCCGTAGCAGCTAACATATAAATTAACGTTACGTTAACGTTGGAGACGCCATTTTCCTTAATTCAAGTTGTGAAGTAAACCTTTGAAGTAATTCATGAATTTAGTTGTGTATATAGTGAGCTAAGGCTTGTATTCCCACTACGGTAACGTTAGCTGTGTTAAGCAGAGCTATCCTAGCTGTGTTAAGCAGCTGTAACATCTGAGTACGGGGCTAAAGGCTAACTAACACTACGTAACGGGAGTATCCACTGGCAGTTTCAGCTAGCCGTAACGGGGGATCATTTTCCTTAATTCAAGTTGTTAAGTAAACCTGTGAAGTAATTCATGAATTTAGTTGTGTGTATATAGTGAGCTAAGGCTTGTATTCCTACTACGGTAACGTGAGCTATCGTGGCTGTGCGGGGCTATGCACAAGTTGCTTATACTGAAAGAATGGTTAACTTGTTGTGGCCGATAGCGTGAGTTAACATTAACCCGTGTCCTGGGAGTAATGATTCATGAGAGACCTTGAATCATTAGGTTAACTGAAAAACGTTTGAGGATGTAGCTGTTGTAGTGTGCTCAGTTTTCGAAAACTAGACTGAAACTAAGAAGGATAACTATGACTAAATGTGACTAAAACTAATATGCACTGAATCTAAAATAGCTGCTGAATCTAAAATAGCTGCCAAAATGAACACTGAGATGTATTAATTTTGGCAGCTATTTTAGATTCAGTCTTAAGACAAAAATGCATATTAGTTTTAGTCACATTTAGTCATAGTTATCCTTCTTAGTTTCAGAAGAGGTTTTTCATGGTTGCTAGCTCTAATCAGATGTACTATAGGCTTATAAGAGAAGACTAACTTTTTATGCCAACGAACACCAATAACTAGAACTAATTTGACAGACTATAAACCAATGTGATACACGTGCTCTCTAGCTATACAGTAAAAGTGTTGCTTACGTTTGATACTAGACCTACAGTCTAACTCTAACTGCATTAAGTCTAACATATAGGCCTATCTTACAATAAACTTTAAGTAAAGCTGGCTATGTAACCGCATTCATTCCAATATTGTTGCAGAGATGTTTCCTTTTACCAAATAGCAATTTCAACAATTCACTTAGCTCAGTAAGTCAGTATAACGAAACTCTGAGATACCCTCATATGTCTAAATGTCAGTGGAGCCAAAATATAATGGTTGAGCTTGGTTGCTTGCTAAAATATATTGGAAGAAGGCCCCACTACACTGATTGAGTAGATGTAAATACATGTTAATTCATAGGCACTTGTTCTCTCTGTCACAGAGCAAGCACACTCTCGCAGTTCGTTCACGAAACGCATTCTAGTTGTATCTGCTGTCCAAATTTTTTATAACAAGCAATGTTACATAAGTAAATGTGCATTATGCAATGTTAACTTTCTTTAACTAGTTTAACTTTGATACAGCTGCTTATGTTGCTTTAGTATCTCTTCAACTAAACAAAATATAGTATATCAGTGGATTATTTTTAAATAATTGAATCAATGGAGAGTTGAATGTCTCGGGGTTCAATAGCCAAATTCAAAATGTTCAGGGGTCTTCATGATAAGACTTGTCCATCGTCCAGTTTCTTTTGTTTGCTTATCTGTTGAAGCAAGATCAACTTAATTTGTTCCTCTGCTAGAAAATGTCACTTTCCTGCACCTATCCATTTCCTTGCCATAATCATGAACTTTTTTGTATCCTTTAAAATGTCATCTTCATGGCTTCTTGTAATTATCCAATTAGTGTTTATTAGCTGATATGGTTTACTGTACAATTAAACAATGCAGCCATTCTCAGTGAAAGCTTTGCTAAATCAACCACAAGACTTAAGTTGGATTTTGGTCTCTCAAAGGAGCTTTAAAGGAGTTGTCTGAGAAGGCTGATGCGCTTGAAGACTACTTGGGGTCGTGAACTAACCTGCACTTAAACCGAGATATGTGAAATCACGTTGTCTCTGGTAGTGGCATGTGTTGTAACTAGGGCTGGGCAAGTTAACTCTTATATCCCGTTAACTCATCAATTATTAAACGCCAACAATCATTTTATCACGCATTAACGCAGGTTTTAATATTTATTTCACTATTGTAAAAGTCTGTTGCTCACCGGCTTTTATTTTGTAAAAGTCTGTTACTGACTGCTGCGGAACCTTTTCGAGAATCGCAACAAATGACCGAAGGTATGAGATGCCCTCGAGACGCACCATCACACGAAGAATACACAAGTTGAATGAAAAGGAGAGCAACAACTTTACAACGTGCACCCGCTGTTGCTCTCACTGGGGACTACTGGACATCACTCGGTAACCACAATTACCTCAGAGTTTAAACACAGTCCAGCAAGTGCAGCAGAATTAGAGCAACAAGTTGAACATGGACAGAAGAAGAAGTCGCTTATGCAAAATGTTCAAACCAGATGGAATTCTACTCTGGACATGAACAGCCACTGAGGGACGTCCTCACCACAAACACCAAGATTGTCATGCCAACTACAGCTAAAGTGGACAAACTGCAGAGGATAGAAACGCTACTGAAGCCTTGCAGGTATGTTTTACATCATATTTCTCACTATCCTGTTTGAGTGCATGTCAGAGAGAAATAGTGTAAATGTGTAAATGCATCATGAATATATTGAGGATATTTTATGTGTCTGTAAGTGCAATTTATTTTTGAAAGAAGTGGAGTGGATTTTCTGTTGCAGGTATTTGTCCGAACTTTTGAGAGGAGAAAAGTCTCATACTCTATGGTTCTGCCTGCTTCTTGCCATCTGTCCCGGGTGATGGAGAGCTCAGATGATGACCCTGCCTACGTGAACAAGTTCAAGTCTAAATTTAGAAACGACATAGAGACACGCAAAGGAAACGCCAACATTGCATATCTGAAATTTGCTCCTGCATTGGACCCTAGATTCAAGGACCTCAAGTGTATACCCAGAGCTGAGAGGAGTGAGGTGTGGGCCTCAGTCACAAACTTAGTCAAGGAACAGTCAAGGAACAGAGGGTTATTGCAGAGAAACCTAGGGAAGAAAAAAGCTCAGAGCGACCTAAGATCAAGTTAACCCTATTGGTTGTTTTATTTGAGTCTAATTATGAACAGGAATGAGAACAGTTTAATAAATACACAGTGCACAGAAACACATAAGGTGCGTTAGAATTCTACGGAATATTAGCCTTAATTCAACTGAATGGACCATCCCAGCATTCAGATGTCTGCTATACTTTACATTGGGCATGGAAAGACCAATTTCTAGCTACCAATGCTGAACTACCAAGCTCCTGGCACGCAATTTAATTATTTTGACATGCCACACAATTTAACCATGTAAGATATTACCCTACTAGAGAGAAAACTAATCAAGTGTAGCTCTCTCACCATTTTAGCATGGCCAAGCTTATGTTAGACATTGAATAGCTAGCTTGCTAAACGTTAGCCTAGGAAACACTTAAAATGACTAAACATGGATCCTGCCATTCTCAAGAATATTCAACCACGTATGATAATCGTTTTGATAAGATGAACAAGCTATATTTCACTAACATTTGGTGGGCAGATGCCATTGCTCGTGATCTCAGGCAGGACCGAGCCAATGTCCGTCTTATGACTATGGCTGTAGTGCCATAACGTGATTGGCTGAAATTAGAAGAGATCTGATAGGCTGCAGAGAATATCTTTTAGAAAAAATGCATTTGTATAACTGCGTGCGTGGTGCGTTAGGAAAGTTCCAAAAATCCAAACGAACAAATGCAGGGATTTGTAACTCGTGTTCGTCGGGTTGCAAACAAATGTCATGGTTTCATTTATTTTTGAATCACAAAATACATTTGTGAAAGATGAAATACATTTGTGAATCGCGTTTCGTTTGTTTGTGACTCGCGTTTCGTTGGTTTGTGAATTATGAAACTAATCTAACTCCATAGACCCCTGCCCATGATGATGTGGTTTTCCAGCCGGCATCCGATGCGACGACATCCGCGGACCCACAGACACAGGACCAAACGCCACTCCCGGGTGCCTCATCGTACACTCAACCAACGCAAGATGGGGGATCTTACTCCGACCCTGCCGCTGCTGTGCCCCCTTCAATCCGGGCAGCAGCCACCATCGGCAGGGACACCACCTCAGCAGCCGACGAGCTCCAGCAACGATCGGCTGCTGCCTGGAATAAGCCATCCTCCTACCGCCGTAGGATTTTGAGGGACGCTGTCTTCAGGCGCTCCGGAGACCTCATTCATCCAGCTTCAGTAAGAGCTGGCGGTGGTGGTTGCCCCCGTTCGGATCTGGTGGACCAGGCCGATGCACTCCTTGTGCAGTCGGCTGCGGGCCCATCGCCCGCACCATCAGCCAGGTCTCCGAAATCACCTTTCATTCCCCCCTTGTTCCCCCCATCCACCCTGATTATAGGAGAGTCGATCATCAGGTCAGTGAGGTTTTTCAACGCTACCACTAAGTGTTTTCCCGGAGCTACGGTCTCCACAATTTTTTTAAAACTCCAGGAGCTCATTCCCTCACTCCCATCCTCAATTATTAGGATTATAGTCCAAGTTGGAACTAATGACGTCTTCACCAAAGGGTGATCAAATATGAATTGAACTGTCTTTTTAATTTGTGCAAAAAAAAGGGCAAGATGATTATTATCTCCGGGCCCATGCCAACATTAGGCCGTGGGGACTGGCGCTTCAGCAGACTCCTAAGCCTCAACACTTGGCTCCAGTCTGCTGTTGATGCCAACGATTTCAAATTCATTGACAATTTTAACCTGTTCTGGAACCATGCAGCTTTTTTTTAAAGTTGATGGCATCCACCCAAACTTCCTTGGCTCTCAACACCTAGCAGCGAATATCCTACATGCACACTTCCCCATACTGACTATCCACAGGCCACGCCCTGGAACCTTCCTACCAGGGCCCGGTTGCGGTTCAGCATCATTCCAAACCCGAAACTAGCGCCCTCTATTGGAACTCCAAGATAAACCCTCCTGAAATTTTCCCTGATCAACTTGACATTCAAACCCTGATCTTGCGGAGGAAAACTCATCCGCCGCAACGTTTTAGAACACGAACTCTCAGGGGCTTGTTGCAAGACATTTCTCCACACCACCACGCATCTACAGTCAGACAAAATGTCACTACCTTTATAAATGAGCCCCAAGAATTTAGAAAAAGGAAAGGGATGGGTTTCCTCCACATAAATATAAGAAGTCTGCTGAGCCGTCACAAACTTGACCACATTAATGTTTAAGTAAACCAAGCAAACCCTGACATATTGGTCATATCTGAGACTTGGCTACATAAAGATATAGAAGACCAATCACTATACATGTTCCCTTTAAAAAATCAGGACTAAAAACAAAGTCAACCCTTGGTACCGCAATGAACTTGCAAAATTGCATTGTTCCAGGAACAAGGCATGGAACCTAGCAAGACAGACAAATGACCATGCCCACTGGCTTCCATTTAGACAATTGCGAAATAAATGCACATCAGCAATCAGGAGAGGGAAAACAGATTTTTATTTGCAAAAATTCACTGAATCGTCCAATAGACCAGGTGATTTCTGGAAAGCAATTAAAGGTCTAAAAGGTGAGCCGAGTACATGCATGCCTGCTAGCATTTTAGCTGACTCCACTGTTTTAACTGAGCCCTCTGTCATATGCTCTGCTTTTAACAAACATTTTGCTGCAGCTGGGCACCTTTTTGATAACACTGTCCATACTACTGATCTTCAAGCAGCTTTTTTTATCACTATCCTCTTTCCATATCAATCAGGTTTTAGAGCCTGACACAGCACTATTTCTGCAGCCTCCCTTGTGGTGAACGATGTCATTACTGCCCTGGACAATAAGCAACATTGTGCCGCACTATTTGTGTACCTCTCAAAGGCCTTTGACACTGTTGACCACCATCTGCTTTTCCATAAATTGTCACTTATCGGCTTTGACCATATGAGCCTACAGTGGTTCAAAAGTTATCTCACGGGTCGCTCCCAATGTGTCAAGGTGGGCAAAATAATATCACCTTTTTTAGATATTGTCAAGGGGGTACCCCAAGGCTCTGTCCTTGGGCCTTTACTTTTTATTATTTATGTCAATGAATTTGCCGCCACACTCACTCCGCTTTGTCAAGTTCACCTTTATGCGGATGATACAGTCCTGTACTGTACTGCCCCAAACATTGACTCTGCCATAAATACATTGCAGCTCTCCTTCCACATGCTAGAGAAGCAGTTAAGCGACCTGAAGCTAGTTCTTAATTGTGCTAAAACCAAATGGATCATTTTTACTAAAGCTAGAAGCACTGATTTTAAAACTCTGCTCTAAAAATGGTTCCACTCTAGAAAGGGTCACCAGCTATAAGTACCTAGGTATTTGGGTTGATGAGAAACTTGATTTTAAAGCACATGTGAATCAACTCACTAAAAAGCTAAGAATTAAATTGGGTTTTTTTACACAGAAATAGGTGCTGTTTTACTTTTCCAGCCAGAAAAACCGTTATTGAGTCTGGTTTTATATCTGTTTTAGATTATGGTGATGTAATATATGGGAATGCATCCCACAGTACCCTAAAACTAGCCTGGTGACACCAGCCTACGTATTTCCGCCTGATTTGATTTCAAGCTCATACGTAGTCTGGCCCAGCCCTCCTTAACATCGTTTCCTGGCTTCACCCTACAACCGCACCAATCAGCGAACAGTTCAGAGCTGTTTGTAGTTTACCAGCATAGCAAAAATGGCGACGGAGGAAGAGACACGAAAAGCTATTGGAGAATTTGTCGCAACTCTCGAGAACATCAGAAAATTAAAAGGAGAACAAGAGGATTGTCTTGTAAGTTTTATGATTGGAAAGGACGTCGTAGCTCTTTAGAGTTTAATCTACCAGATGGTCCTGTTAGTGAATGCTTTAATCCCATCATTACCAAACGTTGCTGATTGGTTAAGGGAACTCCAATGATTTTAAACCTCAAGATAAGCACCCGCCCATCTCGTAAACGAAAATGCATTGGGTTTTGCCAGACTAGGGATGCAAATTATCGATTAATTCATTAATCATTAGTTGATAATCTTATCGATCGACTTTCGATTCATTGATAAGCGGCGTTTTTCACCTGAGTTTCAGTGCTTCAATAGGGCATTTAAAAATATCAGCTAAATAGTTGAGTTATTATATTACATTACATTATGATAATTATATTCTATTATACATTCCTCAAGTAATTATGCATTAGGAAAAGAAAGAAAAAACGTTTTTTTATGGTATAACAAAATACATTCTTTAATTTAAAAAAAAGAAATAAATTATGGACTGGCTCAGTTCTTGCATTTGCATCTAGACATAAAAAAAAAGAATAGAAGAAATTAAATAGAGAGCCACACAGCATATTATTGAGCCTATAGATTATGAAGAAACTGCATCTAGGCTATTCATTGGGAAATCCTCAACAATCCTCAACTGAATACTCCACAACATTTTTCTGCCTAAAAAAAAAAAAAAAAACATTTTCTGCCTCAATAGCGCCCTCTAGCGATTAATCGTGATTAATACATTTTGATCGAGCAACTAAAGTCGATTAATCATTTGCATCCCTATGCCAGACTTAGGGCCAATAGTTTTCCGCGTCAAAAAAAAGCAAATTCCGTGTCACGTTTTTGGTAATTCCGTGATTCCGCGTCAAAAAAATAAAAACAGCCGTATAATGCCTTTCCGCACGTTAACTGTATGAAAAACTCTGTTGATAGTGATGTTGCCTAGCAACGCTGTGTGCGTGCGTGTGCAGCACCCTCAGTTAAGATACTGTGAGTTCAGTTTGTCGCTAAGTAGTTGACCATACTGTGCCTTATACATTTCCAATGCGTAAATCATCATTGTTCGACCTGTATGTGAGGCATTATGTGCATACTTAATGAAAGTAAGGGTTTTCATGAAGTTGCTTCTGTGATATATCGTGTATTAAATACCAGATTTTGGGCTACCTGCTCGTGCTATTAGTAGTGATTAGCATGATGCTAAGCGGAGATTTAGCTATGTTCTGTTCTTATGCTGATACGCTGTAATAAAGATGGGTTCAATCCTGTTAAGATTTCGACTGGATGAGATATGAATGAGATCCATGTTGCCTAGTGTAATGTCCATTTTATATGTATCTAGTAATATTAGTTGTGTAATTGTTATTGTGTAGCAATAACTCATGGCAATGTAATTCAGTGCAATGCTAATTAGTCCCCATAAATTAGACTGCTTGGTAACTCAGTGAATAATACCTGCCCTTCTTAGATTGTTGTTTGACAGCCATCAACACAACAGAAGACTTAACATTTTTAGTTTTTAATGCGATTGGGAAGATGAGCAAATGAACGTGAGTGCGTGACTACCTTTGAAAAGGGGGGCGTGGCCGGAGCAGAGTTCAGCGCAGACGTGACATTTTCTGCTTTTGTTCTTTAATTAATGTTTGTTCATTGTTGCGATCGTTGTTGTGCTTGTAAGCGTTGTTGTGCTTATTTGAAAGAAATTCAGTCTTACAGGGTAAAATACAGGGGGTTTTGGGCGATTTTGATGCACAAAATTATGTTTCCGTTTGAAAAGTTGCAATTCCGTTTTCAGTGGTCCATTCCGTTTCAGATGGTCCATTCCGCGTATTCCGTCCGTTTTCCGTTTTCGCGGAAAACTATTGGCCCTACAGACTGAATGACGGAAAGAAATGGAGTCACAGGCTGGTAATGGCTAGGCTACCCTAAAATCCCTGGATGCTGTGTACCATTCTGCTCTACGTTTTATTACTGGAGACCGCTATGGCACACACCGCTGCACTTTATATAGCAAGGTTGGCTGGCCAGCCCTGTCTGAAAGAGGAGATGCTCACTGGAAGAATTTAATTTACAAAACCATCATTGGGCTGATGCCACTTTATCTCTACTCTTTGGTCAGCTGGAACTGTAACACCACCAATACACGCTCCCAAAGCTTGCTCTAATTACATCTGCCACATGCCAACACAAAACTGGGGAAGACAGCCTTCTGTTTTAAAGCACCCTACATCTGGAATGAGGTCCAAAAAACATTAAGGTTGTGCTCATTTATTTCAGTAAGGGAATTCATAAACCTGATCAAATGTACATCAGACTTCTCTTGCAGTGATTGTAACTGTTGACCCAACCATAGCATTTTTAATGGATTTACTGGATGTTCAAAAATGTTATTTATGACCATTCCCTTGTACTCCTGGACTATATTACATGCATATTTATATTATCTATTTTATTTTATTTAAATGTTTTTATTTTTATCCTATGTATTAACTCTCATTGTATGAGGATTTAATTCCTCAATGTGTCTTCCGAGGCCTAAATAAATCGACAAATCAAACAACAAATCAAATCAAAATTAAGTAAGGATGATTAACTAGCCTCCAGCAAACGTACCATCCTTTAATTAGGTCTCTGGAACACAATGTTCCAGGCTCAAGTTAAAAAATGTGTTTTGATGTTTCGACAAATGAGCATACTGGTGTTCTATCTGCCGCCAAGAGAACTCCTGTGCCCATCAAGGTGTGCTGGATGTGACAAGGTACATAGGCAGTGAGGGGCATCAGGCCAAACAGCAGGCACTTAAGTCAACCAACACAGTCAAAAACGTTTACTTGCCATTGACTGCCGAGATGAGTGTAATGTACAAGAATACCATTTTTCCCAATTAAAGGCACCCAGTGCAACTTTCGAGGCTTAAAAATAAACATTCAATTTCTAGTCTTTTTTAAACGTAGTAAGTTTCAATAACTCCATACCATTACATATCAACATTCAAGGAGCAAAGATGAGACGTCGTCGTGTGGTGAGAACTGATAGAAAATCGATAACAACAACAAACGCCGCCATTTTCTTTATTTTTTGTAACCTACAATAAATACAGCAGGCTTCCAGTCAATGGAAAAATGGCCTCTCCCCACCGGCGATTGTTGTTGTTTACGATTTTCTATCAGTTCTCACCACACAACGACGTCTCATCTTTGCTCCTTGAATGACGATATGTAATGGTATGGAGTTATTGAAACTTACTACGTGTAAAAAAAGACTAGAAATTGAATGTTTATTTTTCATTGAATGTTTACATAAAGTTGCACTGGGTGCCTTTAATACATCTAATTCTATGACTATGCATATATAAGACATTCATACTTTTATTGTTACTGGGGGGGGGGGGGTATGTCACTCTTGCTTGTCTTCAAAACTTGAGAGCCCTACATTAAGGAATTTGTGAAGCACCAGTCCATTTAAACACTTTATGTGATAATAAAAACAATACGTTTATGTAAGCCTCGAACCAAAAAAATTCTTTACTTACTTCAGTATACTTTCAATTTGGGACTTGGACTCAAAGACTTGAGAGTAGTATTATTTGACCTATGTCACCTTTTAAACTGTATATTTTAAACAAGTGTGATTGATTTCATGACATTCAGCTTGGGTTTCCTGGTAACACAATTTCTGTTATGAGTCCTGTTATGATGTTTTGTTATCAAGAATTTCATGACTCACCCTGACAGGCTAAGACAAGCACAAGCCTCTCTAACAGTAGGACAAACACACATACAATTTCAGCTCCGCGTAGGAATACTTTTCCTGGCATTTTATTATTATTATTATTATTTTTTAATAAGACGATTTCAGTTTTCAGTTTTGCTGTCTTTCTCTTTTTCCATCCTTCTATCCAAAAACCTCTTCCTCACTCAGTCCCTTTTTTCTCTTGGTTCAAGTCATTTTGTGACAACAGGTGAAGTAATAAATTATTAATCAGCATTTGCAAACTTGAAACACTGAACTGTGTTTGACTTGTAATGATATTGTAGCATGTCAAGACATGCTCTATTCAGCAGCATTGCCTTTTCAGATGTAAAAAGTTGGATATTGATTAATGTGGAAGTCACAGTCAGTGTTCTAACAGTAGAAGGTTAGAGGTGTCAGTGCTCTAACAGTAGAAGGTTAGAGGTGCCAGTGCTCTAACAGTAGAAGGTTAGAGGTGTCAGTGCTCTAACAGTAGAAGGTAAGAGGTGTCAGTGCTCTAACAGTAGAAGGTTAGAGGTGTCAGTGCTCTAACAGTAGAAGATAAGAGGTGTCAGTGCTCTAACAGTAGAAGATAAGAGGTGTCAGTGCTCTAACAGTAGAAGGTTAGAGGTGTCAGTGCTCTAACAGTAGAAGGTTAGAGGTGCCAGTGCTCTAACAGTAGAAGGTTAGAGGTGTCAGTGCTCTAACAGTAGAAGGTTAGAGGTGTCAGTGCTCTAACAGTAGAAGGTTAGAGGTGCCAGTGCTCTAACAGTAGAAGGTTAGAGGTGTCAGTGCTCTAACAGTAGAAGATAAGAGGTGTCAGTGCTCTAACAGTAGAAGATAAGAGGTGTCAGTGCTCTAACAGTAGAAGGTTAGAGGTGTCAGTGCTCTAACAGTAGAAGGTTAGAGGTGTCAGTGCTCTAACAGTAGAAGGTTAGAGGTGTCAGTGCTCTAACAGTAGAAGGTTAGAGGTGTCAGTGCTCTAACAGTAGAAGGTTAGAGGTGTCAGTGTTCTAACAGTAGAAGGTTAGAGGTGTCAGTGCTCTAACAGTAGAAGGTTAGAGGTGTCAGTGCTCTAACAGTAGCAGGTTAGAGGTGTCAGTGCTCTAACAGTAGAAGGTTAGAGGTGTCAGTGCTCTAACAGTAGAAGGTAAGAGGTGTCAGTGCTCTAACAGTAGAAGGTTAGAGGTGTCAGTGCTCTAACAGTAGAAGGTTAGAGGTGTCAGTGCTCTAACTGTAGAAGGTAAGAGGTGTCAGTGATCACCTTAGTGCTCTAACAGTAGAAGGTAAAGGCCGGATTATACTCAGTTTTAAACGCAACACATAAGCACGTAAGATACACAAGAGCCCCTTGCGCAGTAACATAACCCCCTTTACGTGCTTAAGTGTGCCCCCCAAAATGTCTAACTATCCGACAAAGACACTGCAGCCCCACACAGCTCGCAAAGACTGTGATTGGCCTGCTAACCACAGCCTTTCATGAGTCTCACGTTTTCGGTTTCATAGTATACTACAGTCTTTTTTATGAATAGCCTGCAGACCGTCTCACAAGCCTTTTCTTGTGGATTATGAACTAACATAACAGAAGAGGTCCGAAGACAAGAACTCCTTTACAAACCCTCTTTAAACACTTATAAGGACGCTCAAATGACCGCAAATGTATGGAGAGAATATCCCATTCTCACCCGCGATTGTTTGGAGAGAACGCGTAAATTCACCGAACAAATACTTTCCTATTCATTTTCCACCACTTGTGAGTCATGGTGATATTATTCATTGAGTTCATATTGACGTGAATCAATCAATTGAGTTTGATAGAATGAGCCCGGTCTGCTCATATACAAAAGCTAACATTAACGTGGAGTTAACATGCGGTCAACACCAGTGTATTTACAAGCACTGACAACATACATTCATGATAAGAAGGTACACCTGCATTGCAAAAAAAACTGCTTTCAAAAACAAAAAGTAATAAAATGGTGCAAATATTGCTTAAAATAAGCTAAAGTATCTGCCAACAGAACAGGAAGATTTGACTTACTAAGTGTTTCTAAAACAAGTTAAAATAGCTAGCCTCAAAGAACCCAAATGTATCTTAAAACTAGTGTGGCCAGACTAAAAACAAGTACGTTTGTCAAAATAAGTCAGAATTATTTTCTCAAAATGTAGGAAATTGTGCTTAAATTTAGCAAATGCTAGCACACACTCTTGAAATGAGGCTATATAAGGCAATGTATCTTGTAATCAGTACAACTACACCTAAAACAGGTTAGATAATTGCGCAGGATACCTGTGTTTCGGTTTGTTTTGTTATTGCTTTTATTTTGGTATCACATGCACGTCTCTGGTAGCCCCCCCTGTTTTGTTGCTCTCTCCCCCCTTTCTCTTTCCTGTTTTACATATGCTGAAATGAGGTAGGTGGTGGAGTGTTAATGGGAGATATGAATCTGTAAATATTGTCTTTAAAAATGGCCATCTATCTTATCATATATAATCTTAGCACTGATTGTTATTATATGTGTTATATATCTTGGCAATTTATTAGAAATAATATAATATATTTGATATATTGTTTTTGTGGTTTTCCTTTGTGCAACATGTGGGGGCTAGCTTTGATAGGAGAAGCTAGAAAAGCTGGAGACTCATCTGTTTTTGTTGGTGTGTCTGAACAGGTGTGATACCGTTTTTCATTTCTCAATGTATATAGTCTTTATGTATATATTACAAGCCTGTTTTGCGTATGCTGGGATGAGCTTTGATAGGAGAAGCTGGAAAAGCTGGAGACTCATCTGTTTTTGTTGGTGTGTCTGAACAGGAATAAAGATCATCCATGCAACAGTTGTCCCATACTCAGTAAAATAACACAACGCAGAGATTCACACCGGTTACATTGGTAACGTGACCATCGGTTCATCCGATCTACGCTCGCTAGACTGTTGCTACTGCTGCTAAGCTAGCTGCTGCTGCTACTGTTGCTAGCTGCTACGTCTTTTGTCAAATGTCAGTGACAAATAAGGTTTGGCAAGATGCCAATTTAAAAATATGTTTTAAACCTGTTAAAACAACATGCCCAAGGACCGTTAGAATGTATATTTTGCATTTCTGTTGGTTTCATAGTATTTGATATGACATTTCTACACTTTTTTGACCATCTACGGAACTAATGCCCCTTAAATTGTCAAATGGTGTAACCACAAAAAAAAAATTGAAATATTTAATACATCATCCTCTTAGATTTTATGTAAGTGAAGTCATTAAAACAAGTAATTGATTTTCAAATATCTCATGAAACTTTTTTTATTTTATTGTTTACATTTTTTTTATTTTACTGAGCAAGACAGTATGTTGTAAACATTTAAGTTTTCTTCCTATTCCTTGGCCATTTGAGTAAAAATGGTTTAAAAACATATTATTACATTGTTGTAGAATAGTAGAATAGTCTCATCCATATTAACATATTTGTACAATTTTTTGTTATATTGGTTTAATATATTGGCACCAATTGACATAAATCGGTTACACCAAATGACCCTACTGCTACAGTCAAAGAACAAGTAATTGACACAGAAAAACAAATAAATAGTCATCGAGGTAAAATTAATTAGAAGTTTTAATACATTCTCATGCTATTTTTCATGTTATATCAAAAGCATTTACCATAACAACGAACAACAGGTGAACAAACAGTGTGTGTGAGTGTAAAAGGAGTGTGACAAAAACAGTGTGTGTGTGTGTGTGTGTGTGTGTGAGTGTTACATTAATTTACAAAACAGTGTCATAAATAGGTTGTGAACACCTACACATCCCTATCCTAAAAGTTGTGCTTGTGAATTTTTTTTTTTTTAAACCTTCTGGCTCTCGGTCTGGAATTGTTTCCAGTCATCTACCGTGAGTTTGGAATGACGGCAGTTGACAGGTTCTGGTTCAGCACACATGTGAAGCACATCAGACTCATAGTAGAAGAGTAGGTCAGGTGGGTCAGGCCAGGTGAAAACATTCCTCCCATTCAGCTGTTTCATAAAAGTAACCTGAACCTCATCACCCACCACCTGAAGAATCTGACCCACAAACGGTTTGCCCTCATACTTGACAAGAGCAAACTTCCCTCTCTTAACCTCCAGGCCGTTTGTTGATTCTGATGTTCAAGTCAAGTCAAGTCAAGTGTACTTTATTGTCAAAAATCTATGTAACAGGGTTAGCACAGAAGTTTGAAATTGCGTTTGACCAGTCTCCAATGTGCAGTTTAAAACATTTAAATAAGACATTGACAACATTTAAATAAGACATTGACAATAATCTCTCTCTCTCACACACACACACACACACACACACACACACACACACACATAGCAGCAGAAGTACAATCAGTGGTCACAAGGTGCAACAGTAAAGTGCCAGTGGCATGGTGAAGTGACTATGGAATGTTCATGTGGTTTTCTTCAGTGTGTTGATGAGTCTGATGGCTTGTGGAAAGAAGCTGTTACTCAGTCTGCTTGTACGGGCCCGCAGGTTGCGGTACCGCTTCCCTGATGGTAGAAGGGAGAACAGACTGTGTGCTGGACGAGTTGTGTCTTTGATGATGTTCATTGCCCGCTTGGAACAGTGTGAAGTGTACAGTTCCTGAATGGCTGGTAGGGGTGACCTGATGATCTTTTCTGCTGTCCTCACCACCCTCTGCAGTGCCTTCTTGTCTGCAACTAGACAGCTGCCGTGCCAGACAGAGACGTTGCTGGTCCGGATGCTCTCAATAGCACCTCTGAAGAAGGTGGTGAGGGCAGAAGTGGGGAGGTCAGCTCTTCTCATCCTTCTCAGGAAGTGGAGTCGTGTCTGCGCCTTGCAGAGAGATCGGCAGGTAGAGTATGGAAATCTACAGAGGATGGACTATAGCAGTTGCAAATTGCAGGCCTTGCACAGAAACAAGAATTGTCCCTGTACTGTATTGCAGCTGGCTTCTCGCAGGTCACCTGGTGGAGTTTCATGGTACCTTTCACCGCTGGGAGAACTGATGGGACTTTCTCATCAAATTTTGCGATGGCATCCTCAGATATCCAATAGAATTGGACACTTGATGTTTGCTCTTTCAGGAAATTATAAAACTCCTTGGGAGTCTGCAAGCTCTTTCCCCTCTGGACTGCTGTATCAGCCAGGCGCTTTACAGCTCCACCAACACCATCAGGGGCGCCTTTTCCATGTGCCTTCTCGCTGAAATTCCATGTGGTGTTTTTGAATCCACACAGAAAGGGCACAGTGCTAAGAAGATAAAAGTTCTTCCTGTTCCTGTATTGGGTGACAGGCCCATCACTGATCACATGGAGGGAGGAAGGTGGTGTTTCACACTTGGAAATGGCGTCCCTCAACACCGGCTGCAAATGGGCCCACACAGCACGCTCATCATGGCGGAGACAGGCAGAGATGGTTGCATAGGTGAATGTAGCGTTTGCTGTGTATACTACACAGGTGTGCAGGGTAGCTTGTTTGCGGCTGCCTCCAAAATGAAAAGCCTGGACCTCTGTGCAGGGGCGTAGCACCAGATTCTGGGCCCTATGCACAGTAGGTTCATAGCCCCCCCCCCCCCCCCCAAAAAAAAGAGTGCCACACCCCCTCCCCCCTGACGGTGAAACTTTGCAAATTGAAGGTAGTTAGGAAATGGCTTCCCTTCCTTGTCTTTTGCTGTAATTTTATTTGTTTTTATGTTGCTTGCCAGTCTGTGAACAATTGTGTCTCTCTCTTCATTAGTTCATTTCTCTGTCCATAGTGCTGGATCTTCTGGCATACACTCCCTGGCGCTGCTGACTACTTTCTGACCTCTCTTCATCCCTTTCACTTTTCTCAGAATCTTCTCTGCTATCACTTCCTTCACTTGTGTCATCCTCTACCACATTTTCTCCATCTTCCTGGACAGAACCCTCTACAAGCATGAAGCATCTGATAGATATTACTGTAACAGGCAATTCCAATGTAGCCTAATCTGTGTGACTGAACATGTTTAAAGGTAGAGTATGGGATGTTTTCCTGGAACACTTTTTACTATATTGCTTAAAATCCCCTTCACACCCTGATTGCAACAAAAAAAAGTCACCTTTGGATGGAACAGCCTGTGTTGCTATTTGCTAAACACATTAAGCCTACAGTATAAATAGCTAAAATTATGTACTTTCATTTTAAGGGATGAGGGGTCTGCATCACTAGCTGCTTCTGAAACCATGAGTGCCATGTTTCACAAGTGCCATGTTTCACAAGTTAACTTTGCTAGCCAACTAATTTGACAGCCTAACCTTATGAACTTATTGAGCCTAGACTAGCCCTACCTATAAGCAGGGCCGGATTAACAATTTTCTGTGCCCTGGGCAACAAGGCTCAAGGCCCCCCCCCGCCGCCGCCGCCAAACAATCGTAAAGTCGCTATTATCAAGATCATAGCCTACACTAGTGGAGATGTATGTGTGCACAAAAGCCTCAGCATAAAGTGCATGCATTCAAGAGACCATTCAGACGCACAAATGTGCATAACATTTTACAATTAATCTTTAACAGAACTTGGTGGCTTGAGGAGTACTTCAACTTCAATTATCTTGAAAGCAAACAGCTAGGTAGGCCTTAACTTAAAACCATAGAACATTTTAAAAATGCAAAAATATGAAATTATCACCAACCATGAAGCAGACAATTAGTGTGGTTTTAGTAAAAGTAAATCATTGGCTACACTGTTGCATGTAATTTCAAAGTCAAGATCATGTTTATTGTATCACAATTCAACATTTGATGTTGATCACTTCACTACTATATATCCTTATTATTTTTATTTAAACAAATGGACCTTACAACTGGCCTCTCCCTTAAAGACTGAACTCATGACTACACAAACAATTATGAGGCCTAATGACCTATCTTTACTTTTAAAACTTCTCTCATTAACACTAGGGGTGCGATATGGGCAAAAAAGAATAGCTCGATATTTTTTTCTTCATTTTGACGATAACGATAATTAGACGATATTTAAAACAAATGTGATTGGAATTCTCAGAGTTATACCTTCTTGGAAATTACAATAATGGGCACAATGTTTAAGGAAAACACTTCTTTATTGTCTTTAAACAAAAATAACTTAATTAAACTGCAATGCAGAAATATTGAACTCTTGAAATAAAGTGCTCCATGCATCCATGAGAATTATTGCACATCAACAGCAGTGATTATGGCCTTATTAAACTTAAAATTCTGTCCCGGATTGTACAAAAATACAAATACATGAGCATTCGAGCATGGATTGGGACGATTTTTTTCTGTCCGAGCCCGGCCAGGTCCGACAGAATAGTAACCGAGCCCGGACCCAGTCCGACAGGCATTCAAATATTTATTTTTTTCGAATCCGAACCGAGCCAGAAGGAATCAATCTCAACTGTTCATAGTACTAATGCCACATTGACGTACGTTTTTTTTTATGAATAGCCTGGCTTTATTAAACTGAGGCATCAACAGTTAAATGCTCTCTCACACAAACAAGCGCTGTTAAACGCACAAGCGTGCACAATAAGGCCAATACGTATATTTAAATTAAATGATTGACATTGCAAGAACGTTTAGTAAAATGGTGCGGCTCCTTTAAGAAGAGCACGTACAGGGAGGGAGAATGGTGACGCATAGTTTGGATGCAGCGACAAAGATTTATGTGCTGTAACAGTGTTAACCAGTATGTGAGTAACGTGAGTTTTAATAAAGCATAGCGTGTGTAATGTGTAGCTATTTCATTCCGTTTGCTAAACTTTCCTGCTGTCTGTTTTTACTAACCAGCAGCAGACGTAACGGGAAGGGAATTAACCCGAAGTTAAAAACATGTAGGCTAATCTACTTCGGCCGTGGAGCATTTTACTCCCCTGCAATCTCCAACTACGAGACAGCCTCCGACAGCAGGAAAGGTTAACAAACGGAATGAAATAGCTACACATTACACACGCTATGTTTTAATACAACTCACGTTTTATGCTATACCAACGGAGGCACAACAGACATCACCATGCGCTGCCAGGACTGCGTTCATAACGTGATATTTGTCAACAACGTTGTCAAGTGCCCCTTTGATGTCATGGGCCCTGGGCAAGTGCCCAGTTGCCCTAATGGTTAATCCGGCCTTGCCTATAAGGCTATTAGCCTAATTATGTTATGGCCTAACAAATATTAATTTAGCCAAATGTTCTAATTAGTATAGACCTACTATTGCAATGGTGTGGTAGGCTATGCTCCCGTGTATTTTATTGGCACAACGTTTCGACCATTGTTGGTCTTCGTCAGGTGTCAGCAGCAACAGTGTGGGTATTCTTTCATTTTTACGGATCTCTTTCTACCCTGCACCTGGATTGGATGTGCGTGCAACACACTCTGCAACTGTGGTAGGCTATGCAAACAAACATGTATTTAGAATTTACCTCAGATTACAGATAGGGCATGTTATTTCTAATTGTGTGTTATGCCGTTTTTAGCAATGACAATCGCGGTGGTATTGATTCGTTTTATTTCCACATCATGAGTTAATTCAATGTAGGCTGTTGGCTTTCACATTCGGGCTCACCTTTCTTAGGAAAGAAGTCTGTTAGTAGCTGCTTTCCCTCGTCTCTTTTTCTCTCTCTTGCCTGCCTTTCTTTTCTTTTCTGAAACCCGGATTTAACGTTCTTGGACATCTTCAATGCGCACCGTTGCCTCAGCCGAATGAACGTTAACATTCGTCAAATGTTAACATTCGTCAAATGTAAAAAGCCCACTGAAGGCGGACTAAACCATTTTGTGCATGAGCCGGGGGGGTGAGGGTCTCCAGACATTATATGTAGACTAGGACACACAATTCAATCCATCATTCAACCAATTTATTTACCCAAAACATTAAAATTATATTAGTTAGCAAGAAAATTTGGACCTTTAAATGATATTAATTTTGAAAGGAAAAATACAATTCCACACTCCTCAAGGGCCCTCCCCCACATGGGGCCCTGGTAACTCAGTCCCCTTTATCCCCCCCCCCCCCGCCACTGCCTCTGTGTTCAATTTGCAGGCATAATTTTCTGAAAAATCAATATGAACACAGAGCTCATCTGGACGCAGAGTTTCTCTCATCTCTCTACAAGACCAAGCTTGATGGAGCCAGTTGAATTGGTGCTTGGTCATGGTGTTCAGCTTCTGATTCAAAAGGAGAAGAAGGTCTGTCTTACCTTGTTTTGAAACCAACTCATACTTGGAAAATGTTTTCCCCTCCTCTCTGGTGACAATTCTGTCCCACTGCTCCCATGTAAGAATTTGGTCATCCAGAGGGCCCTCAAACTCAACCTCGTCGTAGCAGCATTTTGCACACATGCGATACATGCACAGTTTCCTGTCAGTATCGCATGCGACTAGCCCTAACAGTTCAGAAATACTTGTTGTCAACAAGATCCCCTTTTGATGTAACTTTTGAACTATTAGCCTGAAATTCTGATGATCCAAGCATGCACAGGAGTTTCTGTCCGACTCTTTGGCAGGTGTTACGTAAAATGGACAGTAGCGAAGGAACTGTCTATATGAAACTCTGTGATGCCTCATGGCACTGGTAGAGTAGCTGCTATGGAGATCCTTTAGGGAGTGGAGCAGCACTCTCCTTTGCTGCTTGTGTTTGTTTTTTGTTAACGTGTCTTTTTTGCCAGGCAACATGCCGCTACTTTCATCCCTACACAAAAATCGGATCACTTGCTCCTTTCTCTCCTCAGAGATGTTCTTTTTGTCCCTCTGTTTTTTTTTTACCGATTTTCTGCTCTTTTCTTTCTTTTTTTTGTTTTTCCAGTTTTCTTTGTAGCTTTGCTGTCATTGTTTTCGCTACCTTAAGCTCCATCTTTACTCTACGGAGCTCAGAGCTGAGCCTCTGCTTCTCCTTTAACGCTGCGCTATGGCTTTTGCTCACACTTGTCTGTGCTGCCCTAAGAGGAGTTGATGAGGCCTTTGGTCTCTCTGGCTGTACATAGTAATGATCTAAGACTAGGTTTCCTTCGAGCTGAGGAGGGCCGTCATCTGCTGTTGAATCAAGTGATGGAGGAGTCAGGTTCAGCACATCCACAAGTACCCTGTGCTCCTTCCTGTGCTTTCTCTGCACCTGCCTCCACCTTTCCCTCAACTTCTCTTGCTTCTGCTTTGGCAGTGCAGCTACTGGGGTATTTTTTTCCCCCTCTCCTTTCCTCTTTTGATAACTAGGAGTACAACAGAAAAAAACAATAAGCCTTTTATGTTTAGAACTATAAATTATCCTACATTACCACCTCACACCATCACTGACTTTACATTCATTCACATGAAACGTGTGTGTGTGTGCGCGCGCGCGTGTGTCTACGCATAAGTGTACTACCTTTCCTGCCTTTTGGCCAGGTAATTTGCCCTTGCAGCAGGGTCTGAATTTACGCGTGCTCTACGGCGAGCCACCTTCTCTTTACTTGGCAGAGGCATCTGTTAGGGAACAAGAGGATAGAAAGCTTATTGTTTGCATTCACATTATGTCTACCTATATAAAAAAATC
Source organism: Sprattus sprattus (assembly GCF_963457725.1). Classification (NCBI taxonomy): domain Eukaryota; kingdom Metazoa; phylum Chordata; class Actinopteri; order Clupeiformes; family Clupeidae; genus Sprattus; species Sprattus sprattus. Next base: position 3,000,644 of record NC_137922.1, on the reverse strand, counting down.
TGTCTACACACATACAGTGTATTATAGAAAATTGAATTTCACTGATTGAATGGATAAATAAGTAAATACCTACATAATAAAAAAATAAATAATAATAATTATAATGTTTTTAATCACATTTCAACCAGCTGTTTATTTTGAACAGTAGGAGTCACTGTTTAAACTATAAAACATATTGTAATCAGCATCACAAATACAGCTTTTGGCCCTAAATTGATCAAATTGGCCTCAAACAGGAAGATGTCAAATGGTGTAACCGGTTACACTATTTGACATTTTCAATTTAAAACCAAAATTTGCAGGCATTACTATGGACAACTATGCCAACTCTTAACCTTGGTGTGAATATTTTAAACCAAATTTTACATTGAATATGATATCTTTGATTATTATGGTTTCATATTTTTTTTACCGAGGTCATACCATTTGACATATAAACCAAGTTTTTTATGGTTACACCATAATGACAATTTGACCTTTATTCTCTTAATATTCTCACAAAATTGGATAAAACCAGAACTTTTAGATTTAGTCTTGAAGAAAAGCATGTATGAAAGTGATTTGATTGATTATTCTCAAATTTTAAAACTTTTAGACTTATTTTATCCTCATGTTCACCAAAAATTGAGCGTCACATCTTTGACCCATATATATATAGATATTATTATATATATATATATATATATATATATATATATATATATATATATATATATATATACACACACACACACACAGACATACTGGCCACCTGGCCGGAACGAAAAACACCATTTATTTGATTGGCTAATACCAGGACCTTTACTTTGTCATTGAGCTACAATGACATTTGCCTGACTTTTAAATCTTGTCACGTTTAAAGTTGCTGTTCAACATTAATTGCGACTGAATACAACTTGTGTTGGAGTAATCGCTAGCGGTAAATAACATTATCATAATTGACGTGAGTGATTAATAATATTACATATCACAAACACACATAATCAATGTTTTTTTTGTGAAAAGCTTAAATTACAGTTTCTTATGTGAGCTAACTACCTCGTTAGCTAGCTACTGTATGGTGTTTGTTTGGTTAGCTCAAGCTAGCACTCACATACACACACACACAATTGCTAGGTTTTTGTAAAATAAGTTAATTGGTTAGCTTAAATTTCAGTATCTTACGCCAGCTAATTACCTAGCTATATACAATATAGTGTTTGGTTAGCTAAAGCTAGCACTCTCACAAACACTCACCTACAGCCCGCAATGCAGGATATTTATTTAGTCATTGGTGTGGCCCTTTAAAAGGGCTGTTGTGTGGCTCAGAGGACTATTTTGACATGGTCAATTATATTAGCCATGAGCACAGTGTTACTCTGGGTGTTTAAATTAACTCCGTTCTTCCGGTAAAGACGCATGGAGTGGCAGAGGTTGTTGTGCCTCACTAAACTCATGTCCATTTGTCGGAGGAAGGAGCCCACAACTTTATTAGCGTTACACCTGGGCCCTCATGTATAACATTTTGCATAGAAACCATCCTCCATTTGATCGAAGACATTTTCTGAAATGATCGTGAGTGTGATTAACAGAAAACGAACGTACGCACAAAAAAAAACATGTACGACAATCCTTCGGTTATAAATCACAAATGATTGTGGAATTGTGCGCAACTTAATGTTCTCACATCTCGGCCCTCAAAAAGTATGGAATCAAATCAATGCCATAAATATTTTGTATCTGTAATATAGATTTTGTATCTGAAATATAGATTTTGTATCTGTGAAACCATCTACACGTTCAAAACCTATCTACAGATACGGATTTCAAATACGAAATGTATCTACACTTTCAAAAACTATCTTCAATTTCAAAATCTATTTACAGATACGGATTTCAAATACGAAATGTATCTAAACTTTCAAAAACTATCTTCACTTTCAAAATCTATCTGCCGATACGGATTTCAGTTACGAATTACGGATACGGATATCAAATACGAATTACGGATTTCAGTTACGAATTACAAAATCTCAAGAACACTACAGAGAGGAAGCTCCGGAATATGAGTGGAATAGCCTCGAAAGCAAACTGTGATCTGAAAACGAAACTCTGAAAAGGAAAGGCAGATGAAGATTTGTGATAACCCCGGAACGAAATCCTTAAGACAGAATATCAATTAAAGTATTAACAAGTAAATTATTCATTTACGTTTAAAGACATGCTACCACAGGAACAGTATGAAGTAGACGTTTAAAGACATGCTACCAGAGGAACAGTACAGAGATGTTTAAAGACATGCTACCACAGGAACAGTATGAAGTAGACGTTTAAAGACATGCTACCAGAGGAACAGTACAGAGATGTTTAAAGACATGCTACCACAGGAACAGTATGACAGAGACGTTTAAAGACATGCTACCAGAGGAACAGTACAGAGATGTTTAAAGACATGCTACCACAGGAACAGTACAGAGACGTTTAAAGACATGCTACCAGAGGAACAGTACAGAGATGTTTAAAGACATGCTACCACAGGAACAGTACAGAGACGTTTAAAGACATGCTACCACAGGAACAGTATGAAGTAGACGTTTAAAGACATGCTACCAGAGGAACAGTACAGAGACGTTTAAAGACATGCTACCACAGGAACAGTACAGAGATGTTTAAAGACATGCTACCACAGGAACAGTACAGAGATGTTTAAAGACATGCTACCACAGGAACAGTATGAAGTAGACGTTTAAAGACATGCTACCAGAGGAACAGTACAGAGATGTTTAAAGACATGCTACCACAGGAACAGTATGACAGAGACGTTTAAAGACATGCTACCAGAGGAACAGTATGACAGAGACGTTTAAAGACATGCTACCAGAGGAACAGTACAGAGACGTTTAAAGACATGCTACCAGAGGAACAGTACAGAGACGTTTAAAGACATGCTACCACAGGAACAGTATGACAGAGACGTTTTAAGACATGCTACCAAAGAAACAGTACAGAGACATTTAAAGACATGCTACCAGGGGAACAGTACAGAGACGTTTAAAGACATGCTACCAGGGGAACAGTATGACAGAGACGTTTAAAGACATGCTACCAGAGGAACAGTACAGAGACGTTTAAAGACATGCTACCAGAGGAACAGTACAGAGACGTTTAAAGACATGCTACCAGGGGAACAGTATGATAGAGACGTTTAAAGACATGCTACCACAGGAACAGAAGGACAGAGACGTTTAAAGATATGCCACCAGAGATACAGTATGACAGAGACGTTTAAGGCGAGACACGGCAGGCAAAAACATCGTTTTTTTCAGCAGTGGTCAATTTTGAGATTTTGAGCTAGTTCACTCCCTAAACATGTAATCTTTCATACTAGCATAAAGAAAATATCCTAATTATACATTAATGTGTATATTTATTCACATTTTGTCTGTTCGCGGCGTCAGCATTCTCATAGGTTTCCAGGAAAGTTAGCAGTCTAACGTAACGTGCAGTATGTCGGCTTTCTGATGCTTGACATGTTTGGTACCGTTGGAAAGCGCTATAGCTCTCACACAACGTTATCTAATCCAAATAAGGACATTTCCTTTCCAGCAGTAACCAATGATGTTAGCAAAAACGGGGGTTTAAACATAAGGACGCAATTTCATTGGTTTGCGGTGGTTTCTGATAACGTGATTCGCTCAGACGCATCACGTGGTATGGCTTGACACTTCCTGAATCTTTAAATGCGATTTTCTCAAAATGAGTTTTTTGTCATTCTCCGGTAGATACTTCTCAGCCTATGTAGCACCTATGTACACCAAACTTTTAAGTTATACACTTAGCAGTCTTCTGAAGATATTTACAGAAGGATTTGTTAATTAATCATTCCTGGCCTGATTTATGTGTCATTTTGATCAAAAAAAGGTGTCGAAAATCGGTTTTTTAAGGCTATAGACAGTATATTTTGATTTTCTAGGTAATGAAAGCAGATATCCTGAAATCCCTCTGTAAATTTGTTTGCATCTTGTATGTTAACAAAATGAAAATAAAAAAAATCACCTGGCTTTATCGTATGTCCAGATATATCTACCGGAAATATATGCAAATGTGAGCATATTTAATTAGATAAGGCCTAATTTGCATAATCAAACATAGTAATTACAGAAACTTGTAATACATTTTTTGTTCATACATGTGTGAGTAATCAACTGAGGACATTTCATTGTGATATCTATTATTTAAAAAAAAAATACCCTATTCACCTGTAGTGTCTCGCCTTAAAGACATGCTACCAGAGGAACAGTACAGAGACGTTTAAAGACATGCTACCACAGGAACAGTATAGAGACGTTTAAAGACATGCTACCAGAGGAACAGTATGACAGAAACGTTTAAAGACATCCTACTAGAGGAACAGTACAGAGACGTTTAAAGACATGCTACCAAATTAATTCATTTAAGTTGTATCAGGAAAACAAATAACAGAGGATAACAGATGGTACACAATCCACAGTTGGCCCACACAGGCTTGTTTGATGGATTATTTTCTTGAACTTGTGTAACCAATAGCTTCATCTTCAGAGCTTGACAAGCAGTGACTTCGTACAGGTCATACTAACAGACAAGAAGCTTTTGCCCATCATACTTTATCATTGTCCATCAGCTCAGAGAAATGTAATTTTGGTCATCACAGCACCTCCTGCTGTTCAAAGCAAAATAAAATCGTATCCCTATTTTTGTACCTGTGTGTGTGTACACAGGATGATGTGTGCTTTTTAGGCTAACGGGGAAGCTCTGATGACCTTTGATCGTGGTCATACAGCCTGCGTAGAGCAGAGTAATGGAGTCCCGAGCTTTTAGAGTCCAGACGAGTCAGCTGCTCCGGTTCTTTCTGCTGTTCTTTTACTTTCCAGCCTGCTTTGGGTTACCCGGAGGTAAGAACAATATCTATTCTAGAATTGCTGGACGTTTACTTCACAGTTGAGGGGGCAGGCCACCTGTTTGAATATTGTGGCATTAATCGGAGTAGTCAGTCTATATTTCATGCCACTGTCATATTTCATGCCAAAGTCAAAGTAGCTTTATTGTCAATAACTTAATATGTCAAGTAGGGCTGGGCGATTTTTCGATTTCGATTTTAATCGCGATGTAATTTTTTTCTACGGTTTTAAATGAGACGTTCGATTAGACGGCGCCTTCAAAAAAAAAAAAATCAATGTTTTCACAGACCCGCGAATACAGCGCCGCACGTAACCCATGGGCGTCGCGACAATGTAATTGGGGGGGGACAAGACCCCCTCACTTTTCAAAACAAGTCGTTTCGACCCCCCCACTTTTGCAGTCAAAATAGTGCGTGCGTGACTGCTGGTCTACTAGTCCATTATTCTTTCCATTGCTTCACAATTAAATCCGTTCCACTTTATCAGTGGGGAATACCCACAGCAATATAAATCCACTCCGCGTTTTCCTGGTGTACTACGCAGCCTCATCATCACGCACGCAGATTCAACTGTCATTCAGTGTTGCCAACTTAGCGACTTTGTCTCTATATCTGGCGACTTTTCAGACCCCCTTGGCGACTTTATTAGCAAAAAGCGACTAGCGACAAATCTAGCGACTTTTTTATTTTTGTCATTTGGTGGATTATTGTGTTGACAAAGCATTGAAAAAGCATCTCACATATCCTGTTCTGCAGTTCATGATACAACTGATCTCACGAAAGCTGAGAACAGCGAGGGCTGTCACAGTCTCCTCTCTACTCACACAGCACCTGCACGGCCAGTCTTAACAGCAACATATTAGAACTTTGTATTAGCGGGAAAAACATGAGTGTTACCGCGCTCAGAATTGCATATTGCATATTATGCTAATTAGTTGATTACGTCATCTAGGGACTTCTGGCGACTTTTTGGAGAGCTAACAGCTACTTTCCACACAGAAAAGTTGGCAACACTGCTGTCATTCATGTTCATTCATTCTCTGACTCTGATTTGATCGGAGCGTCGCGCTAGAAGCAGACCACAGAAATGGACAAACGGATTTTTTTTTTCGAAGAAGAGGAAAGTAAGTCAGAGTTGCCCAAGTTTTACCTGTAGTGGACAATTAAGGACCACCCAATGGACATTATCTGGCTATAATCGTATTGTTATTGCCATAACAACCGTGAGCTAATCTGGCGTTAACGTTAGCTAGCTAATGGCAGTTTTTCTAACGACAGCAGCGACTAAACACACACTCACCAAAGAAGATTTTTTTTTTTTTTTTTAATGTGTCACTCACTTGTATACCTCTCTTTGACTCACGAAAGATGATGTCAATGCCACAATTAATAAAATGAACATTGGTGTGCTGGGCATGCTGTCAAGCTTTGCCATGTATGAAAACTATTTCCCCTATGTTAACCGTTTACTTCTGGCAGCTTCCATCCTTAAAGACTATGGGTTTCAATACACATTTGGCCATTTCTGACCTGAACAGTCATACTTTAATGAGGTGGTCAGTTTGAATGTAGCCAACATAATTATCAGGCTACCAAACCTATATCAATTGTGAATTTGATATGCTGATAACATGATTTACATCTCAGAGAAAAACATGGTAAAATGCACCAGAATGCGGGAAATTGCATGTACGTTTTTCAAAATGTTCTGGAGGGGGACCACCAGACCCCCCGCTGAAACATGTCCCCCCCACTTTCAACTTGTGAGAAACAGTATTGCACAATTTTTTGTTTCATTGCAGAACAAGTTAAATGCACTTCATGTTTTTCGTTGTTGTTTTTTAAAGCTGCTAGAAATTTGTTATGTGAAACCTAAGAGCTTGTTAAGCTGTTTTTGTGTATTACATTTGTTTTTGTGTATTACATTTTCTTTTTTACCAGAAAATTAAAAAAAATATACAAAAATGGTGATTTTGTTCATATCGTGATATAAAATCCGGAAATTTTTTTGGGGAAAAAATCGAAATATAACTTTTTCCCATATCGCCCAGCCCTAATGTCAAGACATACAAAGGAATCGATAGGACGTTTCCCACTCTCCCACAGTGAAACATATAAAGGTGCACAGGCACAACAGATAAGACAAGACATTTCCTAAAACTAGGTAAACATAAATATTCATAAATAAGCAATACAATTTTAAACGTCAACGAGTGCTAAAAGTGCAGAGTTCTGAGTGATTTTTTGGGGCGAGGGGGGTCAGCTTTCTGTCAGACTGGAGGATATAGCTGGGGGGAGTGAGGGGAGAGAATTTAGCTTCCTGACAGCTTGGTGTATGAAGCCATTTCTGAGTCTGGTGGTGCGGCAATGGAGGCTCCTATACCTTCTTCCAGAGGGTAGAAGGCTGAACAGACTGTGTGCGGGGTGGCTGGTGTCACTCGCAATCGAGGTGGCTTTCCGGATGAGGCGGGTGGTATAAATGTGTCGCAAGGAAGGGAGTGGGGCACCAATGATCTTTCCAGCTGTGTTCACTGTGCATTGCAGTTCTGTCTTGCTGTGTAGCTACTGCCCCACACAGTGATGCAGCTGGACAGGATGCTGTCAATGGTGCCCCGGTAGAAAGTGTTCAGGATGGGAATGGGAGCTTTTGCTCTCTTGAGCTTGCGGAGGAAGTTGAGGCGCCGCTGGGCTTTCTTCGCCAGTGATGCAGAGTTGGTTGCCCGGGAGAGGTCCTCACCCCCAGGGATTTGGTGCCGTTCACTCGCTCCACAGCAGCGCCATTGATGGTCAGTGGTGTTCAGTGTGGCTTTTCCTGAAGTCAACCACAATCTCCTTTGTAAGGAGAAGAGGTCAGCAAGAGGTTGTTGTCTTTGCACCACGTGGTCAAAAGGTTAACCTCCTTCCTATAGTGGGTCTTGTCGATGAGACCCACCAGAGTTGCATCATCCGCAAACTTCACCATGTCATTGGTACTGTAAGTTGGTGTGCAGTTGTGAGTCAGCAGGGTGAAGAGCAGGGGACTGAGCACACAGCCTTGAGGGGCCCCTGTGCTGAGTGTGATGCTGTTCGAGGAGTTGTTGCCGGCTTATAATCCGTTATGGACAGGCTGCGCGTGTCTCTGTTGTCCTTGAAGTGGCTGGTTATCTTTTTTGAGTAGTCTTGTTTTGCTCTTCTGATGCCATGGGACAGGCTGGCCCTCGCTGTTCTCAGGCCAATTCTATCCCCGGCTCTGAAGGCTTTGTCTCTGGCCCTCAGCAGCCGATGGACAGCTCCTGTCAGCCATGGCTTCTTGTTAGCCCTAGTGATGATGGTCTTTGTGTGGGTCACATCATCAGTGCATTTCTGGATGTAGGATGTGGCTGTAAGCTCCTCATTGTCTATGTGGTTGTTGTGTGTAGCTGCTTGCTTGAACATGCCCCAGTCTGTTGTCGCAAGACAGTCCTGAAGAGTTCACCTTGATCCATCCGGTGACACAATCTCTTTCGCTGTTGATAGTGGAGAGTGTAATACTCGCTGCAATATCGTTTTTCCACTTTCACTCTGGGCCTATATGCTGGCATTAGCATAACAGGGTTAGTCCGATGTGGGGGAGGGGGAAACCTTTGTATGAAGTATAGACCAAGTCCAAGGTGTTTTTCTCCCTTGTTGGGAAATTGATATGCTGATGAAATTTTGGTAGGACAGTCTTAAAATCAGCATAATTAAAATCTCCAGCGATGATAGTAAATCATGTCGCGGCTTCTGGAGGTTGGAGGGATGTATGCCGCGATTAGCAAAACCGAAGTAAATAAACTCCGCCACTGGTGAACAGTGTCTGCATACTATCACAGCGTCCTGGCACCACGCTGCCCTACAAAGCCAAAGAGCAGTAAGTGCAAAAACCCCAAACTGAGAAAAACAGCTTTTTGTGTTTTTTTTTACACCAAGTAAAAGTTTTAAATTATATTTAACAACAAAATGTATAATTAGATAGATTAAAGTGAGGTGAACACCACCCTTTAAGTTTTTTTTTACATTTTTGCAAAATCTGGTAATTTTATAGGCTATACTGCGTTTTGCCTTTGTATTACTGCTTAAAATTACACGCGCATACATTAAGGTATTGCATGTAGAAGCAGGGCAAACTGCAGTAAAGACATATACTGCAATTGGCTTGGTTTTACTCTACTTCTACTTTTCTATACACACTGCAAATTTAAATTGCAAATATTTACATGAAACAGTTTATTGATCAACATAAAATTTTCACAGATTGAAGAGCTGACCCTGCACTTTCAATTTCTGCAAAAAAAATTTTTTTGAAAAATTGCACATACTGCTCTTTGCCTTTGTAGGGCAGCACGCATCACATATGTAAACACAAACTCCTCCACCGCGCTGTTTACATCTGTTAACGTGGGCTCTGTCCGCTCGATAGCATGTAAGATGCTCAAGATGTACAGCGGAGTCGGGGATGTTGTCATTAAGCAATGTTTCAGTGAAAACAAGCACACAGCAGTTACTCACTGTCCGATTCGCTGACCTCAGCAGTCGTATATGGTGTATTTTGTTGTCCAAGGAGCGTACGTTAGCCAAGATGATGGATGGCATGGCTGGGCGAGTTGGGCTAGCCGCTAGCCTAGCTCTGATACCTCCACGCTTTTCCCTCTTCTGCCTCCTTGCACACTGTTTCCGACGTCTCTTTATCGGAGCTGTAGTCGCAGTCAGCTCCGGGGTAATCATAGACTGGCAAAGTAATCCGAGCTCCTTTATGGTTGTCTCTGTTGTAGTATCCAACACGTTGTAAATCTTGCTAAATAAATATTGCAGATGTCTAGCAGAGCCTGTTGACTATACTTGTAATCCGACGCTATTTCCATGGTAACGTTCATAACAATAATAATTTCACTTTGCTAATTACATTAAATATGTTGTTAATCTTGCTCTTGCAGATGTCTAGAATAGCCTGTTGACTGTACTTATAATCCGTCGCAGACAAACGAGACGACCATGACAAACTTTCGGACAAACACTTATTAAATAAACAAAAACACCGTATTTTCGGAAGCGTGAGTGGTCGCTGCGTCTAGACGCGCCGCGCCGCCGTCTCCATGGTAACTCAACCAAAACAATACATGGTGAGATTGACCAGATCAAGCTAAAAGGGACTGCAATATGTAGTGGAAGGATATATCCAAAATATTAAGATCAACAACGAAGTGGACACAACAATAATTGAAGCAAAGTCATACAGGTCTCAATAAAAAGAAAAAATAGAAACCCTACGACCTCTTCATTGAAATGCAACCAGCACAACCTTGTAGACTAGTCATGTTATTTCACCACTGGGTAAGATCTGTATACAATATTTCAAGCTAGATAATAACCTCCAAAGATTATTCTTATTATTTATTCTGTCTCTGGCGAGAGACTCTGGAGGTATGTATGGTGACTATCCTAGCTAGCAATGCTGATGTTACCGTCAGTAACCTTTTGAGCTATCAAAGCTGGCGATTGCGAACGCCAGCAGCATACATACAAAGTGTTCGTTAAAAGTTCTGTTCAATGTCGTATTAAGCATAAATACAAACTACAAAGTGTTCTTTAAAAGTTTTGTTCAATGCTGGCGTTTGCTGTCGATAGCTTCAACAGCTCTGCGAGCAATCATACAGACAGTAACAGTGACATTTAGACAGGCACATACATTAACATTTTTTAACATGAACACTTTGGTTGGATAGACTAGTTATGTTATTCTAGTGGTCATAATACAAGTATTCATGATCCATAACTGTTAGGGGATTTTCTCTCAATTAGATAGTTAGCCATCATACCTAGCGATAGCTAGCTGGCAGCAAGCAGCTTGATTTACTTTGGAGCAGACATATGTGTATTTTGCAATACATTTAGTTGGGTGTGGGGTGACCACACTGTTTAATACACAGCTGGCACTTTTGCGCCTGTGTTTTGGGCTTTGGGGAAGCGGAAAAAAACCCGACGTATCCCTCTAATCTCTCAGGGTACCTCATGTCATACCTACAAGTCCCGTAGGCACACTGTTTAACCACGCTGCTCAGACCTCAAAGTTGTCGGACCTTCTGCTCTTAGTAGCCTTTGCTAAGGTATGATTGGACAAGGGCTGTTCTAGGGAGGAGTTTCGCGATCGGTCAATTGGAAATGCACAGATTATTATTTTTTTTTTTATTTTATGTATGCATTTATTTGAAAAGGGACAGTGTACTTTGATAAACATTTTCCAGAAAATGTAAATGTACCAGAATGAGCTTGGTTAGCTAGTTTTCATCCGTTGTCCCTTGGGTTAGTATATGTGAGTGAGAGGACACAGACTCAAACTGAAGCACAGGACATGTGTGCAAGCAACAGTATATCTGAGTGGGAGGAGGAAGGCTCACACTGAAGCACAGGACATGTGTGCAAGCAACAGTGTATCGGGACACATGTATCCGGGCACTGAACGTTTACCAAAGGCTGATATAACTAAGAGATGTAGTGTAGTCACATAGCCTACTTACCGTGGTGTTCTGTTTTATAAGCCCTATTCATGTGGCAAAGTGACAGTAGGCTACTAATGTTGGATAGTAAACATTTGAACATTTATCTTTATCTTTGCAGCCTTATTCCAGAATTCCCTTACTGTATATTAGCAAGGAAGAAACAGTAGGGATTAGAAGTAGTAAACAATAGACTTTGATATGTATTTGCTCATACATTTTATTTCATAATTTCTATCGAAGGTTTTATTGGCATAGTTTTCTTTGTCTGTCCTTCCCCTCTGCTGAATGGATGGGTGCGTTGTTGTCCCTTGCCTCTTTTTCCTCTCCTCTCCTGGTCTTTGTTATTTAATTTCTGTTGTGCTCTGCATCTGTACATAACAGAAATTGTGGTGTAAAACTACAGTATTTCCCTGAACCTACTTCTCTGTATATGAGATTTTCCTTTCTTGAACTGCTCTGCTCATACTCACTTGAAAAAGCATCAATCTGAAGACGCATACTCTGAATCAAAGTCTGTATGGCTTCCTTATCTTTCTCTTTTTCCTTCTCTCTTTTCAGATCTATAATTTCAAACAAGCATGGTATTTTATTACAAGCAATCTAAAAGCAAAACATATATGCGAATGAGTGACATCACATCCTCTACGTACCCTGTGTTTTCATGGCTGCTAATGCCACATCCAAAGCCACTTGTACTTTCTTCACCTCCTCCTTTCTAGCAGTGTCTTCGTCTGCTGTTTTGAATGTAATGTTATTATTGGAAATGCACAGATATTTTATGTTGAATGAAAATGGTTCATCAGCATCAGTAAGGGATGGCACAGGCACAGCCACATGTATACGAAGTAGCATCAGCCTTATTGAGCATGCTGTTAAGCACCGCCTTTATGACCTGCTCTATTTCCTTGTTTTTTTCCAGCTCTGTTTCCAGATCTGTAGTTTAAAGTCAGTAAGGTGGTTCATTGTAAGCACTACTGGCAACCTTGTTGAAATCATTTTTGGCCTTATACTCACTTTGAGTCCTGTAGTCCACCTGATCCAAAACATGGTTCAGCTCGGCCGTAACCTCCTCTTCACCTCCCTCCTGCGTTCTTGTTATATCTAAAGGTCAACATATGAAAGAGGGATACATGCGAAATCTCATAACTAACGTAACTACCGTCAGGGAGTTGTACTGTTGTACATTGTACTGGATATTTAGTCATGAAAAAATCAAAAGGGTATTTTGTTTTTCAATCAACCTGTTCTACTGTAAATAATGATCTACTACATACCATCCTTCGCCATTTTGTCCACCGCTGCTTCTTTGTTAAAACCAGTAGTCTACTGAACAGTTTGGCTGCATTTTGAAATGTGCTTTTGTTCTCTATCTATACTCATACTCACTCAGAGTGCCGTCCACCTTGTCCAGGCTATCCATAAGCACAGGTTTGAACTCACCTATCACCTCCTCATTCACTTCAGTCTGAATGGATGCTGAGTCTGAGGCTAAATATACGGAGAACGTTTCATTAAAACCCAGCTAAGCAACTTCAATGTTTAACTTATGGTGCGCTCTCTCATCAGCCATTTTAAGTTCCCCTCACCTTTCGTTCCCCTGTCCGTAGTACCCCTCCTGGTCTTCTTCTTCTTCTTATTGCGATAATATTCGGCTATACTCTCGTCATCTGTACATTGTACTGGATATTTAGTCATAAAAAAATAGAAAGGGTATTTTGTATTTCAATCAACCTGTTCTACTGTAAATAATTCTCTACTACATACCATCCTTTGCCATTTTGTCCACCGCTGGTTCTTCAATTAGGTGTTCAGCACATACCAGAGTCAGACGTGGAAGAAATAACATGCATGAATCAGTACACTTCCTTGATATTTATTCTGTTATTAAAATTACTAGACTTATTCTCACTTAGAGCTGGGTCCACATGATCCAGAGCGTCCTGAAGCACAACGTGTATTACCACCGTCCCATCCTTGTTCTCTCCCTTCAGCTCAGTTTTCCGCACATCTACAGCACAGAAATATCCCGCGCAGTTTATTTAAACAATACTGGAAAACATAATCAAATGTTGTAGTGTCTGTTTTAAGATCATACTCACTTGCAGAAGTGTCCACCTCATCCAGAAGGTGGGCCTGGGCTTCAAGTGAACCCTGGTTTGGTACACTTTCCTGCTCTGTTTTCTGATCTGCAGCACAGAAATTCATGGAGGATTATTCAGATAATACTAGAAAAGGGCATTCAAATATGGGAATATATGATTAGAGCTTATACACACCTGCAGAAGTATCCACCTCAACTGGAAGGTCATTCAGAAGGGCCTGGACTTCAGTTGTCTGCTGGTGTGTTCTTGCATGCTCAGTTTCTTGATTATCCAAATCATCCAGTTGTCCGTATTTCCCTTCTTTCTTTCCCTTCTCAGTGTCATTGCTTTTTGTCTTTACTGACGAGTCCACTTCTGATACCATAGGGACCTTAACCCTTTGTTGCCAGCACCTAAAATGACCGATTTAGGGTGCTTTCAATTAAATCAGTGGTGTAAGAACAGTTTGTAACATATATTAATGTGTGATACATCATTTTCAAGCTAAAAGTATGGAGTACAACACAGCACACAGTTTCTTCATTTTTAAAATATATAATTTTATTAAAAATACACATTTATGCAAATTTGTATTAATTATGCGCATAAATTATGTACAATTTCTCATCTGAAGAGCAAAGTATACATTTTTATTAAAAAATGTCAACGTCAAATCAAAGCATAATCAATCAGCCATATCATTCTAAAATTTCAGCTTGATCTGAGCAAAACCTCAAATGTTACAGGCCAATATCTGGCGTCCTCCACATTATGTACATTTCAAAATTCCAGTATAATTCAGTTTGATCAAATATGGGAGATTGCGTCACCCCACACATAGATTTGAACCTGGATCTACAGGGTGCCAAACATGCACTCTGACTGCCATACCAATGAGCCAGGCTCCATAGTGTGACAGTCAGAGCACATACACATACTACTATCTGTAGTGCAGCACTCAGTCACACTGCCCTCCACTTCGGGAAGTGCACCCTTGCGCTTCATGCACATAGGCATTCCTTACGCATCCACCAACTGTACTTCTCCCATCTAGAGTGTCCCACACACACACACACACACAAGTGCTTTACCCATCTATGGGGCCCCTCACACAGGGGTCAACCTACCTGGGGGTCCCTCATACAGTTTTATCGGCACTCCTTCGATGACCTCACGGCAAGCCATCCAACCTCCGACACCATTTGTAGCGAACAGAGAGCATAGTCACAGAGAGAGAGAGGAGACAAAGGAGACAGAGAGGAAGGGGAGATAGAGAGAGAGAGGAGACAGAGAGAGAGGAGAGATAGAGAGAGTGGAGACAGAAAGAGAGTGGAGACAGAGAGAGAGGAGACAGAGAGAGAGGAGAGACAGAGAGAGGAGAGACAGAGAGAGAGGAGAGACAGAGAGAGGAGAGACAGAGAGAGAGGAGACAGAGAGAGAGTACAAATGGTTTCAGAGGTGGGATGGCATGCCGTAAGGTCATCGGAGGCGTGCCCGTAAAACTGTGTGAGGGGAACATGGGCTTTGGGCAAGGTCTACCATGTCATGGGAGCGGCTCAAAGCTGAAGGCCATGTGACATGTAATGGACCCCAGTACTTTGGATGGAAATGATAAGCTGAGAGAAGTCATAACTTTCCTTGACCATTTCAAAGAGCGCTGCAAAGCTCTGCATCAGCCCTTTCAAAATGTGTCCATCGAAAGAGAAAGCCCAGATCTGGAATTTGTCAATATATTAAAATGTCAAACTCTCCTGGCTTGTAGGCCTCTTGGCCCTTCCCCTCTTGGTCTCACACCTCTCCCTCTCGCTGGTCTTGGGTTGGCTGGCAGATTTTCAGGAGCACCCTCATCGCTGCTCTCCTCGTGGCTAATATTGCCATTACCTAAGCTGAAATCAATTGATCAGAAAAAGGAACAGTTCATTTTCTATTCTTCATTTTACACAATATATATATATTGTACAGGGCTGAAATAACAAGCACACAAAACCTTGAGGTCTCAAATCAACAAAGAAATATTGACAGAATTACAAAGTGATCACTATCTAACTGCACTAAAACCATAAGTAACAGTCACATTTTTTTCATGAATTAGGTAAGAAAAACACCCTGAAAGGAAAATAAATACTAGGGATGCACCGATCCGATATTTGTATCGGTATCGGTACCGATATTGAAGGAATTTCTAGATCGGGTAGCCTATCGGTGACAATGGGCCGATCCATATTTAAAAAAAAAAAATATATATATATTTTTTTTTTTATGTTTATTTTTATGTATTTACATCGAGGCTTTGTTTAATTCATATCATGCTCCGGTATCATTGTTTTAAACGGACTGTTGTTATATTGAAACACGCACATTCAAAGATTTAGGGTGCTGCGATGGCAGACAATCCAGAGACCAGCCATAAAAAGCCTTCCCGCACGTTAACTGTATGAAAAACTCTCTGTTGATAGTGACGTTGCCTAGCAACGCTGTCTGCTCAGTTAAGTTTTCAGTGAATAGTGACAAGTTTAGTTCGTCGCCCATCATTGGCAAAGTAGTTGTGCCTTATAAATTTCCAATGCTTAAATCATCATTGTTCGACATGTATGTGAGGCATTGTGTGCGTACATAATGAATGTAAGGGGTTTCATGAAGTTACGACTGTGATAGGTAGAGTATTATGAGTGCAGGTTGCTATTAGTAGCAATTAGCATGCTAAGCGGAGATTTAGTTATTTTCTGATGTTGATTCGCTGTAATAAAGATGGGTTCATCCTGTTAAGATTTCGACTAGATGAGCTATGAATGACATTCATGTTGCCTAGTGTAATGCCTAGTGTAATGTCCACAATTATATGTATCGAGTAATGTTAGTTGTGTAATTGTTATCGTGTAGCAATAACTCATGTTCAAGTAATTCAGTGCAGTCCCAATTCTCATTGCAGGCACACACATGTGTACGATCACATGCATCGTCATGTAATGGAAATTGATGAATGCACATTAAAGAGAGATAAAGAATACTGTTTTGGTAATTGTGGGTCTTTTAACAGACTATAGCCAGCAAATACATTAACAGGTCACCATGCTGAGCCTCTACAATGTAACGTTAAAGTTGACGCTAGCGGATATATGATTGCTAACTAATATGAACACTAGCCCTAGTTAGTACGTACATTATTTGTGATTATTTTTATCCTATGTTATGAATTGATAGTGATGACTAGACATGACGTTAAGTAGCAAATGAGCAAAAAATGCACCAAGATCTCATGTCATGCACTCTTTTCTTCCTCTCGCACGTGTGGTCACACACATACACACAGAACTGGTAACTTTACCATACTTTCGAGCTGTTTTTTTATATCGGTATCAGATCGGTATCGGCCGATACTAAACCTCAGATATCGGTATCGGTATCGGAGGTGAAAAAAGCGGATCGGTGCATCCCTAATAAATACTCCTTTATCTTTTACTCTAAATGTCTTGTAAGTCCCTGCTTGCTTATGCCTTTCAAATGCCAAAATGAAAATCCAGTAACATGTCGTTTGCTATTACAAGGTGGGTTTGCGTCAGCTTTGCGGTAAACAAAACACATGTGAATGTTCGCCTCACAAATGTCTTATGAATCTACAAATCTAGCCAAGTTCAAAGCCGAGCACAAAACTAAATACAAGTTTTGATGAAGTTCATTATTTACTCCGAGAAACAAATGAGGAAAGCATGTATTTCAGTGACAACTTGTTGGGTGTGTGTATTTATGATGAAACCTACCTTGTGATAGAAACGCAGTCGAAGTACTTTTCTCCGGTGCTTTCTCCTTCCAATCCTCGGAAAAATTCAAACTTTTTCTCCAATATAAATCCTTCCAGGACCACTGTGTACATTGCTTTCTAGGTCACTCGTCATACATTAGAAATGCTGCTTCTTTTTGTGCTGAAAATCGCTATTTCTCAATGAGGTGTTGCATACTCGCGGACGCCATGTTTGATTTTCTGACCTCAGTCACGTCACTCGCGTAGCTTGATTTGACAAGCTCTGTCGGACTAGCCAATCAATAACATGGATTTAAAAAGCATGCAATCTGATTGGATGGGTCTTGAGGCTTTAGTAAAAAAAATTTTTTTCAAAAATATGTTATTTTCCGTTGTCACGGCACCAAAACGTCATCGTTCCAAAAGGAACGATATTAACACGGGGCGGCACCAAGGGGTTAATGGCCACATCTTTAAGTGCCATCCCCAGGTCAACTCTCCTGAGTTCCTCTATGAGGAGTTTCCGGAGTTCCCTCTTCAGCTTTTTTTTGCTCTTTTTTGTTTTTCCGTCATCATTGAGTGGAACTCCCAAAACTTCCAGTTCTCTTTTCAATTCTTCAACTTTCAGTTTTCGGAGGGCCCGTCGTCTCGATTCATCGATATCATTGTCCTGCTTGGCTGCTCTAAAGCAGCACAAGCACATCAAAAATGCCAAAAATCCCATTATCTCATATATCAACCACTTTCTATGCTGTCTCAGTACACACTGAAGTAGAATTCCAACATGCATTGGAGTAATTCATAGACTTTCTGTGACATCATCATGTTGCCTGGTCACCTTTATGACATCATTCAGTGGAATGTTTACACGATTTCATTGATGTGCATAAGAATGGAATAGAAATAGAATATATAATTCGAAATGCACAGATTATTTATTAATTAATTTATTTTTATTTATGCATTTATTTAAAAAGGGATGTGTGAAATGACGGCTAATTGAGAGGCCCATCTGAGATGTAACTGATAACTCTGACAGCTCTTGGAGCTAAATACTTCCACTTCTGTAGGCATTTAAAGATGTGTCTATACATTCACAGATCTATGCACACATTTCATCTTTTGTCTACACATTCACAGATATATGCACACATTTAAAGATTTGGGTACACATTCACAGATCTATGCACTCATTTTAAGATTTGTCTACACATTCACAGATATATGCACACATTTAAAGATTTGTCTACACATTCACAGATCTATGCACACATTTAAAGATTTGTCTACACATTCACAGATCTATGCACTCATTTTAAGATTTGTCTACACATTCACAGATCTATGCACACATTTAAAGATTTTTCTACACATTCACAGATATATGCACACATTTAAAGATTTGTCTACACATTCACAGATCTACGCATGCATTTACAAATGTGTCTAAACATGTACAAATCTCAATACATTCGCAAAATCTCATTACACATTTAGAGATTATTATTTTACACGTTTACAAATCTGATTATGTACACACAGATTCTGAATACACATTTGCAGATTCCTGTTCACATTCGCAAATCTCATTACATATTTAGAGCCTCCATTGCAAATTTGATTACACAGATTGAGATATATTTACACAACTCTCCACACCCATTTGCAAATAATTCTGCTACAGTAATACCCAACCGTACCTGGCATTCTATTTTGTTGGTGAATTTTGATAAGGTCATTTTGCAACAATAGGGGCAGGGACAGTGGTACAGGAGGTAGAGAAGTTGGTTAGTAATCAGAAGGGTGCTAGTTCCTGTCAAAGTGTCCTTGAGCAAGACACTGAACCCCTTATTGCTCCTGATGTGCAGTGTGCCATCAGTGTAAAATAGTATACAGTACATCCTTGTAAGTCGCTTTGGATAAAAGCGTCTGCTAAATGACTAAATGTAAATGTAAATGTAAACAATCCGAGAGAGATGGCAGATATCTGTGAGCAGATGTTTGGTGAGCCCACAGAAGGAGCCTGTGCTGCTGATTGAGAGGAGAAAGAGTCAGAGAGCAAGAATTTTTCTCCAAGAGCTGTCAGAGTTATCAGTTACATCTCAGATGGACCTCTTAATTGGCTGTCATTTCACACATGTTTTTTGCAAAACTTGCGAACTGCAAGCCCTTCAGTGTGATTCGGCTCTTCCCTTATTATATCATCTCTGAGAGACTGCTCGTGAGCTCACAGAAGGAGCCTGTGTTGCTGAGTGAGAGGAGAAAGACTCAAACTGAAGCACAGGACATGTGTGCAAGCAACAGTATATCTGAGTGAGAGGACACAGACTCACACTGAAGCACAGGACATGTGTGCAAGCAACAGTATATCTGAGTGGGAGGAGGAAGACTCACACTGAAGCACAGGACATGTGTGCAAGCAACAGTATATCTGAGTGAGAGGACACAGACTCAAACTGAAGCACAGGACATGTGTGCAAGCAACAGTATATCTGAGTGGGAGGAGGAAGACTCACACTGAAGCACAGGACATGTGTGCAAGCAACAGTATATCTGAGTGGGAGGAGGAAGACTCACACTGAAGCACAGGACATGTGTGCAAGCAACAGTATATCTGAGTTGGAGGAGGAAGACTCACACTGAAGCACAGGACATGTGTGCAAGCAACAGTGTATCTGAGTGGGAGGAGGAAGACTCACACTGAAACACAGGACATGTGTGCAAGCAACAGTATATCTGAGTGGGAGGAGGAAGACTCACACTGAAGCACAGGACATGTGTGCAAGCAACAGTATATCTGAGTGGGAGGAGGAAGACTCACACTGAAGCACAGGACATGTGTGCAAGCAACAGTGTATCGGGACACATGTATCCGGGCACTGAACGTTTACCAAAGGCTGATATAACTAAGAGATGTAGTGTAGTCACATAGCCTACTTACCGTGGTGTTCTGTTTTATAAGCCCTATTCATGTGGCAAAGTGACAGTAGGCTACTAATGTTGGATAGTAAACATTTGAACATTTATCTTTATCTTTGCAGCCTTATTCCAGAATTCCCTTACTGTATATTAGCAAGGAAGAAACAGTAGGGATTAGAAGTAGTAAACAATAGACTTTGATATGTATTTGCTCATACATTTTATTTCATAATTTCTATCGAAGGTTTTATTGGCATAGTTTTCTTTGTCTGTCCTTCCCCTCTGCTGAATGGATGGGTGCGTTGTTGTCCCTTGCCTCTTTTTCCTCTCCTCTCCTGGTCTTTGTTATTTAATTTCTGTTGTGCTCTGCATCTGTACATAACAGAAATTGTGGTGTAAAACTACAGTATTTCCCTGAACCTACTTCTCTGTATATGAGATTTTCCTTTCTTGAACTGCTCTGCTCATACTCACTTGAAAAAGCATCAATCTGAAGACGCATACTCTGAATCAAAGTCTGTATGGCTTCCTTATCTTTCTCTTTTTCCTTCTCTCTTTTCAGATCTATAATTTCAAACAAGCATGGTATTTTATTACAAGCAATCTAAAAGCAAAACATATATGCGAATGAGTGACATCACATCCTCTACGTACCCTGTGTTTTCATGGCTGCTAATGCCACATCCAAAGCCACTTGTACTTTCTTCACCTCCTCCTTTCTAGCAGTGTCTTCGTCTGCTGTTTTGAATGTAATGTTATTATTGGAAATGCACAGATATTTTATGTTGAATGAAAATGGTTCATCAGCATCAGTAAGGGATGGCACAGGCACAGCCACATGTATACGAAGTAGCATCAGCCTTATTGAGCATGCTGTTAAGCACCGCCTTTATGACCTGCTCTATTTCCTTGTTTTTTTCCAGCTCTGTTTCCAGATCTGTAGTTTAAAGTCAGCAAGGTGGTTCATTGTAAGCACTACTGGCAACCTTGTTGAAATCATTTTTGGCCTTATACTCACTTTGAGTCCTGTAGTCCACCTGATCCAAAACATGGTTCAGCTCGGCCGTGACCTCCTCTTCACCTCCCTCCTGCGTTCTTGTTATATCTAAAGGTCAACATATGAAAGAGGGATCAATATGGGATTGGTTACATCTAGGAGTATGCTAGGAGTATGTTTGAGTGTGTTTGGCCCTCATACTTACTTATAGCCGAATCCCCGTTATCCACCACAGTCCTGAGTGCTTCTGCCACATCCCTTACCTGTCCCTTTACCTCTTTGGACAGATCTGCATCAAAAATATGCCACTCAGTTTATTAAAACAACTAGTGCAGTGCCCGTAGGAATTATGCATTCTGTAGTGTTAGCAGACGTCAGTGTAGAGAAATCTCTGTGTGTCTGTCTGTGACATGCGTAAGCTACATGCGAAATCTCATAACTAACGTAACTACCGTCAGGGAGTTGTACTGTTGTACATTGTACTGGATATTTAGTCATGAAAAAACAAAAGGGTATTTTGTATTTCAATCAACCTGTTCTACTGTAAATAATGATCTACTACATACCATCCTTCGCCATTTTGTCCACCGCTGCTTCTTTGTTAAAACCAGTAGTCTACTGAACAGTTTGGCTGCATTTTGAAATGTGCTTTTGTTCTCTATCTATACTCATACTCACTCAGAGTGCCGTCCACCTTGTCCAGGCTATCCATAAGCACATGTTTGAACTCACCTATCACCTCCTCATTCACTTCAGTCTGAATGGATGCTGAGTCTGAGGCTAAATATACGGAGAACGTTTCATTAAAACCCAGCTAAGCAACTTCAATGTTTAACTTATGGTGCGCTCTCTCATCAGCCATTTTAAGTTCCCCTCACCTTTCGTTCCCCTGTCCGTAGTACCCCTCCTGGTCTTCTTCTTCTTCTTATTGCGATAATATTCGGCTATACTCTCGTCATCTGTACATTGTACTGGATATTTAGTCATAAAAAAATAGAAAGGGTATTTTGTATTTCAATCAACCTGTTCTACTGTAAATAATTCTCTACAACATACCATCCTTTGCCATTTTGTCCACCGCTGGTTCTTCAATTAGGTGTTCAGCACATACCAGAGTCAGACGTGGAAGAAATAACATGCATGAATCAGTACACTTCCTTGATATTTATTCTGTTATTAAAATTACTAGACTTATTCTCACTTAGAGCTGGGTCCACATGATCCAGAGCGTCCTGAAGCACAACGTGTATTACCACTGTCCCATCCTTGTTCTCTCCCTTCAGCTCAGTTTTCCGCACATCTACAGCACAGAAATATCCCGCGCAGTTTATTTAAACAATACTGGAAAACATAATCAAATGTTGTAGTGTCTGTTTTAAGATCATACTCACTTGCAGAAGTGTCCACCTCATCCAGAAGGTGGGCCTGGGCTTCAAGTGAACCCTGGTTTGGTACACTTTCCTGCTCTGTTTTCTGATCTGCAGCACAGAAATTCATGGAGGATTATTCAGATAATACTAGAAAAGGGCATTCAAATATGGGAATATATGATTAGAGCTTATACACACCTGCAGAAGTATCCACCTCAACTGGAAGGTCATTCAGAAGGGCCTGGACTTCAGTTGTCTGCTGGTGTGTTCTTGCATGCTCAGTTTCTTGATTATCCAAATCATCCAGTTGTCCGTATTTCCCTTCTTTCTTTCCCTTCTCAGTGTCATTGCTTTTTGTCTTTACTGACGAGTCCACTTCTGATACCATAGGGACCTTAATGGCCACATCTTTAAGTGCCATCCCCAGGTCAACTCTCCTGAGTTCCTCTATGAGGAGTTTCCGGAGTTCCCTCTTCAGCTTTTTTTTGCTCTTTTTTGTTTTTCCGTCATCATTGAGTGGAACTCCCAAAACTTCCAGTTCTCTTTTCAATTCTTCAACTTTCAGTTTTCGGAGGGCCCGTCGTCTCGATTTATCGATATCATTGTCCTGCTTGGCTGCTCTAAAGCAGCACAAGCACATCAAAAATGCCAAAAATCCCATTATCTCATATATCAACCACTTGCTATGCTGTCTCAGTACACACTGAAGTAGAATTCCAACATGCATTGGAGTAATTCATAGACTTTCTGTGACATCATCATGTTGCCTGGTCACCTTTATGACATCATTCAGTGGAATGTTTACACGATTCCATTGATGTGCATAAGAATGGAATAGAAATAGAATATATAATTGGAAATGCACAGATTATTTATTAATTCATTTATTTTTATTTATGCATTTATTTAAAAAGGGACGTGTGAAATGACGGCCAATTGAGAGGCCCATCTGAGATGTAACTGATAACTCTGACAGCTCTTGGAGCTAAATACTTCCACTTCTGTAGGCATTTAAAGATGTGTCTATACATTCACAGATCTATGCACACATTTCATCTTTTGTCTACACATTCACAGATATATGCACACATTTAAAGATTTGGGTACACATTCACAGATCTATGCACTCATTTTAAGATTTGTCTACACATTCACAGATATATGCACACATTTAAAGATTTGTCTACACATTCACAGATCTATGCACACATTTAAAGATTTGTCTACACATTCACAGATCTATGCACTCATTTTAAGATTTGTCTACACATTCACAGATCTATGCACACATTTAAAGATTTTTCTACACATTCACAGATATATGCACACATTTAAAGATTTGTCTACACATTCACAGATCTACGCATGCATTTACAAATGTGTCTAAACGTGTACAAATCTCAATACATTCGCAAAATCTCATTACACATTTAGAGATTATTATTTTACACGTTTACAAATCTGATTATGTACACACAGATTCTGAATACACATTTGCAGATTCCTGTTCACATTCGCAAATCTCATTACATATTTAGAGCCTCCATTGCAAATTTGATTACACAGATTGAGATATATTTACACAACTCTCCACACCCATTTACAAATAATTCTGCTACAGTAATACCCAACCGTACCTGGCATTCTATTTTGTTGGTGAATTTTGATAAGGTCATTTTGCAACAATAGGGGCAGGGACAGTGGTACAGGAGGTAGAGAAGTTGGTTAGTAATCAGAAGGGTGCTAGTTCCTGTCAAGGTGTGTCCTTGAGCAAGACACTGAACCCCTTATTGCTCCTGATGTGCAGTGTGCCATCAGTGTAAAATAGTATACAGTACATCCTTGTAAGTCGCTTTGGATAAAAGCGTCTGCTAAATGACTAAATGTAAATGTAAATGTAAACAATCCGAGAGAGATGGCAGATATCTGTGAGCAGATGTTTGGTGAGCACACAGAAGGAGCCTGTGCTGCTGATTGAGAGGAGAAAGAGTCAGAGAGCAAGAATTTTGCTCCAAGAGCTGTCGGAGTTATCAGTTACATCTCAGATGGACCTCTTAATTGGCTGTCATTTCACACATGTTTTTTGCAAAACTTGCGAACTGCAAGCCCTTCAGTGTGATTCGGCTCTTCCCTTATTATATCATCTCTGAGAGACTGCTCGTGAGCTCACAGAAGGAGCCAGTGTTGCTGAGTGAGAGGAGAAAGACTCAAACTGAAGCACAGGACATGTGTGCAAGCAACAGTATATCTGAGTGGGCGGAGGAAGACTCACACTGAAGCACAGGACATGTGTGCAAGCAACAGTGTATCGGGACACATGTATCCGGGCACTGAACGTTTACCAAAGGCTGATATAACTAAGAGATGTAGTGTAGTCACATAGCCTACTTACCGTGGTGTTCTGTTTTATAAGCCCTATTCATGTGGCAAAGTGACAGTAGGCTACTAATGTTGGATAGTAAACATTTGAACATTTATCTTTATCTTTGCAGCCTTATTCCAGAATTCCCTTACTGTATTAGCAAGGAAGAAACAGTAGGGATTAGAAGTAGTAAACAATAGACTTTGATATGTATTTGCTCATACATTTTATTTCATAATTTCTATCGAAGGTTTTATTGGCATAGTTTTCTTTGTCTGTCCTTCCCCTCTGCTGAATGGATGGGTGCGTTGTTGTCCCTTGCCTCTTTTTCCTCTCCTCTCCTGGTCTTTGTTATTTAATTTCTGTTGTGCTCTGCATCTTTACATAACAGAAATTGTGGTGTAAAACTACAGTATTTCCCTGAACCTACTTCTCTGTATGAGATTTTCCTTTTCTGAAATGCTCTGCTCATACTCACTTGAAAAAGCATCAATCTGAAGACGCATACTCTGAATCAAAGTCTGTATGGCTTCCTTATCTTTCTCTTTTTCCTTCTTTCTTTTCAGATCTATAATTTCAAACAAGCATGGTATTTTATTACAAGCAATCTAAAAGCAAAACATATATGCGAATGAGTGACATCACATCCTCTACGTACCCTGTGTTTTCATGGCTGCTAATGCCACATCCAAAGCCACTTGTACTTTCTTCACCTCCTCCTTTCTAGCAGTGTCTTCGTCTGCTGTTTTGAATGTAATGTTATTATTGGAAATGCACAGATATTTTATGTTGAATGAAAATGGTTCATCAGCATCAGTAAGGGATGGCACAGGCACAGCCACATGTATACGAAGTAGCATCAGCCTTATTGAGCATGCTGTTAAGCACCGCCTTTTTTCCTTGTTTTTTTCCAGCTCTGTTTCCAGATCTGTAGTTTAAAGTCAGCAAGGTGGTTCATTGTAAGCACTACTGGCAACCTTGTTGAAATCATTTTTGGCCTTATACTCACTTTGAGTCCTGTAGTCCACCTGATCCAAAACATGGTTCAGCTCGGCCGTGACCTCCTCTTCACCTCCCTCCTGCTTTCTTGTTATATCTAAAGGTCAACATATGAAAGAGGGATCAATATGGGATTGGTTACATCTAGGAGTATGCTAGGAGTATGTTTGAGTGTGTTTGGCCCTCATACTTACTTATAGCCGAATCCCCGTTATCCACCACAGTCCTGAGTGCTTCTGCCACATCCCTTACCTGTCCCTTTACCTCTTTGGACAGATCTGCATCAAAAATATGCCACTCAGTTTATTAAAACAACTAGTGCAGTGCCCGTAGGAATTATGCATTCTGTAGTGTTAGCAGATGTCAGTGTAGAGAAATCTCTGTGTGTCTGTCTGTGACATGCGTAAGCTACATGCGAAATCTCATAACTAACGTAACTACCGTCAGGGAGTTGTACTGTTGTACATTGTACTGGATATTTAGTCATGAAAAAATCAAAAGGGTATTTTGTTTTTCAATCAACCTGTTCTACTGTAAATAATGATCTACTACATACCATCCTTCGCCATTTTGTCCACCGCTGCTTCTTTGTTAAAACCAGTAGTCTACTGACCAGTTTGGCTGCATTTTGAAATGTGCTTTTGTTCTCTATCTATACTCATACTCACTCAGAGTGCCGTCCACCTTGTCCAGGCTATCCATAAGCACAGGTTTGAACTCACCTATCACCTCCTCATTCACTTCAGTCTGAATGGATGCTGAGTCTGAGGCTAAATATACGGAGAACGTTTCATTAAAACCCAGCTAAGCAACTTCAATGTTTAACTTATGGTGCGCTCTCTCATCAGCCATTTTAAGTTCCCCTCACCTTTCGTTCCCCTGTCCGTAGTACCCCTCCTGGTCTTCTTCTTCTTCTTATTGCGATAATATTCGGCTATACTCTCGTCATCTGTACATTGTACTGGATATTTAGTCATAAAAAAATAGAACCACTCTTAGACGGAAAGAAAACGAGTCTACGCGTGTACTGTTTTTCAACAACGGTAGAAAAACTGTGTTCGCTCCGTCTTTTACTGAAATTCTGACAAGTGCAACAAAGTGACAGTTGATACATCAAAAACAAACAATTGATACATTGATGCGTGAGCTCGCAACGTCACAGCTCACCTCTGGTTATTCCAAACAATGCAATGCGTGAGCACTAAACATATTTTAGACTGAAATGTAAACTATAAATACAAATATGCTATCAATGTAAATAACAATCACTAAATATTAATCTAAGTTATATAATGTCTAAGTTTAACCAACAATATGAAAATGGCACTAACATTCCGGCCCCTAATTGCTCATCATGGGGATGACAATTACCTAACTAAAACTAAATACATTTCTACATTCTAAGATTCTTCCATCTCGAGCAGGAGACACAGCTTATTAATGGGTCTCTCTAAAGTGTTGGTCTTCGTTTTTACAAGGACCCGACGGACAAACCCTTTGGCATCTGGGATTGTCTTCTCCACTTTTCCCATTAACCAGGACCCTCTTGGAGCCCTCTCATCCACGATGAGTACGACGTCTCCCTCTTTCACATTCCTCTTCTTCTCCAGCCACTTCTGCCTTTCTTGCAGGAGGGGCAAGTATTCTCTGGACCAACGCTTCCAGAAGATGTCGGAGATATACTGCACTTGCCTCCATCTTCGTCTGGTGTATAGATCCTCCTTCTGAAACACGCCTGGAGGGAGTGCTGGTTTTCCCTTGAAAAGGAGAAGATGATTCGGCGTCAGTGGCTCGAGGTCGTCCACATCATCAGATGACTTGGTAAGGGGTCTGCTGTTGATCACTGCTTCTACTTCACACATCACGGTTTGCAGACATTCGTCGTTGAGTGATTGAAGCTTCAGAAGGTTGGTAAGTATCTTCCGTACTGTTCTTATCTGTCGCTCCCAGACACCACCGTGGTGAGACCCAGCAGGCGGGTTGAAGATCCAAGTGACTCCTCTTTGCAGTAGAGCCTCAGAGATCTGGGACTGGTTCCATTCTTTCATCGCCCGGCGGATCTCGTGTTCTGTAGCTACCAGATTCGTTCCGTTATCGGATCTCATCACTTCGACTTGTCCTCTTCTGGCTATGAAACGTCTCACTGCGTTTATACATGAGTCGGTGTCGAGAGAGTGTGCGATTTCTATGTGGACTGCTCTGACTGTAAGGCAAGTAAACAAGACTCCATAACGCTTTACTTGCACTCGTCCACGCTTTACTTCAAAGGGGCCGAAAAAGTCTACACCAACGTTAGTGAATGGTGGATGGTCAGGCAGTAGACGATCAAGTGGTAGATTCGCCATCTTCTGTTCACTCACAGCAGCTTGACTCTTCCGGCATTTGACACACTTTGAAAGCACACTTCTCACCGCTGCATTTCCTTTACATATCCAGACCCTTTGTCTCAGCTGAGCAAGGGTATGGTTTCTTCCTCCATGTCCGATTTCCTTATGAATGTTCCTGATGATCAAGGTAGTGATGTGGTGATCCTTGGCCAGGATAAATGGATGCTTTGTGTGTTCTGGCAAGGCTGCATGGTGCAATCTTCCACCAACCCGGAGAACTCCATCTTGAAGGAAGGGATCCAGCTTCACGATAGAGCTGCTTCTCTTGATCTTTTCACCTTTCTGCAGAGCGTGAAGCTCCTCATGGAAGGTTTGACTTTGGCTGAACTGAATGATCACCGTTTCTGCTCTTCTGACATCCTTGACAGTCAAATGGGTTCCTTTCAGGGTAGATTTCCATTTCTGCATGTGGTTTTTAACTGTCTTGATTTTAGCATCTGGACTGTCTGAAGACTGGGCTTGAGACTGTCGGTTCTTCCTTGTTTCACACAGACTTTGAAGCAGCTCCTTCAGCCTCAACATCCAGGCAACCGCCTTCTTTAGGCTGTGCCAGTCGGAGTAGTGGTGAATCAGCTTGAAGAGAGGGTCTGTGCTTGAATCTACAGTCTTGATGATGTTCACATTGATCGTACGTTTCACTTCAGTGTCGTCTTCACTCATCTCTCTTGAGAACTCTAATAGGACAGGCCAGTGAGACTCACTCTTGACTAGGAATTCAGGACCTTCAATCCAGCTTTGGCACTTCATGAAGTGCTCTGCTGTCATTCCTCTTGACGCGTAGTCAGCTGGGTTAGAAGCCGTGTTGACATACTTCCACTGTGCTGGCCTCGTGTTCTCTCTGATTGTTGATACTCTGTTTGCTACGAATGTTTTGAAACGAGCTCCGTCGTTGTCGATGTACCGGAGGACGGTGGTGCTGTCTGTCCATAACACAGACTCTTTGAGGTCCATCCGAAGCTCTTGCTTCATGAGCTTATCCATTTTCACCGCAATGGTAGCCGCGGTTAGCTCAAGGCGTGGAATAGTGACTGGTTTAAGTGGCGTCACCCGGGATTTTCCTTGAAGAAACGAGCAGTGGACTTGACCGTGGCTGTTCTCGATGCGGAGGTAGGTGACAACGCCATAGCCCTTCTCGCTAGCGTCAGAGAAATGGTGCAGCTGTGCTGACATCACTTGACCAAATCCCTCTGGCTTGATGCACCTTCTGACGGAAAAGCTGGTAAACTGGCTCAGATCAGACAGCCAGGCGAACCATCTGTTTGCCACGTCTTTTGGAATTTCTTCATCCCAGGTAAGTTTCATTTGACAGAGACTCTGGACGATGGTCTTCGCTAGAAGAATGAACGGTGACAGGAATCCAAGGGGGTCGTATATAGAGCTTACGACCGAGAGGATACCCCGTCTGGTGATGGGCATGCTCTTCATATGGATCCGGAACTTGAAGGAATCTGATTCTATGCACCAGTCCACTCCAAGTGCCCTTTCCATGGGTAGTTCATCCTTGTCCAGGTCTAGATTCTTGATCTCCTTTGCTCTCTCTTGTTCGGGAAGTGATGACAGAACTTCGCGGCTGTTGCTTGACCACTTAGTCAAGCGGAATCCTCCACTCTCACACAGTGCAATGAGGTCCTTTGTCAAAGCTGTGGCCTTCTTCTCGTTGGACGTCGAGACCAGGCAGTCATCGACATAGAAGTGCTCTAGGACTGTAGCTACTGCTTCAGGTGATGACCCGTCTTTTCCATCCTCTGCAGTCCGTCTTAGAGCGTAGTTGGCGCAGCTCGGGCTCGACTTGGCCCCGAACAAATGGACCACCATCTTGTACTCACGCGGAGGCTGGCTCAGATCTCCCTGTGGCCACCAGAGGAATCGTAGAAGATCAGAGTCCTCGTCAGGAACTCTTACTTGATGATACATCGCTTCAATATCAGAGATGAGTGCAATGTGTTCATGTCGAAACCTCGTCAAGACTCCAACCAGACTATTAGTGAGGTCTGGGCCTTGTAACAGTTCCTCGTTCAGTGACTTCCCCTGAAACGAAGCGGCACAATCAAAAACAACCCGCAGCTTTCCCTTTTGTGGATGGATCACGCCGTGATGGGGAACGTACCATACTCTGCCATCGTTGCGATTGCGCTCGTCTTCAGGAACTTCCACTGCGTAGCCTTTGTTCAGCAGGTCTGACATGAAGGTTTTGTAGTCATCGTGGAAGCTGGAGTTCTTAGCAAGTTTCCTTTTCAGGTTAGATGCCCGTTGCTCGGCAACACATCTGTTGTTTGGCATCACTACATTTTTGTTTCTGAGAGGCATCCCAATGCTGTAGTGCCCATTGACTTTCTTGATTGTCTTGGTCACAGACTTCATGAACTGAACGTCTTCTCGTGACATTTCTGATTTCTCTTCACAGGCTTGCTCAGGAAAGTCGTGGTTGTACTGCTGCAGCAGCATGCTGTCCACGCCAGTGACTGAGATTGTGTTGACTGATGCCCTTTGACTGCAGTGACTTGACTTGAATTGTCTTGACTTGTGGTGATCGTCATGTTTCTTGAGAGGGCCATTAACGACCCACCCGAGAGTTGTCTTAACTGCGTAAGGCCCGTCATCTTGGCTGTGGATTATCTTCCACGGCTCCATCGCAGAATGAGCGTTCATTCCAATGAGTATGTCGACATCTGCGTCGATCTGTGGTAACCGTACTTCTTTACGCAGATACGGCCATCTTTCTAAGTCTTTCTCAACAGGAACGTTGTCCTTCGTTACAGGTATATCTGTGTGGGTGTATACGTCTGGCAGGCTTATGTACTTTTTCTCTGTCAGACCGCACACTTCCAGATCTGAGAGCACGTAGCAGGACACAGGCTTCTCCTGGCCCATAGTACGGAGCAGCAATTGAGTCTTCTTGCCATGGACGCCAAGCTGTCTCATCAACCTTTCGGAGCAAAACGTAGCAGAACTCCCTGAGTCCATGAAGGCATACGTCTCTATTGTTGTGTTGCTCCTCTTGGATTTGATGCGCACAGGCACGATAGACAGGATGCAGTCATTGCCTCCGGCCCCGGTGACTGCCGTAACTTCACTCCTAGCTG
The DNA here is from genome assembly GCF_963457725.1 of Sprattus sprattus. Taxonomy (NCBI): domain Eukaryota; kingdom Metazoa; phylum Chordata; class Actinopteri; order Clupeiformes; family Clupeidae; genus Sprattus; species Sprattus sprattus. Next base: position 2,969,298 of record NC_137922.1, on the reverse strand, counting down.
GCTCATCTTTTTGTTCAGCTGAGTGTCTGCTGGCAGAGCCTTGACCTTTCTCGTGCTTGACGTTCTCTTGGTCGGTGTTCTCGTCCCTTTGGCTGTGAAGCAGGCTTGGGTGTTTCTTGCTGCAGATTTCACAGGTGGCTCTCTTGTTACAGTCTTTTGCCATGTGCCCTTGGGTCAGACACCCGAAACAAAGTCCTTTACCTTTAATGAACTCAACTCTCTCTTTGTTTGGCAAACTTCTTATCTTGTAACATGCGCTCAGGGTGTGTCTGTTGTTACAGTACAGGCATGGCTCTTGAAACGCGTTGCTTGCCTGCTTGTACTTCCTTGGTTCTGAGGCATCCCCTTCGTCTTGCTTAACACTCGTAGCACAGCCAGTGGTTCTTTTCAGACCGCCTCCCTGGGCAGAGTTAAAGCTTGACCTGCCTTTTTCGGAGTACTCGTTTACATCACCGAACAGTGGGTCTGAAGCTATCCTAGCTTGTCGGTTGATGTACGTTGTTAGATCAGAGAACTTTGCTCTTCTTCCTTCCCTTTCTTGTATGTCGAAAGCTATGACTCTCCATCTTTCACGAAGTCTGAAAGGCAACTTTGAAAGGACGATCCGAAGGTTGCTCGGGCTGTTCATCTCCTCGAGGTATTCCATGTTTTTCATGACATTGTTACATCCGGTGAGAAAGATGGAGAAGCTGTGAAGTGATTTGGCATCTTCTGCTTTGACTTGAGGCCATTTGAGAGCCTTGTCAACATAGGCTGCAGCTATTTTGTACTCGTTGCCATAGTGATAGGTCAAGAGCCTTCTCGCTTCATTGTAGCCTTGTTGTTCGCTCATGTGTTGGCAACTTCTCACAAGTTCTCTTGGTTCACAGCTGGTGAATTGCTCTAGATAGTACAAGCGGTCTTCATCGTTGTCTGTGCGGCTGTGGATGATGTGCTCAAAGGCCTTCAAGAATGGCAGGAACTCGAAAGGATCGCCACTGAATACAGGGACTTCTCGTTGAGGTAAGTTGGCTAGTCTCTGTTGTGTGACTAACATCTCTGTGATATCCTTCTGTTTCAATATCACTTCGCCAAGTTCAATCTGCGTTCCATTGGAATTTGTACTTACGAATTTGTTGTTGTTGTTTTCTTCCTTTACTTGCGCATAAGACTGGTGTGTAGTTGGAAAATGAGAAGCACTGTTGTATTGGCTAACTCGAAGACTGCTGGTCAAGTTTGGTCTGACATCTGGAGCATGATGTTCGATGGTTGCTGCTGTAGGCATGTTCTTGAAGAGGTAGGAATTAATTCCGTTGTTGTCCATGTTATCATACTCTTCAAAAACTTGTAGCTTTGCTGTTGACTCTGCGATAGCAGTCTCGACATCTAGTTCCTCCATTTGAGCCTTCAACTGCATCTGCTTGGTTTTCATTTGAGCCTCCAACTGAATCTGATTGGCATTCAGTGCCTGTTTCTTCTTAAGTGCGGCTGCGCGTGCGAGTAGGGCTGCGCGGTTAGCTTCCTCTTTTCTACGCACAGATGAAGCAGTAGATGACACTGTGGATGACTTTGAATGTCTACTGCTTACACTGCGTACAGTGACTGAACTGTATTTTTCATATACAGCTGATGCACTGTCGTCTGGATCCACATACTCAACGGCAGACTCACCTTGCTGTGTCGTCGCGTAAGTCTTTGGAGTCACATATTCAGAAGCAGCCTGTTCGTAAGCGGGGTTGGCGTTCCGTCTTGCTTCTATTATCCAAAGCTCTATATTAGTCAAAAGGTTATCATACTTCATAAAGTTTGGCTCACTCCAATACTGCTGATCAGCTTTCCTTTCTTCTTCTGATAATAGTTCACTTACTGTATTATTCACTTCAATAAAATCATTCAGAAATTTGGAGTAATCACTGAGATGAATCCTTTCCACTAAAAGTGCATTAGAATCATTTATCATGAGGTTTTCAATTTCCTCTGCTTTGGAGACAAGGCGTGCCAATATATGTTTCCTAAGTTTCATTTGTTCATCACATTTCTGTTGTAGGGCCTTTGTGGTCAACTTGATCTTTCTTCTTTTGTCTAGCTCCACATTGCCTTCCATCCTGGTTTCATCCAAATCAGACATTTTAAATTGGCTACTAATGATAGACAAGTCTCTTATAGCAAGCTCTTACAAACTTCTGAAATCCCGTTTAACAGTCCTTTCAGCTCAAAACATGTAAATGCTTTCCAGAGAAAGATTCCAGGGCTGTCTTAATTTTCAGAAACAAACTCGAGCTTCTTATGGGCTTATATGACAAGCTAGCAATAGCACTTTTCTCAAATGTCCTGTGTGGCCAACGGCAAATAGCACGTCTTGAAAGTTCTAATGTATTCCTTTGTTACTTCGCAACGTTACTTGGCTACATTGAGTACAATGACATAATTATCCTTATTTCGCCAGCAAGATCTTTAAATAGGCGTATCAGTTCATTCAATGGTTCTTTGGGTACTCATCCATCATCATAGAAGTCGTCTGGAAATCCGGTCGGCTGCAGTTGTAATCACCGCTAATGCTTCAGCTGGCTAGCTTCCTTCATCAACTGGTGTCCAGGGCAACGCAGCTTTCCTCGGCTTACGATGATCCTCTCTCGCCTTCAGCGAAAGTTTTTCTACTTATGTAGTGGCTTAAAGTTCCCTTCTTTTGGTCAGTATGTAGTTCTTATCTTAAACCTTAAGTAACCACTCTTAGACGGAAAGAAAACGAGTCTACGCGTGTACTGTTTTTCAACAACGGTAGAAAAACTGTGTTCGCTCCGTCTTTTACTGAAATTCTGACAAGTGCAACAAAGTGACAGTTGATACATCAAAAACAAACAATTGATACATTGATGCGTGAGCTCGCAACGTCACAGCTCACCTCTGGTTATTCCAAACAATGCAATGCGTGAGCACTAAACATATTTTAGACTGAAATGTAAACTATAAATACAAATATGCTATCAATGTAAATAACAATCACTAAATATTAATCTAAGTTATATAATGTCTAAGTTTAACCAACAATATGAAAATGGCACTAACAGCTTCTTTGTTAAAACCAGTAGTCTACTGACCAGTTTGGCTGCATTTTGAAATGTGCTTTTGTTCTCTATCTATACTCATACTCACTCAGAGTGCCGTCCACCTTGTCCAGGCTATCCATAAGCACAGGTTTGAACTCACCTATCACCTCCTCATTCACTTCAGTCTGAATGGATGCTGAGTCTGAGGCTAAATATACGGAGAACGTTTCATTAAAACCCAGCTAAGCAACTTCAATGTTTAACTTATGGTGCGCTCTCTCATCAGCCATTTTAAGTTCCCCTCACCTTTCGTTCCCCTGTCCGTAGTACCCCTCCTGGTCTTCTTCTTCTTCTTATTGCGATAATATTCGGCTATACTCTCGTCATCTGTACATTGTACTGGATATTTAGTCATAAAAAAATAGAAAGGGTATTTTGTATTTCAATCAACCTATTCTACTGTAAATAATTGTCTACTACCTACCATCCTTTGCCATTTTGTCCACCGCTGGTTCTTCAATTAGGTGTTCAGCACATACCAGAGTCAGACGTGGAAGAAATAACATTCATGAATCAGTACACTTCCTTGATATTTATTCTGTTATTAAAATTACTAGACTTATTCTCACTTAGAGCTGGGTCCACATGATCCAGAGCGTCCTGAAGCACAACGTGTATTACCACTGTCCCATCCTTGTTCTCTCCCTTCAGCTCAGTTTTCCGCACATCTACAGCACAGAAATATCCCGCGCAGTTTATTTAAACAATACTGGAAAACATAATCAAATGTTGTAGTGTCTGTTTTAAGATCATACTCACTTGCAGAAGTGTCCACCTCATCCAGAAGGTGGGCCTGGGCTTCAAGTGAACCCTGGTTTGGTACACTTTCCTGCTCTGTTTTCTGATCTGCAGCACAGAAATTCATGGAGGATTATTCAGATAATACTAGAAAAGGGCATTCAAATATGGGAATATATGATTAGAGCTTATACACACCTGCAGAAGTATCCACCTCAACTGGAAGGTCATTCAGAAGGGCCTGGACTTCAGTTGTCTGCTGGTGTGTTCTTGCATGCTCAGTTTCTTGATTATCCAAATCATCCAGTTGTCCGTATTTCCCTACTTTCTTTCCCTTCTCAGTGTCATTGCTTTTTGTCTTTACTGACGAGTCCACTTCTGATACCATAGGGACCTTAATGGCCACATCTTTAAGTGCCATCCCCAGGTCAACTCTCCTGAGTTCCTCTATGAGGAGTTTCCGGAGTTCCCTCTTCAGCTTTTTTTTGCTCTTTTTTGTTTTTCCGTCATCATTGAGTGGAACTCCCAAAACTTCCAGTTCTCTTTTCAATTCTTCAACTTTCAGTTTTCGGAGGGCCCGTCGTCTCGATTTATCGATATCATTGTCCTGCTTGGCTGCTCTAAAGCAGCACAAGCACATCAAAAATGCCAAAAATCCCATTATCTCATATATCAACCACTTTCTATGCTGTCTCAGTACACACTGAAGTAGAATTCCAACATGCATTGGAGTAATTCATAGACTTTCTGTGACATCATCATGTTGCCTGGTCACCTTTATGACATCATTCAGTGGAATGTTTACACAATTCCATTGATGTGCATAAGAATGGAATAGAAATAGAATATATAATTGGAAATGCACAGATTATTTATTTATTTATTTTTATTTATGCATTTATTTAAAAAGGGACGTGTGAAATGACGGCCAATTGAGAGGCCCATCTGAGATGTAACTGATAACTCTGACAGCTCTTGGAGCTAAATACTTCCACTTCTGTAGGCATTTAAAGATGTGTCTATACATTCACAGATCTATGCACACATTTCATCTTTTGTCTACACATTCACAGATATATGCACACATTTAAAGATTTGTCTACACATTCACAGATCTATGCACACATTTAAAGATTTGTCTACACATTCACAGATCTATGCACTCATTTTAAGATTTGTCTACACATTCACAGATCTATGCACACATTTAAAGATTTTTCTACACATTTACAGATATATGCACACATTTAAAGATTTGTCTACACATTCACAGATCTACGCATGCATTTACAAATGTGTCTAAACGTGTACAAATCTCAATACATTCGCAAAATCTCATTACACATTTAGAGATTATTACAGTATTTCTCTGTTCCTAAAACACATTTTTTCAAAGCATGCCTCGGTTTCTCTTTGCTCTAAACACAAATCCCAAAACCACTCACACAAAATGCAAAACCCTTTATATCTCTTGCAAAATGACACTTTGGTTTCAAAACACTATTATATCACCTCAAAAGGGCATTTTGTTTTCAAACAACAAACACAGACCATTATTTGAGTAGACATTTTAAGCATTGATTGAACACTGATGTGCTCAATGGAAAACACTACTATGAAATGGGAAAACACTAGTATGAAGGCCTTATCAGGAGTATTATGCCTTTTCATCTCCAGTGTTACTGTACGCTTTCTTCTGTTGTAAAATATTGTAACTGTATAATGTTTTAACTCAAAAATGAAAGAAAAATGTATAATAATAAAAGGACAAAAAAACTAGACTGCATCCTGTTCTTGCTCAAGACAATATCGACAATTGTTGTGTTGTGAAACATCTGAAAATACAGTTTGATTGGAACATTTGATTGGATTACAATACAGTACAGTAATGTTTCTGTGCTGATAGGACGTAATCAGTTGTGGAAACGTATATGACTTACTTGCACATAGTCATATCATACTGTAATTGTTTGACTCTATCAGAGTTTCTGTCAAAAGGCACCCTGTACACCTGCTTCATTCTCAAGATGTTCTGCCTTAGAACATGGTCCACTGTGGCTAGGCTCTTTGTGTTGATGTTTAGGAATATGTCTTGGTCATCAATGGTTGCACTTTGTATTTGTTTACGTATACTGTAATTTTACAAATACAGTACAATGTAAAATATTCTACAAATACAAGAATACTATGCTCCTGATACAGTAAGGCATTCAAACTAGTGTTTTACTGTCATAGTAGTGTTTCTTACCCATTCTCTCTTCTGAATGTCCGGAGAATCGGTGCAACTGAGAAGCGGCTTATGTTTGGTTGAACCCTCTGGCCAGCCTTGCTAGCCTCCTGCATGGTCAAACCCATGTTGACCACATGGTTGAACACATTGGCCTGAATCTCATCAGAGATACAGTAATGGCTCTCTGTCTTGCTCTTCCTCTTCATCATTTTCCTCCTCCTCCTCCTCTTACTCTCACTCCTCTGCCCCTCTGATCACCACTCACTTCAATGTTGCCATAAATTGTTCTCCAAAATAGGAGCTAAAGTTTTGATTTCAAATTGCACAACAGCTTTGGAAATGGAAGTTTTGTCATTTGATTAGCAGTGTTTTCTGTTTGAACACAAGGAGGTTTTGGCATTGATGAAGCATGCAAAGTAGAGAGGATGGTGTTTAGTGTTTTGAAGAAAATGTGGTTAACAATTGAAAACTGTGTCTAAAGCAGAGAATTGTGTGTTGTGGTTTGAAGAAAGGGCGGTTAACAATTGAAATCTGTGTTTAAAGCAGAGAATTGTGCTTAAAGTTTAGCAGAATTGGTTTAGGGAGTTGGCACTTGGGTTTAGTGTTCAGAGAAACCGAGGCATGTTTTGAAAAAATGTGTTTTAGGTACAGAGAAATACTGTATTTTACACGTTTACAAATCTGATTATGTACACACAGATTCTGAATACACATTTGCAGATTCCTGTTCACATTCGCAAATCTCATTACATATTTAGAGCCTCCATTGCAAATTTGATTACACAGATTGAGATATATTTACACAACTCTCCACACCCATTTGCAAATAATTCTGCTACAGTAATACCCAACCGTACCTGGTGTAAGATTCTTTCCTATATTTAGGCTACTACACTTAATCACAAAAGGTGGTCTCTGTGGTTGTAGAATGGAGTCTCAATCAAGGAGCTTGAAGTGGTTTGGATCAGAGCCAAAGATATTTATTGTAGCAGACAAGAAATATCACTAAGTACTTTTCTGAGTCTAAGCATCTAAAGTACCGGTGGAGCAGAGTTCTTTCAGGGCACACGCAGCCTGCGTGGATCCGTCCTGGAGAGGAGATGGTGTCGTCTCTCGTGATTCTTGCTCTGATTCACCTGAGTCTAGCGTGCAGCCCAATTTAACCAGTATAATTACGTAAGCCAAATAGAATGTATAACATCTCTACCAAAGGATTACACACACACACATATGAACACGTAAACAGTCTCATGAGCTCATCGATGCCCTTGCCCCTGATAGAATGGGCGCCTTTGAGGAATGCCACACAGCACACACACAGAGGGGCCTAAGCAGACATAGTGGAGCTGTCTCCAACGGGCATCATATGCCTTTAGTATACGTTATGATGACCTGTTCACCTTATTGGGATCTGGGCCTACACGGTCCCTCAGGAGGGCCTGAAAGTGATGGAGGCACCTACACTAGAGATCTGTACATGAGAAATACACCAGAATCTAACATTCCTCCCTCTTGATTATTCTTAAACATAGTTTAAAACATGAACAACAACAGTGTATTTCTGGAAAACCTAAACAATAAACATATTTCATGGCTCTGACATTTTATATGATTATATGGAAAGAAAAACAAAACAGGGAAGGAGGGTGAGGAACTGGAAAAAAGGACAGGAAATAATAAAGCAAGCATACTTGTCATACACTGGGAAATCCAGTATAGGTTCTGGGGTCACTCAGGGGAAACCCTACTGAAAGTGGGGGGAGATGGGAAGGGAAGGTAAAGTAAAAGAGAAGCGTAATCTAAACAATTTTGGGGAGATGGGTTGGGGGACGGGGGATTCCATTCTCAGGTATGGCCTTTAGAGCGGCCATCTTGGGAAAAGGGGGCATCTATGGAGGATATACCATAGGCAGCGATGTACTCAGGGAATGTGAAGGGGACAGCAATGTAAGGTGGTACCTGTGAGGAGGTTTGCATTAACCCACAAACCAAACAAGCCTGCGCTCCTTTAGCTTTGGCCAAATCGTGCGCAGCCAGCAAGAAGGTGTTATCTCTGTGGACCTCATAATGGCTGTCAATGTCACAATTTCCTTTTATACACAAATAACATATCAACAGGGCATACAACACATGGCATTTCATTTTGGAACAGTCGTTTCAAGAGTCTTCTCCTGGGACAGCTGATGAAGAGGATAACAGTTTGTGGTCTGGAAAGTTCAGAAGATGGCAACACAGTTCAGATGGTGCAGATAGCCAAACTATCTCAGGATCTCGGTCGTGATGACTATCTCCAGGTTTCCAGCCACGGGGTACATAGGATTTAAAGAACAAGAGCAGTATCAGTTGGAGGGAAGGCAATTGCCAGCCTTCAATCAATTTGTTTATCAAACACAGTTATGGCATGCTTTTAATGCTTAGCAGCTAAACATTTATCTTGATTAAAGTAAACACTATTATAGCAATAGCAAGTGTGATTCTTATATCGTAAGCTAATCTAAGAAGTTGTACCACCACCTGGACTGGTTCGAGAGGATAGAGGAGAAACCTGCACTTTAATTCCCTAATCTCCTTTTGCACTTTTGCAACTAAGCCCTCCGTTAAAATAAAAAATCCACAGAACAAATTAAAGTCTTCCCGCACTCTAACCTCCCTCTTCTCACCTACTCTGTAACACAGACGTGAAATTTTGCCAGTCCAGTGAATGTCAATCTCAGTCAGTTGGTGCATCAACTAATTTACAATGGCTTGCATGTATCCACTTTGTTTTGTTAGCAACCCTAATGGCAGGTGGAGTAACTAACAGTATCTGATACGGCCCTTCGTATTTGGCTTCTAGCGGAACTCTTTGTGGTTTGTGAATCATGACCCACTGTCCAGGCACCAGAGAGTGTCCTCCCTCTGGCGGCTCAACCCAAGCCTCTTTGACTTGTTCGGACGTCAGCTGGAGGGTCTCTGAGAGCTTGATGCAGTAGTTCATCAATGCGTCTGAGGTGAGGGCCACATCGGCTGTGCGCAGGTCAACTGAGCCTGGGAAGCTGAAGAACCGGCCAAACACCACTTCGTAAGGGGACAGGCCCACATCTTTGTTGTGCGTAGCTCTCATGCTACTCAACGCAATGGGGAGTGCGTCCACCCAAGGTGTTCCTTCTTGATGCATCTTTGCCAGTCTTTCCTTCAGTGTTCTGTTTGCTCGTTCCACCTGTCCTGACGATTGCGGGTGGTAAGGACAGTGAAAAGACCATTCGATGTTCAGCATTCGGCATACCTCTGCACAGACTGCCCCAGTGAAGTGACTTCCATTATCCGAGCAGATCTGATCTGGTAGGCCATAACGAGGAATGAAATCTTTGACCAACACTTTGGCTGTGTGGGCATCTGTTCCTCGGCGGGCAGGGTAAGCTTCAATCCAACGAGAAAATTTGTCGATGACCACGAGGACGTCTCTGTATCCTTTACACGCCGGCAGTGTGATATAATCCACTTGAAGGCAACGAAAAGGACCAGGTGGAGCAGGGACCTTTAGCATGGGAAGTTTTACTTTCCGATCATGGTTGTTTTTCATACAGGTGACACATCGCTTCACGACATCTCTTGCCACACCGGTGAATTTTGGATTCCACCAGACTTGACTAAACCTGTTGCGCATCTTTTCCACACCCACATGTCCTAGTGAGTGAAGTTGCGTGGCTAGGTATGGCAGTAAGTTCTGGGGGGCCACCGTTCTCGTTCCATGTCGCCACACCGTGTCATCGTGTAGTTTTGCACTGTTTCCCATCCATTCCCATTTCTCCTCTTGGCTCGCGGCGTTTTGCATTTCCATTGTGCTGGCCAAGCTTTCCTTCTGCCATTCTTCGTTTTCAGATTCCTTTTTTAATCGTAGGCATTTTACGTAGTCGTTTTCCGTTCCGAGGTCAGTTTCCGTTTCAACGTTTCCATTTCTCCTCCTCTCTTTTTGTCTTGCTGCTTTTCTGGATGCGTCATCAGCTAGCGCGTTACCATGGGCTTCTGGGGTGTCCAAGTTTGTGTGAGCTTTCACCTTGACCACCGACAGTTCTTTGGGAAGTAGCATTGCGTCCAAGAGATCTGCTACCGCGTTAACGGCGTCAAGCACTGTGAAGATCTTGAGGAACTGGTCACCAGAGGCCACAACAGGACTCAGGTGGGTGAGGCCTTGATTGGCCAGGTCCACCGTCAATCTCCAGGATCCATTTGGTTTCTTCACAGGCCACACCTGGGCGTTGGAGGCAGATTGAGTCTTGTAGATGATTCCTTGATCCCACAAATCTTTGATGATTGGCTTCAGTCCATCGACAGCAGCTCGGTTGAGCGGGTATTGTTTCACACTTGGAGGAACTTTTCCAGTCGACATCACAGGTTCCATTTTCAGCAGGCCGCAGTCAGCTTTTCCCTTGGCCCTCATGGGGTGGTCTTGTTGCAAGTAAAAGGCCTTCAGAAGTGTCTCTTTGGATGAGGGGAGTGTGTCCAAATCAAATTTCCCTGCATATCCTGAATGCAGTGGTTGGTGATTGGCCTGTGGCTGAAGCGGAGGAGGGGCTGATTGGGGTTGGGGTGACAGGCAGCCCTGTTGAGGGGTGAGTGGCAGTGGAGGCAGGTGGGGACCCATCTTCATAGGTGACTGCATCGGGTGCATTGCTTGGTAGGGCCCGTGGATTGCTCCTGCATAGCTGTCATCTGTTTCAAACATGCTTGCGTGAGGCGGCACCGTAAGGTCCATCAGCACCGCGTGTGAGCACCATGTCGCTCTCATTGCGTCGAAGGACCATTCCCATTCCACCCCCTGGCCACCAGATGGCGCTGTCCCTATTTCGTAATCGGGAGGGGCTGGGAGATCTGGGTACTGCCTTGTGGGTTGGCCCCTCCCTGTTGGTCCCTCCCCCTTGAAGGACCCTGCCCCGCAGCTTTTCGACCCTGCCTTGCCTGCTTGTTGTTTGAGCCAGAAGCACATCTTTTTTGTAGCTCCACTAATTCTCCCTGTAACCGCCTTATACACCTTTTTAAGTTTGCGTTTTGGCCAAAAATCATGACTGGTGTCAGAGAATTTATCCTTCTTTTCAGCCCATGCTACGAGTGCTTCATTAATCTGATAGCCATCCATATCCCTCAAGATGTCTTCAAACAACAAATCCCCTTCTCCAATCATTGTTAAGGTTTCAGTGCTTTTATCCACTTCCGTGGGTTCAGCAGCCGTTACCATTTTCAAAGTGTTCTTATAGCCACACCCTACAAATCAAATTCAATTCAACTTTCTTTTAGCTGTAATTTTAACCACAATGTGTTTTCTCTGCGTCTTACACACTATAAACAAACTAAATTACCCTTCCAACTTTATTAGCTGTAATTTTAACCAAAATGTGTCTTAGCAACACACTACAAATGAAATCAAATTAAACTTTCCAAATTCAGTAGCTGTAATTTTAACCTCAATGTGCGTTTCTCTGTGTCTCACACACTGCAAAAATCCACAGCCTTATCTATGGGCCTTGAGCCCGCACCCACACACACGCACACACACCCCTCCCTCTCTCTCTCCTTCTCTCAAAAACAGAGGGTTGTGTGCCTGTGAGGAATTCTTTCAATTCTATGACCACCGTGGTCACCCTTAACTTCACCAGCCCCCACCCTTCGTCCTCCTTCCTGGTCTTGGAAGAGGACAGAGTAGCGCAGCTGTGAAAAACAATGTGTCTAACCCCCTAGGTAGAGTTATTCTTTGACACCCCGTGCAGATTCTCCCAATCCACACCTCGACTATATGTATCTTATCCAAGCCTCCAGAAGACAAAAATCACCCACGGTTTCAAATCTTAGAACCAGCTAAAAATAGAAACAGCCTTCACACAACTCCGTCGAATTAAGTGTAGGACACGTGAGCAAATTGTAATCTAAACACAAGAACAGATCATATATCGGTTTTCGAAGTAAAACTCCGAGCCTGACGCGTCCAACCCCTCTACAGAATACGGCGAGACTGATAGAGTTAGTGTATACACAACCAAATAGCTATATCAAACAAACATTTATAACAAACATTCATAACAAACACGCATATATCAGCGACCCCAGTACTTGAATCACTGATACAGGTTAACTTAAAAAATAACAAGTCATTGATGGTACAACATTCCCACTCTTTTTTGTTTTAACTGGATAGCAGTCTAAAAAGAGAAAAGGCCAAACAGACTGAATTTAAACTAGTTCTTTATCTTCGTAATGGAGCAAAGAGAGGTCAGTGAACGTCACCTTGTTCCCAGGGGCCACGCCTTGGCAGTCAGCAGTCGGGCAGGGCAGAGTCCTCCGTGGTGTTGGCGTTGGAGCGATCTTTCCGTCCGTCTGGCTGGGCCTACTTCAGGAATGCGCCGTCCTCGGGTCGTCAGGTAGTTCACAGGTCACGTCGCAACCAGTAGAAGCCGGGTTCTCGGCACCACTGTAAGATTCTTTCCTATATTTAGGCTACTACACTTAATCACAAAAGGTGGTCTCTGTGGTTGTAGAATGGAGTCTCAATCAAGGAGCTTGAAGTGGTTTGGATCAGAGCCAAAGATATTTATTGTAGCAGACAAGAAATATCTCTAAGTACTTTTCTGAGTCTAAGCATCTAAAGTACCGGTGGAGCAGAGTTCTTTCAGGGCACACGCAGCCTGCGTGGATCCGTCCTGGAGAGGAGATGGTGTCGTCTCTCGTGATTCTTGCTCTGATTCACCTGAGTCTAGCGTGCAGCCCAATTTAACCAGTATAATTACGTAAGCCAAATAGAATGTATAACATCTCTACCAAAGGATTACACACACACACACATATGAACACGTAAACAGTCTCATGAGCTCATCGATGCCCTTGCCCTTGGGCCTGATAGAATGGGCGCCTTTGAGGAATGCCACACAGCACACACACAGAGGGGCCTAAGCAGACATAGTGGAGCTGTCTCCAACGGGCATCATATGCCTTTAGTATACGTTATGATGACCTGTTCACCTTATTGGGATCTGGGCCTACACGGTCCCTCAGGAGGGCCTGAAAGTGATGGAGGCACCTACACTAGAGATCTGTACATGAGAAATACATCAGAATCTAACACTGGCATTCTATTTTGTTGGTGAATTTTGATAAGGTCATTTTGCAACAATAGGGGCAGGGACAGTGGTACAGGAGGTAGAGAAGTTGGTTAGTAATCAGAAGGGTGCTAGTTCCTGTCAAGGTGTGTCCTTGAGCAAGACACTGAACCCCTTATTGCTCCTGATGTGCAGTGTGCCATCAGTGTAAAATAGTATACAGTACATCCTTGTAAGTCGCTTTGGATAAAAGCGTCTGCTAAATGACTAAATGTAAATGTACACAATCCGAGAGAGATGGCAGATATCTGTGAGCAGATGTTTGGTGAGCCCACAGAAGGAGCCTGTGCTGCTGATTGAGAGGAGAAAGAGTCAGAGAGCAAGAATTTTGCTCCAAGAGCTGTCGGAGTTATCAGTTACATCTCAGATGGACCTCTTAATTGGCTGTCATTTCACACATGTTTTTTGCAAAACTTGCGAACTGCAAGCCCTTCAGTGTGATTCGGCTCTTCCCTTATTATATCATCTCTGAGAGACTGCTCGTGAGCTCACAGAAGGAGCCTGTGTTGCTGAGTGAGAGGAGAAAGACTCAAACTGAAGCACAGGACATGTGTGCAAGCAACAGTATATCTGAGTGGGAGGAGGAAGACTCACACTGAAGCACAGGACATGTGTGCAAGCAACAGTATATCTGAGTGAGAGGACACAGACTCAAACTGAAGCACAGGACATGTGTGCAAGCAACAGTATATCTGAGTGGGAGGAGGAAGACTCACACTGAAGCACAGGACATGTGTGCAAGCAACAGTATATCTGAGTGAGAGGACACAGACTCAAACTGAAGCACAGGACATGTGTGCAAGCAACAGTATATCTGAGTGGGAGGAGGAAGACTCACACTGAAGCACAGGACATGTGTGCAAGCAACAGTATATCTGAGTGGGAGGAGGAAGACTCACACTGAAGCACAGGACATGTGTGCAAGCAACAGTGTATCTGAGTGGGAGGAGGAAGACTCACACTGAAGCACAGGACATGTGTGCAAGCAACAGTGTATCGGGACACATGTATCCGGGCACTGAACGTTTACCAAAGGCTGATATAACTAAGAGATGTAGTGTAGTCACATAGCCTACTTACCGTGGTGTTCTGTTTTATAAGCCCTATTCATGTGGCAAAGTGACAGTAGGCTACTAATGTTGGATAGTAAACATTTGAACATTTATCTTTATCTTTGCAGCCTTATTCCAGAATTCCCTTACTGTATATTAGCAAGGAAGAAACAGTAGGGATTAGAAGTAGTAAACAATAGACTTTGATATGTTTTTGCTCATACATTTTATTTCATAATTTCTATCGAAGGTTTTATTGGCATAGTTTTCTTTGTCTGTCCTTCCCCTCTGCTGTATGGAGGGGTGCGTTGTTGTCACTTGCCTCTTTTTCCTCTCCTCTCCTGGTCTTTGTTATTTAATTTCTGTTGTGCTCTGCATCTTTACATAACAGAAATTGTGGTGTAAAACTACAGTATTTCCCTGAACCTACTTCTCTGTATATGAGATTTTCCTTTTCTGAAATGCTCTGCTCATACTCACTTGAAAAAGCATCAATCTGAAGACGCATACTCTGAATCAAAGTCTGTATGGCTTCCTTATCTTTCTCTTTTTCTCTTTTCAGATCTATAATTTCAAACAAGCATGGTATTTTATTACAAGCAATCTAAAAGCAAAACATATATGCGAATGAGTGACATCACATCCTCTACGTACCCTGTGTTTTCATGGCTGCTAATGCCACATCCAAAGCCACTTGTACTTTCTTCACCTCCTCCTTTCTAGCAGTGTCTTCGTCTGCTGTTTTGAATGTAATGTTATTATTGGAAATGCACAGATATTTTATGTTGAATGAAAATGGTTCATCAGCATCAGTGGGATGGCACAGGCACAGCCACATGTATACGAAGTAGCATCAGCCTTATTGAGCATGCTGTTAAGCACCGCCTTTTTTCCTTGTTTTTTTCCAGCTCTGTTTCCAGATCTGTAGTTTAAAGTCAGCAAGGTGGTTCATTGTAAGCACTACTGGCAACCTTGTTGAAATCATTTTTGGCCTTATACTCACTTTGAGTCCTGTAGTCCACCTGATCCAAAACATGGTTCAGCTCGGCCGTGACCTCCTCTTCACCTCCCTCCTGCGTTCTTGTTATATCTAAAGGTCAACATATGAAAGAGGGATCAATATGGGATTGGTTACATCTAGGAGTATGCTAGGAGTATGTTTGAGTGTGTTTGGTCCTCATACTTACTTATAGCCGAATCCCCCTTATCCACCACAGTCCTGAGTGCTTCTGCCACATCCCTTACCTGTCCCTTTACCTCTTTGGACAGATCTGCATCAAAAATATGCCACTCAGTTTATTAAAACAACTAGTGCAGTGCCCGTAGGAATTATACATTCTGTAGTGTTAGCAGACGTCAGTGTAGAGAAATCTCTGTGTGTCTGTCTGTGACATGCGTAAGCTACATGCGAAATCTCATAACTAACGTAACTACCGTCAGGGAGTTGTACTGTTGTACATTGTACTATTTAGTCATGAAAAAACAAAAGGGTATTTTGTATTTCAATCAACCTGTTCTACTGTAAATAATGATCTACTACATACCATCCTTCGCCATTTTGTCCACCGCTGCTTCTTTGTTAAAACCAGTAGTCTACTGAACAGTTTGGCTGCATTTTGAAATGTGCTTTTGTTCTCTATCTATACTCATACTCACTCAGAGTGCCGTCCACCTTGTCCAGGCTATCCATAAGCACAGGTTTGAACTCACCTATCACCTCCTCATTCACTTCAGTCTGAATGGATGCTGAGTCTGAGGCTAAATATACGGAGAACGTTTCATTAAAACCCAGCTAAGCAACTTCAATGTTTAACTTATGGTGCGCTCTCTCATCAGCCATTTTAAGTTCCCCTCACCTTTCGTTCCCCTGTCCGTAGTACCCCTCCTGGTCTTCTTCTTCTTCTTATTGCGATAATATTCGGCTATACTCTCGTCATCTGTACATTGTACTGGATATTTAGTCATAAAAAAATAGAAAGGGTATTTTGTATTTCAATCAACCTGTTCTACTGTAAATAATTCTCTACTACATACCATCCTTTGCCATTTTGTCCACCGCTGGTTCTTCAATTAGGTGTTCAGCACATACCAGAGTCAGACGTGGAAGAAATAACATGCATGAATCAGTACACTTCCTTGATATTTATTCTGTTATTAAAATTACTAGACTTATTCTCACTTAGAGCTGGGTCCACATGATCCAGAGCGTCCTGAAGCACAACGTGTATTACCACTGTCCCATCCTTGTTCTCTCCCTTCAGCTCAGTTTTCCGCACATCTACAGCACAGAAATATCCCGCGCAGTTTATTTAAACAATACTGGAAAACATAATCAAATGTTGTAGTGTCTGTTTTAAGATCATACTCACTTGCAGAAGTGTCCACCTCATCCAGAAGGTGGGCCTGGGCTTCAAGTGAACCCTGGTTTGGTACACTTTCCTGCTCTGTTTTCTGATCTGCAGCACAGAAATTCATGGAGGATTATTCAGATAATACTAGAAAAGGGCATTCAAATATGGGAATATATGATTAGAGCTTATACACACCTGCAGAAGTATCCACCTCAACTGGAAGGTCATTCAGAAGGGCCTGGACTTCAGTTGTCTGCTGGTGTGTTCTTGCATGCTCAGTTTCTTGATTATCCAAATCATCCAGTTGTCCGTATTTCCCTTCTTTCTTTCCCTTCTCAGTGTCATTGCTTTTTGTCTTTACTGACGAGTCCACTTCTGATACCATAGGGACCTTAATGGCCACATCTTTAAGTGCCATCCCCAGGTCAACTCTCCTGAATTCCTCTATGAGGAGTTTCCGGAGTTCCCTCTTCAGCTTTTTTTTGCTCTTTTTTGTTTTTCCGTCATCATTGAGTGGAACTCCCAAAACTTCCAGTTCTCTTTTCAATTCTTCAACTTTCAGTTTTCTGAGGGCCCGTCGTCTCGATTTATCGATATCATTGTCCTGCTTGGCTGCTCTAAAGCAGCACAAGCACATCAAAAATGCCAAAAATCCCATTATCTCATATATCAACCACTTTCTATGCTGTCTCAGTACACACTGAAGTAGAATTCCAACATGCATTGGAGTAATTCATAGACTTTCTGTGACATCATCATGTTGCCTGGTCACCTTTATGACATCATTCAGTGGAATGTTTACACGATTCCATTGATGTGCATAAGAATGGAATAGAAATAGAATATATAATTGGAAATGCACAGATTATTTATTAATTAATTCATTTTTATTTATGCATTTATTTAAAAAGGGACGTGTGAAATGACGGCCAATTGAGAGGCCCATCTGAGATGTAACTGATAACTCTGACAGCTCTTGGAGCTAAATACTTCCACTTCTGTAGGCATTTAAAGATGTGTCTATACATTCACAGATCTATGCACACATTTCATCTTTTGTCTACACATTCACAGATATATGCACACATTTAAAGATTTGTCTACACATTCACAGATATATGCACACATTTAAAGATTTGTCTACACATTCCTGAGCTGCCAACCCTCCCGTTTTTCCCGGGTTTCTCCCGTTTTCTGATCCATCTCCCGCCGCCCTCCCGTTTTGTCATTTCTCCCGGTAATCTCCCGAATTTCACGAGTTACAAATGTATTTTATTAATAATCAAATCAAAATGTGTGTCAATGTTCTAAAGTTGCCATATCATCTATGAAACGCAAGCGTGAGAGGCAAAGCAAGCGTCAGCCAATCAAATTGCCTTTAATGCAAAGACAACACAGGCTCTAGCCAATCAGATCACGTTTATGGTCACGTCTCAAGAGACCGAAGCTAAAAAAAAAAAGCTGGCTTACCAAACTCCGTAGATGGTCGAATTTGTACCTAAAAGTTGTTTGTTTTACTTATATTTTTATAAAGTTACCGAGAATTAGACACAGAACAATGTAAAAAAAAAAAGAAACATTATTGTAACTGAAAAATACGTCTGAGAGGATTTGTGAGGTGTCTGAGGTTGCTATCATTCACTTTGAATGGGGATCCGTCAACCTTGACGGATCAACGCATTCCAACGCACATATTATATTATACATATTTAATATAGAGTTGCCAACTTTCAAGACGGACCTGGCATGAGAATCGGTTAGATTGACCAAAACAGGTGTATTTTTTTGCCGTGAGATGCATTGAAGTCAATGGATTTGTATGACATGCTAGCGTGAGACAGGACATAAAAGCGTTTCACGACAAAAGCGTGAGAGTTGGCATCCCAGATATTATATTAAATTATTCATATAGCACATTCAAAAACAGCTAACGCTGATCAAAGTGCAGTTTAATTTAATCACAATAAAATAAAATATGAGAACAAATAAGTTGACTATATGCACAACATCCCAGTTAAAACCAACATTTGCCCCCCGGCCCCGCCGAAATCTCCCGGATTTTGCTACTCAAATGTTGGCAGGTATGACACATTCACAGATCTATGCACACATTTAAAGATTTGTCTACACATTCACAGATCTATGCACACATTTAAAGATTTTTCTACACATTTACAGATATATGCTCACATTTAAAGATTTGTCTACACATTCACAGATCTATGCACTCATTTTAAGATTTGTCTACACATTCACAGATCTATGCACACATTTAAAGATTTTTCTACACATTCACAGATCTACGCATGCATTTACAAATGTGTCTAAACGTGTACAAATCTCAATACATTCGCAAAATCTCATTACACATTTAGAGATTATTATTTTACACGTTCACAAATCTGATTATGTACACACAGATTCTGAATACACATTTGCAGATTCCTGTTCACATTCGCAAATCTCATTACATATTTAGAGCCTCCATTGCAAATTTGATTACACAGATTGAGATATATTTACACAACTCTCCACACCCATTTGCAAATAATTCTGCTACAGTAATACCCAACCGTACCTGGCATTCTATTTTGTTGGTGAATTTTGATAAGGTCATTTTGCAACAATAGGGGCAGGGACAGTGGTACAGGAGGTAGAGAAGTTGGTTAGTAATCAGAAGGGTGCTAGTTCCTGTCAAAGTGTCCTTGAGCAAGACACTGAACCCCTTATTGCTCCTGATGTGCAGTGTGCCATCAGTGTAAAATAGTATACAGTACATCCTTGTAAGTCGCTTTGGATAAAAGCGTCTGCTAAATGACTAAATGTAAATGTAAATGTAAACAATCCGAGAGAGATGGCAGATATCTGTGAGCAGATGTTTGGTGAGCCCACAGAAGGAGCCTGTGCTGCTGATTGAGAGGAGAAAGAGTCAGAGAGCAAGAATTTTGCTCCAAGAGCTGTCGGAGTTATCAGTTACATCTCAGATGGACCTCTTAATTGGCTGTCATTTCACACATGTTTTTTGCAAAACTTGCGAGCTGCAAGCCCTTCAGTGTGATTCGGCTCTTCCCTTATTATATCATCTCTGAGAGTCTGCTCGTGAGCTCACAGAAGGAGCCTGTGTTGCTGAGTGAGAGGAGAAAGACTCACACTGAAGCACAGGACATGTGTGCAAGCAACAGTATATCTGAGTGGGAGGAGGAAGACTCACACTGAAGCACAGGACATGTGTGCAAGCAACTGTATATCTGAGTGGGAGGAGAAAGACTCACACTGAAGCACAGGACATGTGTGCAAGCAACAGTGTATCTGAGTGGGAGGAGGAAGACTCACACTGAAGCACAGGACATGTGTGCAAGCAACTGTATATCTGAGTGGGAGGAGAAAGACTCACACTGAAGCACAGGACATGTGTGCAAGCAACAGTGTATCTGAGTTGGAGGAGGAAGACTCACACTGAAGCACAGGACATGTGTGCAAGCAACAGTATATCTGAGTGGGAGGAGGAAGACTCACACTGAAGCGCAGGACATGTGAGCAAGCAACAGTATATCTGAGTGGGAGGAGGAAGACTCACACTGAAGCACAGGACATGTGTGCAAGCAACAGTATATCTGAGTGGGAGGAGGAAGACTCACACTGAAGCACAGGACATGTGTGCAAGCAACAGTGTATCGGGACAAATGTATCCGGGCAGGAGCGGAGTGGGACACAAAAATCCACCGGGACAATTCTGACTGCACCGGCCCACCACCGGCCCATAACGTGCCCACAACGTGCCCACAACTGGCCCAACCCGCATCCCCTCCACCTCCCATATATCAACTACAGAAACAAACGGGCGGCTTTTGATCATTATTGTTAGATTTATAGTTGATGTGTGGGTGACAGACATGACAGTGACAGTGTATTTGTATATACTTATGGAAATACGGAACAAATCGCGTCCCGTATTGGCTCAAATGTTATGCTAATTCGCAACAATGTGTCATGTCAACTCACTCGCACCTAGTTGACGGCTGGTTGAAGAAATCCGTAATTCTTGTACATTTTGATGCACTTTCCTCCAGCATCCGCCTCTTTTTCAGTCTGGCCTTTTTGCCCCCTCCTTTCTCCTTTCTCTTATGTCCCTCCATCAGGCCCGCTTCACCTGCTATCTCTCCCTGATAGCCGCTAATTTATCTCCCTAGGTTCACTTGATAAAGGCAGAACGATACGCATTTCCCATGATGCTTTGCACCGACTATTCTACATTCAACAAAAAAAAAAACGAATTAAATCGCTGGCCAATTTATATTTGTGGTCATGAAAGTAATGAAGCGTCTGAATAAAAAGAATGACATCAGTATAGGAGGCTAAACAAAAATCAGAAGGTTGGATTGATGGGAGTGAGTTTGACACACACCATAGGTGTGATGTACAGAGACAAATAGTGCTATAAATAGTGGTTGGACTGATTAATTTTGTAACTCTCGGAGAATTTAGAGATTTTCCCGGGACCAGGATTTGACATATATTCAAATGGGCCGCTCATGAATTTGATGCGACGGCTGCGAAGGCCGGCCTGCAGGCTGGTTCTCGAGAGATTATTGGCCTACCGGCCGACCGGGAAAAATCCCGGTGCTCCCGATGGCCACTCCGCCCCTGTATCCGGGCACTGAACGTTTACCAAAGGCTGATATAACTAAGAGATGTAGTGTAGTCACATAGCCTACTTACCGTGGTGTTCTGTTTTATAAGCCCTATTCATGTGGCAAAGTGACAGTAGGCTACTAATGTTTGATAGTAAACATTTGAACATTTATCTTTATCTTTGCAGCCTTATTCCAGAATTCCCTTACTGTATTAGCAAGGAAGAAACAGTAGGGATTAGAAGTAGTAAACAATAGACTTTGATATGTATTTGCTCATACATTTTATTTCATAATTTTTATCAAAGGTTTTATTGGCATAGTTTTCTTTGTCTGTCCTTCCCCTCTGCTGAATGGATGGGTGCGTTGTTGTCCCTTGCCTCTTTTTCCTCTCCTCTCCTGGTCTTTGTTATTTAATTTCTGTTGTGCTCTGCATCTGTACATAACAGAAATTGTGGTGTAAAACTACAGTATTTCCCTGAACCTACTTCTCTGTATATGAGATTTTCCTTTCTTGAACTGCTCTGCTCATACTCACTTGAAAAAGCATCAATCTGAAGACGCATACTCTGAATCAAAGTCTGTATGGCTTCCTTATCTTTCTCTTTTTCCTTCTTTCTTTTCAGATCTATAATTTCAAACAAGCATGGTATTTTATTACAAGCAATCTAAAAGCAAAACATATATACGAATGAGTGACATCACATCCTCTACGTACCCTGTGTTTTCATGGCTGCTAATGCCACATCCAAAGCCATTTGTACTTTCTTCACCTCCTCCTTTCTAGCAGTGTCTTCGTCTGCTGTTTTGAATGTAATGTTATTATTGGAAATGCAGATATTTTATGTTGAATGAAAATGGTTCATCAGCATCAGTAAGGGATGGCACAGGCACAGCCACATGTATACGAAGTAGCATCAGCCTTATTGAGCATGCTGTTAAGCACCGCCTCTATGACCTGCTCTATTTCCTTGTTTTTTTCCAGCTCTGTTTCCAGATCTGTAGTTTAAAGTCAGCAAGGTGGTTCATTGTAAGCACTACTGGCAACCTTGTTGAAATCATTTTTGGCCTTATACTCACTTTGAGTCCTGTAGTCCACCTGATCCAAAACATGGTTCAGCTCGGCCGTGACCTCCTCTTCACCTCCCTCCTGCGTTCTTGTTATATCTAAAGGTCAACATATGAAAGAGGGATCAATATGGGATTGGTTACATCTAGGAGTATGCTAGGAGTATGTTTGAGTGTGTTTGGCCCTCATACTTACTTATAGCCGAATCCCCGTTATCCACCACAGTCCTGAGTGCTTCTGCCACATCCCTTACCTGTCCCTTTACCTCTTTGGACAGATCTGCATCAAAAATATGCCACTCAGTTTATTAAAACAACTAGTGCAGTGCCCGTAGGAATTATGCATTCTGTAGTGTTAGCAGACGTCAGTGTAGAGAAATCTCTGTGTGTCTGTCTGTGACATGCGTAAGCTACATGCGAAATCTCATAACTAACGTAACTACCGTCAGGGAGTTGTACTGTTGTACATTGTACTGGATATTTAGTCATGAAAAAACAAAAGGGTATTTTGTATTTCAATCAACCTGTTCTACTGTAAATAATGATCTACTACATACCATCCTTCGCCATTTTGTCCACCGCTGCTTCTTTGTTAAAACCAGTAGTCTACTGAACAGTTTGGCTGCATTTTGAAATGTGCTTTTGTTCTCTATCTATACTCATACTCACTCAGAGTGCCGTCCACCTTGTCCAGGCTATCCATAAGCACAGGTTTGAACTCACCTATCACCTCCTCATTCATTTCAGTCTGAATGGATGCTGAGTCTGAGGCTAAATATACGGAGAACGTTTCATTAAAACCCAGCTAAGCAACTTCAATGTTTAACTTATGGTGCGCTCTCTCATCAGCCATTTTAAGTTCCCCTCACCTTTCGTTCCCCTGTCCGTAGTACCCCTCCTGGTCTTCTTCTTCTTCTTATTGCGATAGTATTCGGCTATACTCTCGTCATCTGTACATTGTACTGGATATTTAGTCATAAAAAAATAGAAAGGGTATTTTGTATTTCAATCAACCTGTTCTACTGTAAATAATTCTCTACTACATACCATCCTTTGCCATTTTGTCCACCGCTGGTTCTTCAATTAGGTGTTCAGCACATACCAGAGTCAGACGTGGAAGAAATAACATGCATGAATCAGTACACTTCCTTGATATTTATTCTGTTATTAAAATTACTAGACTTATTCTCACTTAGAGCTGGGTCCACATGATCCAGAGCGTCCTGAAGCACAACGTGTATTACCACTGTCCCATCCTTGTTCTCTCCCTTCAGCTCAGTTTTCCGCACATCTACAGCACAGAAATATCCCGCGCAGTTTATTTAAACAATACTGGAAAACATAATCAAATGTTGTAGTGTCTGTTTTAAGATCATACTCACTTGCAGAAGTGTCCACCTCATCCAGAAGGTGGGCCTGGGCTTCAAGTGAACCCTGGTTTGGTACACTTTCCTGCTCTGTTTTCTGATCTGCAGCACAGAAATTCATGGAGGATTATTCAGATAATACTAGAAAAGGGCATTCAAATATGGGAATATATGATTAGAGCTTATACACACCTGCAGAAGTATCCACCTCAACTGGAAGGTCATTCAGAAGGGCCTGGACTTCAGTTGTCTGCTGGTGTGTTCTTGCATGCTCAGTTTCTTGATTATCCAAATCATCCAGTTGTCCGTATTTCCCTTCTTTCTTTCCCTTCTCAGTGTCATTGCTTTTTGTCTTTACTGACGAGTCCACTTCTGATACCATAGGGACCTTAATGGCCACATCTTTAAGTGCCATCCCCAGGTCAACTCTCCTGAGTTCCTCTATGAGGAGTTTCCGGAGTTCCCTCTTCAGCTTTTTTTTGCTCTTTTTTGTTTTTCCGTCATCATTGAGTGGAACTCCCAAAACTTCCAGTTCTCTTTTCAATTCTTCAACTTTCAGTTTTCGGAGGGCCCGTCGTCTCGATTTATCGATATCATTGTCCTGCTTGGCTGCTCTAAAGCAGCACAAGCACATCAAAAATGCCAAAAATCCCATTATCTCATATATCAACCACTTTCTATGCTGTCTCAGTACACACTGAAGTAGAATTCCAACATGCATTGGAGTAATTCATAGACTTTCTGTGACATCATCATGTTGCCTGGTCACCTTTATGACATCATTCAGTGGAATGTTTACACGATTCCATTGATGTGCATAAGAATGGAATAGAAATAGAATATATAATTGGAAATGCACAGATTATTTATTAATTAATTAATTTTTATTTATGCATTTATTTAAAAAGGGACGTGTGAAATGACGGCCAATTGAGAGGCCCATCTGAGATGTAACTGATAACTCTGACAGCTCTTGGAGCTAAATACTTCCACTTCTGTAGGCATTTAAAGATGTGTCTATACATTCACAGATCTATGCACACATTTCATCTTTTGTCTACACATTCACAGATATATGCACACATTTAAAGATTTGGGTACACATTCACAGATCTATGCACTCATTTTAAGATTTGTCTACACATTCACAGATATATGCACACATTTAAAGATTTGTCTACACATTCACAGATCTATGCACTCATTTTAAGATTTGTCTACACATTCACAGATCTATGCACACATTTAAAGATTTTTCTACACATTCACAGATATATGCACACATTTAAAGATTTGTCTACACATTCACAGATATATGCACACATTTAAAGATTTTTCTACACATTCACAGATATATGCACACATTTAAAGATTTGTCTACACATTCACAGATCTACGCATGCATTTACAAATGTGTCTAAACGTGTACAAATCTCAATACATTCGCAAAATCTCATTACACATTTAGAGATTATTATTTTACACGTTTACAAATCTGATTATGTACACACAGATTCTGAATACACATTTGCAGATTCCTGTTCACATTCGCAAATCTCATTACATATTTAGAGCCTCCATTGCAAATTTGATTACACAGATTGAGATATATTTACACAACTCTCCACACCCATTTGCAAATAATTCTGCTACAGTAATACCCAACCGTACCTGGCATTCTATTTTGTTGGTGAATTTTGATAAGGTCATTTTGCAACAATAGGGGCAGGGACTATGGAGTTAGATTAGTTTCATAATTCACAAACCAGCGAAACGCGTTTCAAACCAATGAAACGCGAGTCACAAACCAACGAAACGTGTTTCAAACGAACGAAACGCGAGTCACAAACAAACAAAACGCGATTCAAACAAACGTAACGCAATTCACAAATGTATTTCATGTTTCACAAATGTATTTCATGTTTCACAAATGTATTTTGTGATTCACAAATATATGACCCCATGACATTGGTTTGAAACCTGACGAACACGAGTTACAAATCCCTGCATTCGTTCGTTTGGATTTTTGACACTTTCCTAACGCACACAGTTTCACAAATGCATTTTTTCTAAAAGATATTCTCTGCAGCCTATCAGAGCTCTTCCAATTTTAGCCAATCACGTTATGGACTACAACCACCCGCCATAGGAACGGACATCTGTCTTGAGATCTTAAGCAATGGAATCTGATACCTGCCCACCAAATGTAAGTGAAATATAGCTTGTTCATTTTATTAAACCGATTATCATACGTGGTTGAATATTGAGAATGGCAGGATCCATGTTTAGTAATTCTAAGTGTTTCATAGGCTAACGTTAAAAAAGAGCTAGCTAGTCAATGTCTAACATAACCATGTCCTTGCTAACATGGATAAAGCTACGCTTGACGCATTAGTTTTCTCTCTAGCCAGGAAACGTCTTACATGGGACTTTAGTGAACAAATCATTGAAACGATTTTTGTGGCATGACAAAATAATAAAATTGTGTGGCAGTTGCTTGGTAGTTAAGCATTTGTAGCTTGAAATTGGTCATTTCATGCCCAATGTAAAGTATAGCAGACATCTGAATGTTGGGATGGTCCATTCAGTTGAATTCTGAAGCACCTTATGTGTGTCTGTGCACTGTGTATTTATGTGTTTGTCTAGGGTTAGGGTCTGCCTTTATATATCATTGCCAGACTTCTGGGTGTGTCTAGAACAACAGTTTACAGGCAGATGAAAGAACATTATCTATCGTTAAGGGCCTTGTACAGTAGTTGCAGTGACAGGGTGATTCTCCAACTATGGTACTTTTTGGACCTGGACATTTTTAGAAAATGAAACATTTTGAATTAAAATATTACTGGCATAATTTGTTTCCCAATTATGCCTAGATACCTGCCCTGAAGTTGGTTGTGCTGATTTTTTTATTTTTTATTTTTGACTGGTGGTGTCCATTGAGACGGTTGTGGAAAAGACAGTTGTGAAAATGACATTTTTCTCCATTTTTCTTTAATATCTCATGTTTGACTAGCCTGCTCGTGTTAGATTTAGAGTTAGCTTTACATAATCTCAAATTACACCAAATGAAATTGTAAAAATTCAGAAATGTTTCCGTTGGAATGAGTTATGAGCGGTTCAGAAATGACAAACAATAAACGTAGGCCTACTCAAAGTTTTTCTCATATTTACCTTGATTTATCTCAAATTCAGTAACCTCTGCTGGGAGGTTAATTTCATTGAACCATGTGTTTCCCTCTGGAGTATCAATTGCTATGGTTACTGAGTATACAAATCTAAAGGACTGAGCCTGGGACTGCATTTTATGCAGAGGTGTGGAAATGACGGTGAACCCGAGGGACAAGTGTTAAACATGGTTAAAATAGGCCAAATTGAAAAGAAATATATCTAAAAATATTATATTTGATTGAAATGGGTAATAATGCACACTTCCTGTTTGAATTTAAAATTATATCAGTATTAGATTTTAAGTGAGATAAGGTTGAAGACCTGAAGTCTGGCCGAGGGACAGAGGCAAAACAGCAAAAAACACATATAACATGCCTCCTATTTTATAAAAAAACAACATAATTGAACAATATTTTTTTATATATAGGTTCCCCTAAACATGTAGTAAGTGTGGGGGAGGGGGAAAAAAGTGAAAATGTTTTTTAGTTTTTTTTATATCTGTCAAGGACAGAGAAAGTACCATAGTTGGAGAATCACCCGACAATGAATTGGATGCTTTGATCACAGAAATTAAAAACACAATGCCTGAGGCTGGAAATCGTGTTGTCCGAGGCGCTCTCCTTGCAAAGGGACACAAAATTCAATGGGATAGGTTGCATGCGTCCATGCATCGTGTAGATAGCGTTGGTGTGTTCTCCAGGCTGACAGGCCTTGGATGTGTGGTCAGAAGAACATACAGTGTACCGTGTCCAAAGTATTTGGTGCACATTGACACCAATCACAAGCAAATAAGGTATAACGGCAGTTAACAGTTTATTTATTAACATGTAAAAAATGATGTAGGCTGTATAACATCATTGTATGTCACATCATCGACAGACCATAGAAACCAGCACTGTATGAATTTAACGTTGTTTTAGAATGCCATTAACCAATTTTTGCATATTGTTCTTCATAGCATCACCAGAGATGTTACGTGAACTCCTGAAGTTCTGGGTTGGGTGGGAGCAGCTGACTACCAACCTCATCGTTGAGGTTGTGACCTCTACCTACCCGGTAGCACACACCTGTTTCTTCAAATTGAGGCTTCCCAGCCACTACCAGACCTACATCAAGTTCCACCATGACTTTTTGATGTGTGTCAGATCCACCAATAGTGGTTTTTGGCGAGTGTAGGTTTTTAAGCTGTTTACACAAAACTAATTTGGCAGGGCAATCTTCCCCACCAGACTGCTTCACTGGTGTAACAAATTATAAACTGCTTTGTTCCAATCATTTTGTGTTGTATTGTCAAAGAATTGTGTGTTATGCTAATAAAAAGATTTACCGGTGACAAAAAATTCCTGTTTTCTGATCAGGTGTTTAATAGGTATGTACAGCCAACTATGCAGTTTCATTAATAACTTGCCCAGTAAAACAATGGATATTTATCTTGCCTCAAGTAAATTCTCCACAAACTGGACAGTGTTGAGATAAATGTCCACTCCAAAACTTTCAGAGTCTCGCAGTGGTTCAATGGTGTCTTGAAGTTGCACCATTTCTTCATCTGAGAGTGGGCTGTCCAGCACAGGGACATTGACACCAGGGTGTGGCTCACTGATGTATAAGCTTTCCTCCCATTCGATCTCTGGTACAAATATATCCTGACAAAGATAGATATTAGATATAAGCACAACAAATGTTAAGTAAACCAACTGAAACAAAAGCAAAACCTGACAAACAAGCACTGTGCTTTTACCACTGCCATGTACAAAACTGATAAATGAATGGTTTAAAGTTATGTGGTGTGTACCTCAGAAGAAAACCATGCTCATTGACAGCTTCAGTGAAGAAGGCCAAGTGTGTGTCAGAGCGGTTGTTGTCTGCTACCTTCAGATATATAACCTCACATACATTTACAAATAGAACAGTAAGTTAGTACTTTGGTCGGTTAGTTTTCTATCCAACATGAGGGACAGATATTTCTGTACTACACTGTCCCGAGCTAAACAACAAATGCCCAAATGGAAGTTGCATCTGTCTGAAAAGTGTTAATTCCATGTATTTTGAATAAGCTATAGTTTTAGATGGTATTCAACATTGAGCATTCTTACCTTCCTTGAGTAGCCATCTATTTATGGAAAGCCAAAAATGACATAATTAAAAATAAATACATATGTAAAAATGTGAGTCATAAATAAATAAAATGACTAAAAATGCACCAAAGAAAAGCATTAGAAAAAATATATCATGCAGTTATGTGAATGGAAATGGAAAATTAGTCCTTTTTATTTACTGTTACATTTATTTACGCTTACATTAATTCCCAAATACATTTCTTCCTCCTTTTATTTTTTTATTTATTTACACATTTTTTACCGTACTATTTCCCGTACCGTATTTATTTCTTCTCGCGCCTTTTTACATTTCTTTCTCCTACATTTACATTTCTGGCTGCATTTATTTCTGGCTGCATTTATTTCTGTATTCATTCTTGTCTCGGTATGCAAATGAGGTGGGCTATCATTGGCCGGCGCACCGTCTCGCTCATTGGTCTCGCTAGGCCTCTGGCCTAAGTGTAAGTGAGAACTGAGAAGCTGTATGAAGAGATCGGAAGAGATTGAAAGCTATTTTGATGCAATTTGAATCACAATTTTTTTTAATGAATCCACCGATCACTTGGAGTATGGTGGCGAGGGAGCTTCGAGGCTTCGCAGAGATGGCTGAGCGTAATAGGATGTCTATGTGGCTGAGACCTTGACTCCAGATTTCTTACCCTGCTCGCTCGCTACAATACGCCATACTCAAACGAAGATGCCTGCTGCTACCTGTTGTGCTGTGGGATGTAGCAACAAAATAGGGGACCCAAACGTCTCATTTTATAGCTTTGGTGTATAGTACTTTCATTGTAGATGCACGACAGTTCATTTCCACGAGGGATCAATAAAGAGACTATCAACTTTTTGAGAAAGTTAAAGAGCTGCACACATTGCCTTAGAGTTATTACAATCCTCACGTTATGTGTGGCCTGATTTCATGGGTTAGGGTGACAAATCCAGCGATTTTTTTCTCACTTGTCATTAGGGTTAATATTGTGTTGACAAAGCTCTGCAAAAGCTATATATCACGTCCTGCAGTTCACGTTACAACCGAGCTGACGAGAGCGGACAAGGATCTCAACTGCTGATGTGCACTGGTTGTGGTTAACTTGCTTAGCTTCTGTTAGCTAAACTAAAGGTGCACTGTTTAACTTGGTTAGCTTCCGTTAGCTAAACTAACTGTGCACTGCTTAGCTTCCGTTAGCGAAACTAACTGAACCATGGCAAACAAAACGATAAACCTCATACGTGTAAAGTTGAGGTTGACAGCTTGGGTATGATCAGTGTGTGTAAAGGTGATATGTGTGTGTGAAGGTGACTAACGTGAGTTAGCTGGTTAGCTTGCATAGCTTTGGTTATAAGAATAGATAGGGGAGAGTGGGGTAAGCAGCTCGACCAATGAGAGAGACGGTGCGCCGGCCAATGATAGCCCACCTCATTTGCATACCGAGACAAGAATGAATACAGAAATAAATGCAGCCAGAAATGTAAATGTAGGAGAAAGAAATGTAAAAAGGCGCGAGAAGAAATAAATACGGTACGGGAAATAGTACGGTAAAAAATGTGTAAATAAATAGAAAAATAAAAGGAGGAAGAAATGTATTTGGGAATTAATGTAAGCTTAAATAAATGTAACAGTAAATAAAAAGGACTCATTTTCCATTTGCATTCACATAACTGCATGATATATTTTTTCTAATGCTTTTCTTTGGTGCATTTTTAGTCATTTTATTTATTTTTGACTCACATTTTTACATATGTATTTATTTTTGATTATGTAATTTTTGGCTTTCCATATCTATTTCCCCGAAGATAACAAAGTTGTACCTTTATTAAAACAAATCGTATTAGCTAGAACAGTATATGAACAATGGATAAGTGTCTTTTAAACACAATACACAACATTTCCAACAGCATAGGTCTCATGATACAATATCTACATCTTAGCCGAGCAAAAATTGGTTAATGGCATTCTAAAACAACGTTAAATTCATACAGTGCTGGTTTCTATGGTCTGTCGATGATGTGACATACAATGATGTTATACAGCCTACATCATTTTTTACATGTTAATAAATAAACTGTTAACTGCCGTTATACCTTATTTGCTTGTGATTGGTGTCAATGTGCACCAAATACTCTGGACAAGGTACACTGTATGTTCTTCTGACCACACATTCAAGGCCTGTCAGCCTGGAGAACACACCAACGCTATCTACACGATGCATGGACGCATGCAACCTATCCCATTAAATTTTGTGTCCCTTTGCAAGGAGAGCGCCTCGGACAACACGATATCCAGCCTCAGGCATTGTGTTTTTAATTTCTGTGATCAAAGCATCCAATTCATTGTCACTGCAACTACTGTACAAGGCCCTTAACGATAGATAATGTTCTTTCATCCGCCTGTAAACTGTTGTTCTAGACACACCCAGAAGTCTGGCAATGATATATAAAGGCAGACCCTAACCCTAGACAAACACATAAATACACAGTGCACAGACACACATAAGGTGCTTCAGAATTCAACTGAATGGACCATCCCAACATTCAGATGTCTGCTATACTTTACATTGGGCATGAAATTACCAATTTCAAGCTACAAATTCTTAACTACCAAGCTACTGCCACACAATTTTATTATTTTGTCATGCCACAAAAATCGTTTCAATGGTTTGTTCACTAAAGTCCCATGTAAGACGTTACCTGGCTAGAGAGAAAACTAATGCGTCAAGCGTAGCTTTATCCATGTTAGCAAGGACACGGTTATGTTAGACATTGACTAGCTAGCTCTTTTTTTAACGTTAGCCTATGAAACACTTAGAATTACTAAACATGGATCCTGCCATTCTCAAGAATATTCAACCACGTATGATAATCGGTTTAATAAAATGAACAAGCTATATTTCTATGGAAGTTTATTAGACTCTTTATTCAAATGGCAATGCATTTGTCAAATGGCAATTCAATGCGCAAAGTGACAATGCAATCCGCAATTCAAATGGCAAACCAGTTGTCAAATGGCAATTCAATGTGCAAATGACAATGCAATCCGCAATTCAGTTTGTATTATTTTGAATACAAATTTGAATGAACGCTTATTGCATTGCATTTCATATTGACACGGTTTTTTCGACTCTTTATTCAAATGAAAATGCATTTTTCAATTGGCATTTCAATGCGCAAAGTGACAATGCAATCCGCAACTCAAATGGAAAAGCAGTTGTCAAATGGCAATTCAATGTGCAAATGACAATGCAATCCGCAATCCAGTTTGTATTATTTTGAATAACAATTTGAATGAGCGCTTATTGCATTGCATTTCATATTGACACGGTCTTTTCGACTCTTTATTCAAATGGCAAAGTGGCAATGCAATCCGCAACATATCAATATCCACGTGATGTCAGTCACGTGATATGTTAGCGTGAACCTCAACATGGGGTCCATGTATTAAATGTCAGAAGAATCAGAATCAGCTTTTTTGGGCCAAGTAATCATCTTTTAATCAAAAATGAACATACAAATTTCTGTCACTGACATGGAAGTAATTGAGGAGGACACAAGAGACCAGGCAATGGGTGGTTCATTTTTCAAACACAGAGCCGAGAGAATTGGGGCTTCGATCGCTAAACAGGACAGTTCTTCAAAACCTGCCCAGCCTTCACAGTCCCTTATCAGAAATATGTGTAACCCAAAGCTTTTCAACTTCACCTCACCTGCCACTGAACATGGATGCACACATGAAAAACATGCAGTTAATGAATTCTTTCATGCTACTCCGGATTTCGTTTGTAGTTGTGACTGCTGTGGTCAAGGTTGCGGGGAAGTTAAGTGTCACTGTGCTTACACATATTCCTCAAAATATACAGCTTAACACAAAACAATACAACAGTGCAAAACAATATAATACAACAGTTCAAAACAATAAGTTGTTCTTTAGAAAAATGTATCGTAGAGGAACTGCCGAAGACCGAATGTAGAAGATAGCTGCTAATCCTGGCTCTCGGGAGTCTGTTAAAACTGGAAATATTTGTATGTGAATTAAGGTGTTTACACAACTTTTATAAGTCTACATCGACTCGGTTTGTTGTTAATATACTATACGAACACTGTCAGGGCAAACAGAATATTGTAGGTCTTTAATTAAGCTCTCGACCGTTATGGTTAGCTTGCTGCCTAAACTTTAATTGGAGATCAATGTAGAAGATAGCTGCTAAAATGCTATAAGCGCTGCACTGCAGCCGAGCTTGCTACTTGACACTCGCTACATGACAGCCAAACATGTTTTTTTTTCTGACCACGACCCCTAGGCGAAATACCGCCTGCCGATAATTCGTCCCAATGGAAACGTGGAGTTAGACTTGAAGAGAAGAGAAGAGAAAATAAGAGCTTCTTGAGAATAGCGGTATAAAACACTGCAAAACAGTGCCGTACATGGACCCCAACATGGCCGGCAAAGGTTGTTGTCATGGATATTGGTCACGTGACTAAATACGCCTAATAGGGGTAGGGACCCGCCTTGATGGGGCGACTGACAGATTGCATTTTCATTTGAATTTTGCAACAAAAAGAGCGTGATGACAAGTAAATGCTAATGCAATATAGTGGGGGCGCTGTTCAGCTACTACATTGAATTTCCATTTGAATATAGAGTCGAAAAGACCATGTCAATATGAAATGTAATGCAATAAGCGCTCATTCAAATTGTTATTCAAAATAATACAAACTGGATTGCGGATTGCATTGTCATTTGCACATTGAATTGCCATTTGACAACTGCTTTTCCATTTGAATTGCGGATTGCATTGTCACTTTGCGCATTGAATTGCCAACTGAAAAATGCATTTTCATTTGAATAAAGAGTCGAAAAAACCGTGTCAATATGAAATGCAATGCAATAAGCGTTCATTCAAATTTTTATTCAAAATAATACAAACTGAATTGCGGATTGCATTGTCATTTGCACATTGAATTGCCATTTGACAACTGGTTTGCCATTTGAATTGCGGATTGCATTGTCACTTTGCACATTGAATTGCCATTTGACAAATGCATTGCCATTTGAATAAAGAGTCTAATAAACTTCCATATATTTCACTTACATTTGGTGGGCAGGTATCAGATTCCATTGCTTAAGATCTCAAGACAGATGTCCGTTCCTATGGCGGGTGGTTGTAGTCCATAACATGATTGGCTAAAATTGGAAGAGCTCTGATAGGCTGCAGAGAATATCTTTTAGAAAAAAGGCATTTGTGAAACTGTGTGCGTTAGGAAAGTGTCAAAAATCCAAACGAACGAATGCAGGGATTTGTAACTCGTGTTCGTCAGGTTTCAAACCAATGTCATGGGGTCATATGTTTGTGAATCACAAAATACATTTGTGAAACATGAAATACATTTGTGAAACATGAAATACATTTGTGAATTGCGTTACGTTTGTTTGAATCGCGTTTTGTTTGTTTGTGACTCGCGTTTTGTTCGTTTGAAACACGTTTCGTTGGTTTGTGACTCGCGTTTCATTGGTTTGAAACGCGTCTCGCTGGTTTGTGAATTATGAAACTAATCTAACTCCATAAGGGACAGTGGTACAGGAGGTAGAGAAGTTGGTTAGTAATCAGAAGGGTGCTAGTTCCTGTCAAAGTGTCCTTGAGCAAGACACTGAACCCCTTATTGCTCCTGATGTGCAGTGTGCCATCAGTGTAAAATAGTATACAGTACATCCTTGTAAGTCGCTTTGGATAAAAGCGTCTGCTAAATGACTAAATGTAAATGTAAATGTAAACAATCCGAGAGAGATGGCAGATATCTGTGAGCAGATGTTTGGTGAGCCCACAGAAGGAGCCTGTGCTGCTGATTGAGAGGAGAAAGAGTCAGAGAGCAAGAATTTTGCTCCAAGAGCTGTCGGAGTTATCAGTTACATCTCAGATGGACCTCTTAATTGGCTGTCATTTCACACATGTTTTTTGCAAAACTTGCGAACTGTAAGCCCTTCAGTGTGATTCGGCTCTTCCCTTATTATATCATCTCTGAGAGACTGCTCGTGAGCTCACAGAAGGAGCCTGTGTTGCTGAGTGAGAGGACACAGACTCACACTGAAGCACAGGACATGTGTGCAAGCAACAGTATATCTGAGTGAGAGGAGAAAGACTCACACTGAAGCACAGGACATGTGTGCAAGCAACAGTATATCTGAGTGGGAGGAGGAAGACTCACACTGAAGCACAGGACATGTGTGCAAGCAACAGTATATCTGAGTGGGAGGAGGAAGACTCACACTGAAGCACAGGACATGTGTGCAAGCAACAGTGTATCTGAGTGGGAGGAGGAAGACTCACACTGAAGCACAGGACATGTGTGCAAGCAACAGTATATCTGAGTGGGAGGAGGAAGACTCACACTGAAGCACAGGACATGTGTGCAAGCAACAGTGTATCGGGACACATGTATCCGGGCACTGAACGTTTACCAAAGGCTGATATAACTAAGAGATGTAGTGTAGTCACATAGCCTACTTACCGTGGTGTTCTGTTTTATAAGCCCTATTCATGTGGCAAAGTGACAGTAGGCTACTAATGTTGGATAGTAAACATTTGAACATTTATCTTTATCTTTGCAGCCTTATTCCAGAATTCCCTTACTGTATATTAGCAAGGAAGAAACAGTAGGGATTAGAAGTAGTAAACAATAGACTTTGATATGTATTTGCTCATACATTTTATTTCATAATTTCTATCGAAGGTTTTATTGGCATAGTTTTCTTTGTCTGTCCTTCCCCTCTGCTGAATGGATGGGTGCGTTGTTGTCCCTTGCCTCTTTTTCCTCTCCTCTCCTGGTCTTTGTTATTTAATTTCTGTTGTGCTCTGCATCTGTACATAACAGAAATTGTGGTGTAAAACTACAGTATTTCCCTGAACCTACTTCTCTGTATATGAGATTTTCCTTTCTTGAACTGCTCTGCTCATACTCACTTGAAAAAGCATCTATCTGAAGACGCATACTCTGAATCAAAGTCTGTATGGCTTCCTTATCTTTCTCTTTTTCCTTCTCTCTTTTCAGATCTATAATTTCAAACAAGCATGGTATTTTATTACAAGCAATCTAAAAGCAAAACATATATGCGAATGAGTGACATCACATCCTCTACGTACCCTGTGTTTTCATGGCTGCTAATGCCACATCCAAAGCCACTTGTACTTTCTTCACCTCCTCCTTTCTAGCAGTGTCTTCGTCTGCTGTTTTGAATGTAATGTTATTATTGGAAATGCACAGATATTTTATGTTGAATGAAAATGGTTCATCAGCATCAGTAAGGGATGGCACAGGCACAGCCACATGTATACGAAGTAGCATCAGCCTTATTGAGCATGCTGTTAAGCACCGCCTTTATGACCTGCTCTATTTCCTTGTTTTTTTTCCAGCTCTGTTTCCAGATCTGTAGTTTAAAGTCAGCAAGGTGGTTCATTGTAAGCACTACTGGCAACCTTGTTGAAATCATTTTTGGCCTTATACTCACTTTGAGTCCTGTAGTCCACCTGATCCAAAACATGGTTCAGCTCGGCCGTGACCTCCTCTTCACCTCCCTCCTGCGTTCTTGTTAGATCTAAAGGTCAACATATGAAAGAGGGATCAATATGGGATTGGTTACATCTAGGAGTATGCTAGGAGTATGTTTGAGTGTGTTTGGCCCTAATACTTACTTATAGCCGAATCCCCGTTATCCACCACAGTCCTGAGTGCTTCTGCCACATCCCTTACCTGTCCCTTTACCTCTTTGGACAGATCTGCATCAAAAATATGCCACTCAGTTTATTAAAACAACTAGTGCAGTGCCCGTAGGAATTATGCATTCTGTAGTGTTAGCAGATGTCAGTGTAGAGAAATCTCTGTGTGTCTGTCTGTGACATGCGTAAGCTACATGCGAAATCTCATAACTAACGTAACTACCGTCAGGGAGTTGTACTGTTGTACATTGTACTGGATATTTAGTCATGAAAAAATCAAAAGGGTATTTTGTTTTTCAATCAACCTGTTCTACTGTAAATAATGATCTACTACATACCATCCTTCGCCATTTTGTCCACCGCTGCTTCTTTGTTAAAACCAGTAGTCTACTGAACAGTTTGGCTGCATTTTGAAATGTGCTTTTGTTCTCTATCTATACTCATACTCACTCAGAGTGCCGTCCACCTTGTCCAAGCTATCCATAAGCACAGGTTTGAACTCACCTATCACCTCCTCATTCACTTCAGTCTGAATGGATG
Organism: Sprattus sprattus; assembly: GCF_963457725.1. Classification (NCBI taxonomy): domain Eukaryota; kingdom Metazoa; phylum Chordata; class Actinopteri; order Clupeiformes; family Clupeidae; genus Sprattus; species Sprattus sprattus. The sequence continues at coordinate 2,932,138 of NC_137922.1, read as the reverse complement.
CTGAGTCTGAGGCTAAATATACGGAGAACGTTTCATTAAAACCCAGCTAAGCAACTTCAATGTTTAACTTATGGTGCGCTCTCTCATCAGCCATTTTAAGTTCCCCTCACCTTTCGTTCCCCTGTCCGTAGTACCCCTCCTGGTCTTCTTCTTCTTCTTATTGCGATAATATTCGGCTATACTCTCGTCATCTGTACATTGTACTGGATATTTAGTCATAAAAAAATAGAAAGGGTATTTTGTATTTCAATCAACCTGTTCTACTGTAAATAATTCTCTACTACATACCATCCTTTGCCATTTTGTCCACCGCTGGTTCTTCAATTAGGTGTTCAGCACATACCAGAGTCAGACGTGGAAGAAATAACATGCATGAATCAGTACACTTCCTTGATATTTATTCTGTTATTAAAATTACTAGACTTATTCTCACTTAGAGCTGGGTCCACATGATCCAGAGCGTCCTGAAGCACAACGTGTATTACCACTGTCCCATCCTTGTTCTCTCCCTTCAGCTCAGTTTTCCGCACATCTACAGCACAGAAATATCCTGCGCAGTTTATTTAAACAATACTGGAAAACATAATCAAATGTTGTAGTGTCTGTTTTAAGATCATACTCACTTGCAGAAGTGTCCACCTCATCCAGAAGGTGGGCCTGGGCTTCAAGTGAACCCTGGTTTGGTACACTTTCCTGCTCTGTTTTCTGATCTGCAGCACAGAAATTCATGGAGGATTATTCAGATAATACTAGAAAAGGGCATTCAAATATGGGAATATATGATTAGAGCTTATACACACCTGCAGAAGTATCCACCTCAACTGGAAGGTCATTCAGAAGGGCCTGGACTTCAGTTGTCTGCTGGTGTGTTCTTGCATGCTCAGTTTCTTGATTATCCAAATCATCCAGTTGTCCGTATTTCCCTTCTTTCTTTCCCTTCTCAGTGTCATTGCTTTTTGTCTTTACTGACGAGTCCACTTCTGATACCATAGGGACCTTAATGGCCCCAGATGGTACTTCCTTAAGTGCCATCCCCAGGTCAACTCTCCTGAATTCCTCTATGAGGAGTTTCCTGAGTTCCCTCTTCAGCTTTTTTTTGCTCTTTTTTGTTTTTCCGTCATCATTAAATGGAACTCCCAAAACTTCAAGTTGTCTTTGCAAGTCTTCAACTTTCAGTTTTCGGAGGGCCCGTCGTCTCGATTTATCGATATCATTGTCCTGCTTGGCTGCTCTAAAGCAGCACAAGCACATCAAAAATGCCAAAAATCCCATTATCTCATATATCCACCACTTTCTATGCTGTCTCAGTACACACTGAAGTAGAATTCCAACATGCATTGGAGTAATTCATAGACTTTCTGTGACATCATCATGTTGCCTGGTCACCTTTATGACATCATTCAGTGGAATGTTTACACGATTCCATTGATGTGCATAAGAATGGAATAGAAATAGAATATATAATTGGAAATGCACAGATTATTTATTAATTAATTTATTTTTATTTATGCATTTATTTAAAAAGGGACGTGTGAAATGACGGCCAATTGAGAGGCCCATCTGAGATGTAACTGATAACTCTGACAGCTCTTGGAGCTAAATACTTCCACTTCTGTAGGCATTTAAAGATGTGTCTATACATTCACAGATCTATGCACACATTTCATCTTTTGTCTACACATTCACAGATATATGCACACATTTAAAGATTTGGGTACACATTCACAGATCTATGCACTCATTTTAAGATTTGTCTACACATTCACAGATATATGCACACATTTAAAGATTTGTCTACACATTCACAGATCTATGCACACATTTAAAGATTTGTCTACACATTCACAGATCTATGCACTCATTTTAAGATTTGTCTACACATTCACAGATCTATGCACTCATTTTAAGATTTGTCTACACATTCACAGATCTATGCACACATTTAAAGATTATTCTACACATTCACAGATATATGCACACATTTAAAGATTTGTCTACACATTCACAGATCTACGCATGCATTTACAAATGTGTCTAAACGTGTACAAATCTCAATACATTCGCAAAATCTCATTACACATTTAGAGATTATTATTTTACACGTTTACAAATCTGATTATGTACACACAGATTCTGAATACACATTTGCAGATTCCTGTTCACATTCGCAAATCTCATTACATATTTAGAGCCTCCATTGCAAATTTGATTACACAGATTGAGATATATTTACACAACTCTCCACACCCATTTGCAAATAATTCTGCTACAGTAATACCCAACCGTACCTGGCATTCTATTTTGTTGGTGAATTTTGATAAGGTAATTTTGCAACAATAGGGGCAGGGACAGTGGTACAGGAGGTAGAGAAGTTGGTTAGTAATCAGAAGGGTGCTAGTTCCTGTCAAAGTGTCCTTGAGCAAGACACTGAACCCCTTATTGCTCCTGATGTGCAGTGTGCCATCAGTGTAAAATAGTATACAGTACATCCTTGTAAGTCGCTTTGGATAAAAGCGTCTGCTAAATGACTAAATGTAAATGTAAATGTAAACAATCCGAGAGAGATGGCAGATATCTGTGAGCAGATGTTTGGTGAGCCCACAGAAGGAGCCTGTGCTGCTGATTGAGAGGAGAAAGAGTCAGAGAGCAAGAATTTTGCTCCAAGAGCTGTCGGAGTTATCAGTTACATCTCAGATGGACCTCTTAATTGGCTGTCATTTCACACATGTTTTTTGCAAAACTTGCGAACTGCAAGCCCTTCAGTGTGATTCGGCTCTTCCCTTATTATATCATCTCTGAGAGTCTGCTCGTGAGCTCACAGAAGGAGCCTGTGTTGCTGAGTGAGAGGAGAAAGACTCAAACTGAAGCACAGGACATGTGTGCAAGCAACAGTATATCTGAGTGGGAGGAGGAAGACTCACACTGAAGCACAGGACATGTGTGCAAGCAACAGTATATCTGAGTGGGAGGAGGAAGACTCACACTGAAGCACAGGACATGTGTGCAAGCAACAGTATATCTGAGTGGGAGGAGGAAGACTCACACTGAAGCACAGGACATGTGTGCAAGCAACAGTATATCTGAGTGGGAGGAGGAAGACTCACACTGAAGCACAGGACATGTGTGCAAGCAACAGTATATCTGAGTGGGAGGAGGAAGACTCACACTGAAGCACAGGACATGTGTGCAAGCAACAGTATATCTGAGTGGGAGGAGGAAGACTCACACTGAAGCACAGGACATGTGTGCAAGCAACAGTATATCTGAGTGGGAGGAGGAAGACTCACACTGAAGCACAGGACATGTGTGCAAGCAACAGTGTATCGGGACACATGTATCCGGGCACTGAACGTTTACCAAAGGCTGATATAACTAAGAGATGTAGTGTAGTCACATAGCCTACTTACCGTGGTGTTCTGTTTTATAAGCCCTATTCATGTGGCAAAGTGACAGTAGGCTACTAATGTTGGATAGTAAACATTTATCTTTATCTTTGCAGCCTTATTCCAGAATTCCCTTACTGTATATTAGCAAGGAAGAAACAGTAGGGATTAGAAGTAGTAAACAATAGACTTTGATATGTATTTGCGTATACATTTTATTTCATAATTTCTATCGAAGGTTTTATTGGCATAGTTTTCTTTGTCTGTCCTTCCCCTCTGCTGAATGGATGGGTGCGTTGTTGTCCCTTGCCTCTTTTTCCTCTCCTCTCCTGGTCTTTGTTATTTAATTTCTGTTGTGCTCTGCATCTGTACATAACAGAAATTGTGGTGTAAAACTACAGTATTTCCCTGAACCTACTTCTCTGTATATGAGATTTTCCTTTCTTGAACTGCTCTGCTCATACTCACTTGAAAAAGCATCAATCTGAAGACGCATACTCTGAATCAAAGTCTGTATGGCTTCCTTATCTTTCTCTTTTTCCTTCTCTCTTTTCAGATCTATAATTTCAAACAAGCATGGTATTTTATTACAAGCAATCTAAAAGCAAAACATATATGCGAATGAGTGACATCACATCCTCTACGTACCCTGTGTTTTCATGGCTGCTAATGCCACATCCAAAGCCACTTGTACTTTCTTCACCTCCTCCTTTCTAGCAGTGTCTTCGTCTGCTGTTTTGAATGTAATGTTATTATTGGAAATGCACAGATATTTTATGTTGAATGAAAATGGTTCATCAGCATCAGTAAGGGATGGCACAGGCACAGCCACATGTATACGAAGTAGCATCAGCCTTATTGAGCATGCTGTTAAGCACCGCCTTTATGACCTGCTCTATTTCCTTGTTTTTTTCCAGCTCTGTTTCCAGATCTGTAGTTTAAAGTCAGCAAGGTGGTTCATTGTAAGCACTACTGGCAACCTTGTTGAAATCATTTTTGGCCTTATACTCACTTTGAGTCCTGTAGTCCACCTGATCCAAAACATGGTTCAGCTCGGCCGTGACCTCCTCTTCACCTCCCTCCTGCGTTCTTGTTATATCTAAAGGTCAACATATGAAAGAGGGATCAATATGGGATTGGTTACATCTAGGAGTATGTTTGAGTGTGTTTGGTCCTCATACTTACTTATAGCCGAATCCCCCTTATCCACCACAGTCCTGAGTGCTTCTGCCACATCCCTTACCTGTCCCTTTACCTCTTTGGACAGATCTGCATCAAAAATATGCCACTCAGTTTATTAAAACAACTAGTGCAGTGCCCGTAGGAATTGTGCATTCTGTAGTGTTAGCAGATGTCAGTGTAGAGAAATCTCTGTGTGTCTGTCTGTGACATGCGTAAGCTACATGCGAAATCTCATAACTAACGTAACTACCGTCAGGGAGTTGTACTGTTGTACATTGTACTGGATATTTAGTCATGAAAAAATCAAAAGGGTATTTTGTTTTTCAATCAACCTGTTCTACTGTAAATAATGATCTACTACATACCATCCTTCGCCATTTTGTCCACCGCTGCTTCTTTGTTAAAACCAGTAGTCTACTGAACAGTTTGGCTGCATTTTGAAATGTGCTTTTGTTCTCTATCTATACTCATACTCACTCAGAGTGCCGTCCACCTTGTCCAGGCTATCCATAAGCACAGGTTTGAACTCACCTATCACCTCCTCATTCACTTCAGTCTGAATGGATGCTGAGTCTGAGGCTAAATATACGGAGAACGTTTCATTAAAACCCAGCTAAGCAACTTCAATGTTTAACTTATGGTGCGCTCTCTCATCAGCCATTTTAAGTTCCCCTCACCTTTCGTTCCCCTGTCCGTAGTACCCCTCCTGGTCTTCTTCTTCTTCTTATTGCGATAATATTCGGCTATACTCTCGTCATCTGTACATTGTACTGGATATTTAGTCATAAAAAAATAGAAAGGGTATTTTGTATTTCAATCAACCTGTTCTACTGTAAATAATTCTCTACTACATACCATCCTTTGCCATTTTGTCCACCGCTGGTTCTTCAATTAGGTGTTCAGCACATACCAGAGTCAGACGTGGAAGAAATAACATGCATGAATCAGTACACTTCCTTGATATTTATTCTGTTATTAAAATTACTAGACTTATTCTCACTTAGAGCTGGGTCCACATGATCCAGAGCGTCCTGAAGCACAACGTGTATTACCACTGTCCCATCCTTGTTCTCTCCCTTCAGCTCAGTTTTCCGCACATCTACAGCACAGAAATATCCCGCGCAGTTTATTTAAACAATACTGGAAAACATAATCAAATGTTGTAGTGTCTGTTTTAAGATCATACTCACTTGCAGAAGTGTCCACCTCATCCAGAAGGTGGGCCTGGGCTTCAAGTGAACCCTGGTTTGGTACACTTTCCTGCTCTGTTTTCTGATCTGCAGCACAGAAATTCATGGAGGATTATTCAGATAATACTAGAAAAGGGCATTCAAATATGGGAATATATGATTAGAGCTTATACACACCTGCAGAAGTATCCACCTCAACTGGAAGGTCATTCAGAAGGGCCTGGACTTCAGTTGTCTGCTGGTGTGTTCTTGCATGCTCAGTTTCTTGATTATCCAAATCATCCAGTTGTCCGTATTTCCCTTCTTTCTTTCCCTTCTCAGTGTCATTGCTTTTTGTCTTTACTGACGAGTCCACTTCTGATACCATAGGGACCTTAATGGCCCCAGATGGTACTTCCTTAAGTGCCATCCCCAGGTCAACTCTCCTGAATTCCTCTATGAGGAGTTTCCTGAGTTCCCTCTTCAGCTTTTTTTTGCTCTTTTTTGTTTTTCCGTCATCATTAAATGGAACTCCCAAAACTTCAAGTTGTCTTTGCAAGTCTTCAACTTTCAGTTTTCGGAGGGCCCGTCGTCTCGATTTATCGATATCATTGTCCTGCTTGGCTGCTCTAAAGCAGCACAAGCACATCAAAAATGCCAAAAATCCCATTATCTCATATATCAACCACTTTCTATGCTGTCTCAGTACACACTGAAGTAGAATTCCAACATGCATTGGAGTAATTCATAGACTTTCTGTGACATCATCATGTTGCCTGGTCACCTTTATGACATCATTCAGTGGAATGTTTACACGATTCCATTGATGTGCATAAGAATAGAATAGAAATAGAATATATAATTGACCGATCGCCAGGGCTCCGCCCCCTTGCTACGTCCGACACAATTGATAGTTTTCAGCTGACGTCAGAATGACCAGCTGAAGGGCAAAAAAGACGTTCCACAGCTGTTTAACACGGGAGTTAATACAGGAACCACCCACCTTTCAAGCTCTTTTAATATAAGTTAGTAAAATGCCAGACAGTTGTTGCTCGGTTGGCTGTTTAAATCGGCGAGGAGACAAGCCCAGATTTAGTTTTTATCGCATTTAAAACCCGCTACCGCTCCTGCCAGCTGATCAAAAAAAATGTTTATTTCGCCGTGTTGCCAGCTGATTGTAGACGCCTTCTGCGTCAACTTTTCTCGGACACACAGTAAAGTAGCCTTACTTTTGGAGCTGGAAATAAAAGCAGTCACCCTGTTCGGGTGGCCTAATTTATCAGAATAACTACCTAAAATGGGAATAAATCAAGTAATAAAGACAAGAAACAAAGCATCAAAACGATTCAAAGTGGATTACCCAGCTGCTGATCTACCTAAGTACCTAAGCAAGCAAGTAGGCTAGGCTAGTGTATTTTGTCATTCAACTAGTAATACTACAATGTCATTAGAAAATATATGGGAAGATCATTTAAGTTGTCATTCGCCAGACAAGGTTTTCGTAGCCTACTTAAACCAGGGACCGTTTAAACCAGGGAATTGTGTCAAAAAATAAAGAACATCGTTGGGTAGGCTAACGGCTGCTAGCTTACAGCAGGTACCTCGTTAGCTGGTACCTAGTTATTAGATGGCACTCATCTTTGCACTGATTATGAAGATGGTTTTTAGTTTTCACCTTCCGGACGACATCGTTGTGAACCCAATCACTTCTGAAAATTAAATAACTATCTGTGCTTTTGTAGACTTTCAGTTTTTGAGATGTGTCTGTGGACAGATTTCCTATTAGATAGATGTAAATATCTCCACACTGGAGCTCAGACAGGGACTTCGGGGAGGTTAACGAAATAAAAATGTCAGGACAGCTGCAGTAAATGTATGACAAGTTCCTAATTTGTTTTCCCCTCTGAATATTTCTGTCTGGCTATAGTGGTAGCTATAGTCTGTGGTTGATGGCAATCGTAGTTGAGTAGGCACTGCTCGAAGTTTTCCACTGTTTCTCGCTGTTTCGCTGTTCCTTTTGCCCGCCAGGTAACAATTGTAGTGACGTCACTGAAAACTATCAATTCTTATTATTTGACCGTATATACAGCCGCGGAAAAAATTAAGAGACCACTTCAAAATTATCAGTTTCTCTGGTTTTACTATTTATTGGTATGTGTTAAAGTAAAATGTTCATTTTTGTTTTATTCTATAACCTACTGGCAACATTCCTACCAAATTTCAAATAAAAATATTGTCATTTAGATCATTTATTTGCAGAAAAATGACAATTGGTCAAAATAGCAAAAAAGATGCAGTGTCTTCAGATCTCGAATAATGCAAAGAAAACAAGCTCATATTCATTTTTAAACTACACAATACTAATGCTTTAACTTAGGAAGAGTTCAGAAATCAATATTTGGTGGAATAACCTTGATTTAAACTCACAACCTTCATGTGTCTTGGCATGCTCTCCACCAGTCTTTCACATTGCCGTTGGGTGACTTTATGCTACTCCTGGCGCAAGAATTCAAGCAGCTCGGCTTCTTTTCATGGCTTGTGACCATCCATCTTCCTCTTGATCACATTTCAGAGTTTTTTTTATGGGATTCAGGTCTCGAAATTGGGCTGGCCATGACAGGGTCCTGATCTGGTGATACTCCATCCACACCTTTACTGGCCTGGCTGTGTGGCATGGAGCATTGCCCTGCTGAAAAAAACACTTCTCAGAGTTGGGGAACATTGTCAGAGCAAAAGGAAGCAAGTTTTTCTTCCGGGACAACGTTGTACTTTGCCTGGCTGAGGTTTGTAAAAGACCATAAGAATTGAACCAACGCCAACTGGAGGGTCTCCTAGTTCGTCTTCTCTGATGAGTCCAATTTCACAGTAGGTGCAAGACTCTGTGGCTTGTAGGCCTCTCCAGGTCTTCGTCTAACCATCAGACGACCATGTGTTGGGCAAAGCTGAAAATTGGACTAATCAGAGAAGACGAACTAGGAGACCCTCCAGTCCGCTTTGGTTCAATCCTTATGGTCTTTTACAAACCTCAGCCAGGCAAAGTACAACGTTGTCCCGGAAGAAAAACTTGCTTCCTTTTGCTCTGACAATGTTCCCCAACTCTGAGAAGTGTTTTTTCCAGCAGGGCAATGCTCCATGCCACACAGCCAGGCCAGTAAAGGTGTGGATGGAGTATCACCAGATCAGGACCCTGTCATGGCCAGCCCAATTTCGAGACCTGAATCCCATAAAAAAAACTCTGAAATGTGATCAAGAGGAAGATGGATGGTCACAAGCCATGAAAAGAAGCCGAGCTGCTTGAATTCTTGCGCCAGGAGTAGCATAAAGTCACCCAACGGCAATGTGAAAGACTGGTGGAGAGCATGCCAAGACACATGAAAGTTGTGAGTTTAAATCAAGGTTATTCCACCAAATTTTGATTTCTGAACTCTTCCTAAGTTAAAGCATTAGTATTGTGTAGTTTAAAAATGAATATGAGCTTGTTTTCTTTGCATTATTCGAGATCTGAAGACACTGCATCTTTTTTGCTATTTTGACCAATTGTCATTTTTCTGCAAATAAATGATCTAAATGACAATATTTTTATTTGAAATTTGGTAGGAATGTTGCCAGTAGGTTATAGAATAAAACTAAAATGTACATTTTACTTTAACACATACCAATAAATAGTAAAACCAGAGAAACTGATAATTTTGAAGTGGTCTCTTAATTTTTTCCGCGGCTGTATATTTTCTCGTCTGTTCACAAATCCAAGTCTGTTTTCTATTGATTATATTTAAGTATTTATTATTTCCTCTCCTTCCTTTGGATCTGTGTTCCAGTCTTCTTGAACAGACCACATGCCAGCCAGGTTCTGCTGCAGAGGTCACGGCGTGCCAACTATTTGTTCGAGGAGATGAAGCAGGGCAACCTGGAGAGGGAGTGCCTGGAGGAGCGCTGTTCCTACGAAGAAGCACAGGAGATCTTCTCCCTCCCAGAACAGTTGGTGAGAAAACATGTTGACATCTTTTTGATTATATTCAGAGGTGCGTATCAGGAAAATCTTAATCTTAAAATGCATTTGTAAGCGTTAAATATAACTATTTCAAGGATTGGACAGGAATGTCCAATATACCTTTTTATGTCCATACATGTTGGCTCTTGGTAACAAATCCATGACCTTGGTGATGTCAGCAGCCTATTTAGTTGCTATGGGAACACATTGTTACAATATGTACTTGGGGTTAGAAATACATTAAAGATTTATAAGTTGTGATAATCTGCACTTACCTCAGAAGAACATATTTATGAATTTATTATTGATTATTTTGACAATTGCCATTGTCTCAAGGTGCTTTACAGAGCCAAAAGCCTGAACGAGCAATCACATAGGAGATTCTGGCAAGGGAAAACTATTTTACTAATTGTGAGAGGCCTGGAGCAGAATCCAGTTCAAAAAGGGTAAAACTCATCTGCTTGAGACCACATTGGTAAAAGGGGGAGGCAGGAGGTAAATCGATCGTACTTCAACATTGTGGGTGCATATTGTGCTACGAAATAATCGACTCATCTGTCCTGACCACAAAATCCAGCAGAAAATTCTGAGTGATGAGTCAAGGGCCAAACCAACTGATATTCTTTCTTCTAGAGATTAATGATATTCTTTCTTCTAGAGATTAATGGTAATAACTTTCCTTTTAGAGATTAGTGGTAATTACTTGATTCACAATGTATGTGACTAATGACACGTTGACAGGCTGCAACTGTCTCCTGCAGTGGATATAGTCTAGAGTAGGAGGCAAAGGGGAAAAAAAATGTGAGAAGAGAGAGCCAGGTATCCTAGTAGGTTGCCTTTCACTTCACATAAAGTGAAGCCTTCTTATATGTATCACTCTCTTAGAGATTTGGAGTCAAGAGAGGTAATATATTTCTCTGTCTCTTCTCTGTCCACCCTTATGTCACAGAATGAGTTCTGGAAAAGATATTCAGGTATGTACTGTCTGTGTGTGTGTTAAGTATTGGATACAGTTAATTCAAATAATTACATTGATCAATGAACATACACAACGAAAACGAGTAAAGATTTGTCCTTTATCTAAATCAGGACAGTAGTTTATGTACATTCGTGACTAATGTTGATGGAGTATATCATAATTTAATGATTATATAGTTTATGGGATTTATACAAAACTGCAGATGCTTACAAATTAAATTCAAATACTCAAAAATGGATAGCCATCTTTCAACATGATTTGAGGGGGTTTGATATTTGGGTTAGAAATTCTCAAAATTCCAATGAAATTCATCAGGATAAATGTTGAACAGGTTGAAATCACTTATTAGTGTGTATCAGTAATATGTGTAAGAGACCTTTAATAACAATGGTGCAAAATGACTTGTATATTCTCAGCATGCATAACAAACCTTTTGTATTGTGGGAGCCTGGCCTTATGAGGTAAAACAGTGGATACCACGCCTCTTGGTTGCATTTGTCTAGTGGTTCTTTGTCATGTGGGTCACTGCTCACCAGCTGGGCCATCACTGTAGATTTCTTCAAAGCAAAGTTTCAAACATTTGTGAACACACATTATAGACTTCTCCTCACTATAAACTACACAGTGAATCACGTCACACCAACCAGTGTTTGTAGCTAACAAATATCGATAACAATCATACGACATCAATACTAGCCTAACTACAGTTGTTGATTGATCTTGTTGAACACATGGTGAACCTGTAGCTTACAGTACATAATGTTTTGTTTACGTATCCATTTTTGTTCCATCCTTTGTGATGATTTTACTGGGCAAATGAGCTCCGCATTCAAAACATGCCATTTCAGGGAGATCAACATTGATAAGTGCTGGCTGCTTCAATCACGTAAGCGACTTTGATTAGTCAGATACTAATAGACCTTGACTGGACCAAAGTCATGGCAAGAGTTTGTTGTGGAGGGATACAACCTCTAATGGGTAGTCCTCCCCACTTGCACCACAAAAAAACAGGTCTTTTATACACAAATTCATTTTTTAACTTACAAGACCCGATAATTAACTGCAGGGCTGCATAAACTGTACAAAATCAATGTATAAACCACAGTTAGTCAGGAAATTATGGTAAGGAAAATGTTTGTTGGTTTCAAGAAACACTAATATCTAAAAGAGTAAAATATTAACAATTAATTAAAGATAATTGACCCTGGGAAAACACCTTTATCAAAAGAATAACTTTTACTCTTTTTAGAGGGACAAATCGTTACCTGCAGTAGAATAAAATATTTGCTCAAAGTCCAGTAATAACTTACTAACACAGAACAGTCCTTGCATGAAAGTGTAGCGTAATTGATAACGCATAATATTCCATCCACTTATTATTCCAGCCACGATAATTCTTCCAAACACACGCTCCTTTTGGTTAATGACATCCATTGTGAGTATGTTGTCTGTGTCAGGAGACTATGCTTCTTTTGTAGATGTGGACCAATGTGAACCTAAGCCATGTCTGAACGGCGCCACCTGTGTGGACCAGGCGAATGCCTACATCTGCATTTGTCCAAGTGGCTTTGAAGGGCGGAACTGTGATAAAGGTAACGCATTTATTTACAGCATTTATACGGGGAAATAGTGAAACATTTTGAAACAAATTCAAATAAATATAATGAAGATTAGCATATAAGCATCAAACCATTCTCCTAAATGAAATGAAAAAGCAGCCTTGCTATGGTACCAATATGGATTTGGGGAGCACTGCTTGAACTGTGCTTTATTTCAATACTGATGAAGGAAGGTGTCCGCTTGAAAACCCCAGTTAATTGTTATATTCTGCTGCAATTAGCACAGAAAGATAGTTAATATGTAATTGAAATGAAACAATGGCCCACTCATCTTAAGGCTAAAAGAGGCTCCTAACTCCAAAATGTAGGACTCCTCATTTTATTATATCCTCAAGAGTATTTCTTAAAGCCCCTTATTGCTAAATGTAGCACCTAAGGGCTCAGATACACATACGCGTTTTTGTAAAAACGGGATGCGAGCAAATGCATTGATTCCTATGGTACGGCGCGTTTAAAGCGTGCGCCCCTTCGAAGCGTTTTTTAGGTGAGCTTAAAAGTTGAACTATTCTCAACTTTCCAGCGCAAGGCAGGGAAGCGCACCGCTTCTGTTTTGGCCGCCGCACTTTGCCAAGGCGTTACTGAAGCGTTTCTGCCTGAAAAAAGACGCGTATGTGTATCTGAGCCCTAAGTCTGGGAGAACTATGTAGTCTAAAGGAGAGGACTTCTAACTAAAGTTGCGTCAAAGGCCAACTGTTGTGGCGCCCTGCACCGCCTCACGTGGTCTGGGACAAAAAGTTGCACCACACAACGCAAAGACTACAGCCTACAGCCAACCATCACGTACGTTCTGTGCCTGTGAGAATATGTCTGAAAAGAAGTTGCAGATAGGTGTTGTCAGCCCTTAGTCGTTGTTTGTGGAAGAAGAAAGGAAAATGTGGAGGTGAAAAATAAGGAGAAATCATCCATTCGTCCATAGCTAAACGGCCAATCAGAGTTATCTCTGTTACCGATGGGCTCTGACGGATGCTTAAACACCAGGGAAATCACACTTAGGCATTTATACAACACAGACATCAACATTTGGGCAGGAGACAGCACATTAGAAATAGAAGTTATTCACTCCCGCCACACGCTACAATACATTTGAAAGTTTCAGTGAGTAGCAGACTTAAGTATTCCTATGATGGAAACTTGTAATGGAACAACCAAATGTTTTTGGTTTTCATGTATGAGCTACAACATCTCTTAATATCTGAATGGGGGATAGAATCTGAATGAAGTTGTAAGGAGGGGGAAATCAGACTCCCTCTTGTATACTCTGGTTTCTGAGTGACTATGATATTGCATTTCTGAAGTAACCAGATGATATTCTGTGGTAATTGGATTGCTTAAATGCATGGTAATGCCATCATAGACTGACACTGGAAGTACTCTCATCAGTAACCTACTTGGTTGGTGGTGAGTGAGATTTCCTGCTGAGGCGGAGGGGCTCAACAAGTGTGTTGGCCTAGAGTGCAGATGATAATTAATACCTATGCTTCCTCTCACAGTATATTTCTACCATTCATCTTGCCACTATATACAGTAGTCTATTCAACTTAATTGAATTGAGTCTTTTCAATGTAATGTTGTATAATCTGGCCACACGCAATATATTTATTTTGTTGTGACTTTTTTTATTGTGTCTAATGACTTCTTCTAACATTTTTTGCTGTGTTTGTGTGCGTGGGTACAAGCCATGATATTGCCAGTCAACTATAGCTGTCTCTATCGGAATGGAGGATGTGAGCACTTCTGCATGGAGACCCACAATTCCTCTCATGTCTGCAGCTGTGCCACTGGCTACAGCCTGGGTCCTGATAGTAGCAGCTGTGTACCCCAAGGTGAGTGTGTGAGTGTGACAGTCAGTGCACTTCCATGTCTGTACAGAGAAGATTGTATTCCCCTTGACTAGTAACAGCATATCCATAGTATGCACACTCTTTGTACATGTACCTGTGGTGTACAACAACATACTCAAACATCACTTCATTCTATTTTAGAATAAGAACAATTGTTAAACATAGTATAAACTAAACAATAAGTGGGTTAAAAAAAAACTGTTTCTCAGGTATGGGTAGATTGCTGTTAAATTGACAAAAAATGATAGCGTTATTTCTCTTGACTGTAATATGAAACAGCTGCTACAAACCAAAAGGTAGAGATGTGACTTGTCTTGCAGGCATTTTTAGTTAAATATGGGATGGACCGGTTATGCCTTGGACAACTTGTTTACATTTTACTGTCATTGTTGCAGACCTCTGACTATATTAAACATTGGGCATGTTAGCAGTAAATAAGAAGTTTGCCCTTAAAGTATTCATAGAACTAACTACAGAACAGAGAGAGCAAGACTGCTGTGGCCCTGCATCGGCTAACCCACAGGGTAAGTCCACACAAAAAATTCACATTCGGGCCCCAAAGGGCAAAACTGCTGTGGCCCCCTTGTGGGCTATCCTACATGCAGACAGTCAGAGTCGGAAACAACTCTTCAGCGACCACCATCATAAACACGGGGGTGCCGCAAGGATGTGTGCTATCCCCCCTGCTGTTCACGCTGATGACCCACGACTGCTGTGCCAAATTTGAAACGAATCACTTCATCAAATTTGCAGATGACACAACAGTGGTGGGCCTCATCAAAGACAACGATGACTCAGCATACAGAGAGGAGGTACAGCTACTCATCAACTGGTGTGAGAGGAACAATCTGCTTCTCAACGTCAACAAAACTAAAGAAATTACTGTGGACTTCAGAAAGAAACAACCAACACACATCCCACTCATCATCAACGGCAGTGCAGTAGAGTCTGTGAAAAGCACAAAGTTCCTGGGAGTGCACATCACGAATGACCTCTCATGGACTACCAACACCACCGCAGTGGTCAAGAAGGCGCAGACACGACTCCACTTCCTGAGAAGGATGAGAAGAGCTGATCTCCCCACTTCTGCCCTCACCATCTTCTTCAGAGGTGCTATTGAGAGCATCCTGACCAGCAACGTCTCTGTCTGGCACGGCAGCTGTCTAGCTGCAGACAAGAAGGCACTGCAGAGGGTGGTGAGGACAGCAGAAAAGATCATCAGGTCATCCCTACCAGCCATTCAGGAACTGTACACTTCACACTGTTCCAAGCGGGCAATGAACATCATCAAAGACACAACTCATCCAGCACACAGTCTGTTCTCCCTTCTACCATCAGGGAAGCGGTACCACAACCTGCGGGCCCGCACAAGCAGACTGAGTAACAGCTTCTTTCCACAAGCCATCAGACTCATCAACACACTGAAGAAAACCACATGAACATTCCATAGTCACTTCACCATGCCACTGGCACTTTACTTTACTGTTGCACCTTGTGACCACTGATTGTACTTCTGCTGCTGTGTGTGTGTGTGTGTGTGTGTGTGTGTGTGTGTGTGTGTGTGTGTGTGTGTGTGTGTGTGTGTGTGTGTGTGTGTGTGTGTGTGTGTGTGTGTGAGAGAGAGATTATTGTCAATGTCTTATTTAAATGTTTGTGTGTGTGTGTGTGTGTGTGTGTGTGTGTGTGTGTGTGAGAGAGAGATTTTGTCAATGTCTTATTTAAATGTTTTAAACTGCACATTGGAGACTGGTCAAACGCAATTTCAAACTTCTGTGCTAACCCTGTTACATAGATTTTTGACAATAAAGTACACTTGACTTGACTTGACTTGACATGGGGCCCATTTGCGATGAGTGTGGGTTTGCCCCACCCACACTGCCTCTCAGTAAACCCACACCTACCCATAATATGCACGGGCATGTTTGCTGGAAGAATGGACCCGATACCACCTTTGCAAAACCACCTTAATGTGAATTATGAAATCTTGACAGAAAGAGAGATTGTTTATTAAGTAGACTTTTCATTATTTGAAATAATTCTAAGATATGTTTTGATCGAGATGCAAAGAACATCTATTACATTCTAATCATTTTTGCTATTTTCCATCAGAAAAGCCACTCATATGAAGCTCAGTTGATACATATTCAACAAGCTGGTTAATTGACTCGTGTAATTTGAGGTTTACCATCAGTTTTGTTGCTGACAATCTGCTGGCGTGCTGTAAAAACAGTCTTTGTTCATACATTACTAGACCAAGGAATTGGCTGGGTCCAAACATAATAAGCATCAAAGATTTGATGACTGAGCTTCAGTCTGATATGACTACTGGCTGGAGCTCTTATAAACCTCATGCTTTGTTGATTTAGGTTGTCCAGTTGGATTGTAAGTATGTGGTGAATCAAAAATATGTTTGTTTGTCGAAAAATGTGAATTATCCTATCCTACTCCTCCATAACTCTCTCTTGTACGCAGTGCCTTTCGCCTGTGGGAAACCTCTAGTGTCGGACTTCAGCCCCAGAATAGTCAAAGGCGATGTGTGTCCTCGTGGACAGTGTCCATGGCAGGTAGTGTATGGCTTAATTATCAGATATATTAATTTCTATAAGGAAGCATTTTGCCCATTCCGAACAGCTGTAAGACTGGCAAATTATTATTCAATTAAAAAAGCACCAACACAATCCAAATTGTCTCAAGGCGCTTAACAGAGCCCAGAGCCTGGACCCCCCTGGAGTAAGCACAAAGGAGACACAGGGGTAAAAGAAAAACTCCCCAGAGCATATAAATTGTAGAACATGTAAAGGCATATATTTCACAGGACATTGTTATTTCTGGTATAATTGATAAAACACTCAGGCCTACCCCACTTCTCAGAGTCTTGGCAATGTGGAAAAGTGCACAGTGGGACACATTGGGCCACAAAATACATTGACGGACAAGGAGCAAAGCATTGAGCAAACTCGCCCATTAACTAAAGCTATTGGAGGGTGGAGTGTGGGAGTATTGTTCTGATCCACCCATTATAAAATGAGCTTTAGTTCATGCGTGGCTGATTTGCTTATTGCTCTGCTCATTGTCAGTTGCCCATCAATGACATTAGGGCCCCATGTTTTTGCTGAAACCTTTGCAGTTCTGCTCGTAGGAGTTTGACCCTCTAAGCCTGCCTATTCTGTCCCGAAATGGGAAAAAAAAATCTTGAAATGGGGAAATGACAAGCTTAGAGTGTCATGAACACAAACTCTTTAGTAGGGGTCACCTACTGTAAAATAATGCAGGCTGCCTTCACCACTTATTCCCCAACCTGAAACATAGCATTGGACTCAATTCTAGGGTGACTTTGTTATTATGTTATTTTAGGGGTAAAGAAACTACACAATTAAATCAACTCCTTTTGTCCTTTTTTCTCAGGCATTACTAAAACATGATGGGAATTACAAGTGTGGAGCCATCATCCTGGAGACTAAGTGGATCCTCACAGCAGCCCACTGTGTGTGGCGCAAGGATCCTGCTCAACTAGAAGTGACTGTGGGTGAGTCTGGGTGATACCTCTCCACTGTAAACCACTGGAGGTGACTGTAGTTGATACCTCTCCACTGTAAATCATTAGATATGACTGTGGGTGAGTCTAGGTGATACCTCTCCACTGTAAACCACTGGGTGTGACTGTTGGTGAGTCTGGGTGATACCTCTCCACTGTAAACCACTGGAGGTGACTGTGGGTGAGTCTGGTTGATACCTCTCCACTGTAAACCACTGGAGGTGACTGTGGGTGAGTCTGGTTGATACAGTACCTTGCATAAGTATTCACCCCCTTGGATGTTTTACCCTTTTATTGCTTTTATAAATCAGTCATGGTCAATATAAGTTGGCTTTAGGACAAAATAAATCACAAAATAGCCCTCTTTAATGTCAAAGTGAAAACAGATTTCTACACAGTTATGTAAATTAAATAAAAATATTTAATGAAAATAAGTGATTGCATAAGTATTCACCCCCTTTAAATAGACTGACCTAATTCAACAGAGGTCCGGCCAATTGGTGCTAGAAGTCTCAAAATTAGTGAAATGGGGATCAGTGTGCAGTGAATGTGTCTCAAGTGATTGTAGTATAACGACACCTGTGTCTGGAAGGTCCATTCACTGGTCAGTATTCAATAATCAGTATTCCTGGCTACTGTTACACCATGAAGACCAAAGATCACTCTAAGAAACTCAGAGAGAAGGTTATTGAAAAGTATAAGTCAGGGAAAGGATACAAAAAAATGTCCAAGTCACTTAACATCCCCTGAAATTCTGTTCAATCTATCATCAACAAATTGAAGGAATATGGCACATGTATAAATCTGCCTAAATCAGGCCGTCCTTACAAACTGAGTGACCATGCAAGAAGGAGACTAGTAAGAGAGGCCACCAATAGACCTATGACTACTCTAAAGAAGTTTCAACCTTCAGCAGCTGGTATGGGAGAGACTCTACATACAACCACTGTTGCCTTGGTTCTTCACCAATCAAAGTTTCATGGAAGAGAGCCACTGTTGAAAAAAAGGCTCCACTTTGGTCTCATCAAACCACATAACCTTCTTCCACTTGACCATGGAGACTCCCACATGCCTTTTGGCGAACTGTAGTCGATACTTTTTTTCAACAGTGGCTCTCTTCCATAAAGTTTTGATTATTATCAACATGGAAAAGTGGATTGGCTTGCTTTATGCAATGTTTTATTTAATTGAAAAACAACATTGCCAAACAGGGCGGTACAAGTTAAAATTATAAAGTGCACATTTCAGATAAACAAGGACTCAGCCTATAGTGCAGTTAAACCATGGCTTAATATTTTCTTTTTTTCCAAGTTTGCTGTGAGCATAGAAGTCAGGCCTCTTATTTCAAAAACAATGAACTGTAACAGTTAGGTTAACAATAAAAGGTAAGCCTACTACTTCTGTGCTTTCAGTCAGCTGCCTGTTGCCATTTTCAGACAACAGTGAAGCTCGTTTCTTTTGCACAACACAACTTTTAAAAGGTAAACTTTCTATTCAGAAGCTTTTTATCATCCATTTCGCCGTATCGCACTCACCATTCACTCAAATGTAACGTTCTCTTGGCCTTGTTACAAGAACTGAAAGTACACCGAATTACCAAAAACACAAAGGTTTAATCACCAAAGTTCAAATTACCACACCAGTCCAATTCACACAAAGTTCAAATTTCCAATAAAGAGTACAAGTTTTCACAAACAGCCAATGCATGCAATCGAAGTCTGCTCTCGCAGTACATGCCGTCAACAGGTTGCTGTCTTGCTCTCATGCTCCCGACCTCTCCCGAATGCAGGAATTTGCCGGTTTCTTTATAGGTCAGGGACACGCCCCCCCAGGTGGTTGATCACTGGCACCTGGAAGGAGAGAATGAACCACAGCCTGCAAATACAATCAACCAATTTACACACAATCATACCGACAAAACAGGCAGAGCAGACAGGGTTCGTCACACCCTCCCCACACACAAACCTGAGGTGAAAATAACATACCTCCATTACTAAAACAATCGTTGTATGCAAATATAATGACAATAAAGGCTTTCTTTTTCCTTTTTCTTCCTCTAATAACTGTTTGACCTAGATCTTTTAAGATCGGTTGGTGGCACAATGGTTAGCGATGTCACCCTTCTCCTTGGGAAACTTATGTTCGAATCCCGCTTAATACAGGTTTTCAATTCGATGCTTTACATAAAAACACCTGCAAATGATCTTTACTCTCTTCTGTATCTTGGAACAGAGGGTAGTTAAAGTGCTTTTGGAATACTGGTCAGCACTTTTGTAAAACCAAGGGCAGTGAGAGTGCTTTTTGCAAGCTGGTCAGTAAACTGCAGGGCAGTGAAAAGGGGTTGAAAGTGCTTTGTGCAACTGGATCAAGGGCAGTGAGTGCTTTTGGACAACTGGGCAGTGAAGGTGCAGGGCAGTGAAAAGGGGTTGAAAATGCTTTGTGCAACTGAATCGTGGGCAGTGAGAGGGCTTTTTAAAAACTGGTCATTGAAGGTGCAGGGCAGTGAAAAGGGGGTTAAAGTGCTTAGTGACATGCTATAGATTTTTATTTAAAAACAATATCCATTCCACCACCAGGCGGTTCCTTTTTTTGGATACTATTTTCCCCGCTCGCAAGGAACGGAGGATGCAGGTGTGCATAAAAATGTATGTGCAAGCACATACAGATTAGGATATGTATGTTGATTTCGTCCCCAGTACTCTAAAGGATCATCAGTCCTGAGGATGTTTTGCTCCGCCATGTATCGCTGGACCTCCACAAGGGCATCTGCTGTGGTGTTTGGCTGTCTTCTGTTCTGACTCATGCTAGAGTCCAAATGATGCCACAGTTTCCCTAAGAAAAATTAAGACAATTTGTGATTTTATGTAATAAATCAGTATCAACCCAGAATAAAGCATGAAGAACATACCTGAGGAGGTTGAAGGTCCCTCTGCTTGACTGCCTGTTGCGGCTGGCTGTGGTGGTGTGTGCTTAGAAATGATGAAGGCACACTCAGCAGTGGTGAGCCTCTTCACTGCTTTCGATGCCTTTGACTGGCTGAGGAAGCCTAGTGTCTTGAACCGTGGGTCCAGCAGCGTTGGCAGTGTCATGACACTCATTGATTGCAGTTGATAAAGTTTGTCTTTTAAATGGGTAGACAAACTTGCTGCCAGCTGCTGCGCCATCAAAGTGGTTATGTTAACCATTTCCTCAGTCAGTGCATATTCAACATCTTTAGCAGTGGGATCGCTTTTGAAGTGGGCACCCGCTTCTCCTCGCACAGCTCCACTGTGGCATCGTTGAAGGGTGACAGGATAGTTAGGCACTCTGCAACAACAGTATACTCCCCTGCTGTCAGAGGGGGTATATCTGTTAGCAAAGATGCCACAGCTGCACCTACTGGCTCCCTCAGGTCATATATCCTTTGAAGCATCTGGTAGGTGCTGTTCCAGCGGGTGTCCACTTCTTGCAGGAGTTTCAGTGGAGGTCTTGCCATCTGGGTCTGCATTTGCACAAGTCTTTCCTTTTCCACAGAAAATAACAATATAAGAATTTGAGGCAGACCATAGTGACATGGTGACAATGACATAATAAAACATGTAGTACAATACAAACATGCTTGTGTGAATGCAAATATAATGTAACATACCTTAGCAGTAGTGCTGGACCGGAACAGACCCACAAGCTTCCTTGCCTTCATCCTGAGCGCTGGGAGCCCAGGAGTCTGGTCAAGAGCTTTCTTCACCATCAGGTTAAGAGCATGTGCAGTGGCGGCTCGCCCATAGTGTGCGCTGGGGCGCCGCCCTCCCGCTGACCTGACTGCCTGTTTTTCTTTTCTTTTCTTTTTAAAATAATCTCTCATTTTAAAAAAAGAACCTGTGTTTATTAGATGATATTGATGATTTTGCTTTAAAATGGGTTTAGAACTCTCCAAAATTATATTTACATTCACTTTCAAGTTCCACGTTTAAAACGTGAACGTTTATCATTTTTGGTGTAGTAGCCAATAGGCTGTCTTGCCGGGGCTCCTGTTCGATCAGCCCCATTGTGCTGTATTTAAGCCAATGGCTCCCCTGTTGCTAGGCAAAAAAGAATACACATCCGCCAATCATCGTCAAGGAATTTTATGGGTTTGGGGCGCTGAAGATAGAGCCCATAGTACCAAGATGCACCACTGCTTGTTAACGGGTATTTTCATTCCAGCAGAGAAGTGTGTAGCATGGTGACGTTGGATGTAGTTGTGGGAGCTCAGCTAGCCCCAAATTCAGTCAAATCCTTACATCTGCATCCCTTTGGAAGAAGAACTTTTGCGGAAAAGCTAATTGTTAAACAACTCGGACCAGACAAGCCAGAAGTGAAAATAACCCAACAGACGCGAGAAAAGGGGAAAACATACACCAGAACCTTTTCCCGAGATTGGTTCGATCGAAAGGCATGGCTAACTAGCTGTGGGTATGTCAATGCCATCTTTTGTTTTCCTTGCCTGCTGTTTAAAACAAGTGCTATGATAGTTCGTGGACACAGACAGGAATGAAAGAACTGAAGCATTGGTTATCGTTATGTATTTGCACTTTCTATCTGGACATTGACCAGAATAAACATGTAACTTGTTCATTATCATTACCTGTGAAACTGTTGAGTTCTACATGGCAGATAAATTAACATTGTCTTTAGACCATTGGTATTGACTGGTTTGAGTTATTTTATTGGTATAGGCAAGGGGCTGTTTTAAAACTGAGCAGCACTTCTCTGCATCAACAGCTCACGTCTCATTTTTAATTTATTGGCCTACATGAAATAGCGAACAACAAATATGAGTCGATGTGTGAAACACAAATTTATCATTGTGAATGATTTGGGATCTCCGGCTGGCCACCATAAAATGCACCAGAATGCAGGAAATCACATCTACGAAATTCAAAATGATGTCCACATATCTGCCGTGAGGCTAACTGCAGCAGCTTCCTCCACTCTGGCCTTGGCTTCCTCCTTGGCCTTACGAAACTTCTGCTCCACCATGGCTTTTAAGGCCTGAAGAAATAAAATTACATATTGAATGAAAGCTGTGAAATAATATATTGTGCACATGTAAATAGACAAATATTCTGTGCACGGACATACCTGTCTTGTGGGCAGAACATACGTGGGGTCCAGCTTGTTAACAAACCCTCTGAACCCCTCATCCTCGACGAGGGTGAAGGCTGGCTGTCTTTCACGATCAGATCCACCAGATCCACTCCTGTTTTCTGGAACCAAAGCAAAAAAAATAAAAAATGGCCTATGTATACAATATTACAACTAAAAATGAAAGCTCACACAAAGTGACAAAATCACATGCACTTCCTTGGCTAGGTCCAGCGTCAGCCCCCCTTGCTCTCATGCAAGGCACGGTAATGCCTTAACATGGAGGACGTGTTGTTGTTGTAACTTAGGTATTTATCACAGATCATACATTTCACCTATGAATAAAAAAGATACCCATTAAACTAAAGGTCCGTGACCCAACATGAAATAACACAATAATAGGCTAATGTCAGGGAAGTCATACAAGCTACAAACAGACCTTATTAGGAGAAATCAAATCAAAATTTTCCCACACGGGTGATGTCTTCCTCTTACTTACTGGCTCCATAACTAATTATAATCTATACTACAACAAATAAACCTAAATCTCTAACTACCGCTAAGTGTCTAACTATCTCTAAATCTCTTACTATCGCTAAATCTCTAACTATCGCTTTGTATCTAACTATCTTCTGTATCACAAATCTTCTTGATCCAGATGCGGCTTCAGACGTCACTAGTGACATCATTTCGGCAAAACGATACAAGCCTCGATACGCGCTCCGGTGAGGAAGTGCTTCACTTTCGCGACACAAGCTCCGAAGCCTCTGGTTCATTTGTAACACCATTTGCAGTACATGCAGTCAACAGGTTGATGTCTTGCTCTCTTTCTCTCATGCTCCCGACCTCTCCCGAATGCAGGAATTGCCGGTTTCTTTATAGGTCAGGGACACGCCCCCCCAGGTGGTTGATCACTGGCACCTGGAAGGAGAGAGAATGAACCACAGCCTGCAAATACAATCAACCAATTTACACACAATCATACCGACAAAACAGGCAGAGCAGATGAACCCAAAGGGGTTCGTCACAGTAACTGATTAAAGGCACTCTACTTTTTATTCATTTAATGTTTTCATTGATGTCCTTTTCCGTGTTCTTTTAGCTTAATTTCTAATTTGTTATTTAATTTTTCTATGGTCTTTTAAAAATATAATGCAGTTAACTGTTTTAATTCTCTATTATCTGCTCATTTGTAAGGCACTTTGAATTACCCAGTGTGAGCAATATCAGAATCAGAATCACCATGACAATATAATTCATTGTTTTAGAATAGCTGTTTGTTTGCTTAGCGTAAATCTTTGTCGTTTTTTTCCTCCCAAAAATAGTGTCACTCTTTAGAGGTGATTTAAACACGTCTGTTTAAATGTGTTTTTTGTTACTACCCTTGCAGGTGAACACAATCGTGAAGTTAAGGAGGGCTCCGAGCAGGTGCGTAGGGTGATGACGGTCCTTCTGCACGAAAACTACAACCACACTTCTAAAGACAACGACCTGGCCCTGCTCCGACTGGAGTCCCCAGTCATCCTAGGCCCCTACGTCATTCCTGTCTGTCTTCCACCAAGGATGGGTACCTTTAGCCGAACACTGGCAACTATTCGCCTGTCCACTGTCAGTGGATGGGGTCGGTTGGCACAATCAGGACCGCCCTCCACCGTCCTCCAGCGATTAGAAGTGCCGAGAGTACCTCTACAGGAGTGTGTTGCCCA
Organism: Sprattus sprattus; assembly: GCF_963457725.1. NCBI lineage: Eukaryota > Metazoa > Chordata > Actinopteri > Clupeiformes > Clupeidae > Sprattus > Sprattus sprattus. Next base: position 2,907,630 of record NC_137922.1, on the reverse strand, counting down.
CACGGGCCTGCAGGTGACCCGCAACATGCTGTGTGCCGGCTTCAAGGAGGGAGGTCGTGACTCATGCCAGGGAGACAGCGGCGGTCCTCTTGTCACTCACTACAAAGGCACTTACTTCCTGCTGGGCATCGTGAGCTGGGGGAAAGGGTGTGCTACAGTTGACTTCTATGGCATTTATACACGAGTGGGAAACTACCTGCACTGGATTGAGAGTCACATGATGACAGCATGACAAGAGGAGGAGGTAAAGGTGTTTACAGAAGCCACAACACAAGTTTCATACTCTACATACGGCAAATCTATAATATACACTACATATGGCAAATCTATAATATACCCTACATATGGCAAATCTATAATATACCCTACATATGGCAAATACATAATATACTCTACATATGGCAAATATATAATATACCCTACATACGGCAAATCTATAATATACCCTACATATGGCAAATCTGTATGATTGAATGTGTGAATATATAATATACCCTACATATGGCAAATCTGTATGATTGAATGTATGAATATATAATATACCCTACATAGGGCCAATCTGTATGATTGAATGTGTGAATATATAATATACCCTACATATGGCAAATCTGTATGATTGAATGTTTGAATATATAATATACTCTACATATGGCCAATCTGTATGATTGAATGTGTGAATATATAATATACTCTACATATGGCCAATCTGTATGAAATCATTTCAATAAAAAGGAGTACATGAGTGATACATTAACATGATTCTGTTGCTTGTGACAATATGTTTAGCTTCTTCAAGGTGCTGCTATGCTCTTTGATGGAATGAGCCAGAACGGTGTTCCAATTTGACCTTTCTTATAGCTTTCCATGCCGTTGGAGGTATGACTAGCCAATGTTGCCACCTTACAATTATTTTGTTCACATTATCAACGGTATTTCATAGTATTTGGTTGTCTAAGGCAAATGGATTCAAATGTAATGTCATTAGTGACGTCACTCAGGTTTTGAGCTCATTCAGACTCAGATGTGAAAACTAAACCATGTGGAAGAGAGATAAATAACTAGCCTTGTTAATCAACTCTGGTAATTCATTCCAATTAGTGACATTTTCTACTAGATAAGGAAAAAAAACATCAGGGCTTCAGTTTATTGTGTATTTATATGTTCACAGGCCAGAATAGCAGTTATGGGTGTGAAATTATTTCACACTAGACAACAACTATTAGCACCTGGATGCTAGTTAGCTAAACAGTTAGGTATATGATGTCAAATGACAAAGTATACAGTTAGGTATATGATGTCAAATGACAAAGTATCAGCATGTCAATGACAAATAACAATGCCTCCAATCCAGTTTATGGCACACCAAGCTAACTCTTGACAAAGGAAATAAATGACAAGCAGTGCAAACAAATAGATTATGTTGTGCCTTTAAGCACAGTTAAAGAGTTTATTATATAAAGTTAAATGCATGATTAAATGCCTTGCAGAATATTCAGTGTAATAATGAATTACGCAGACACCATGAAGGGGTGCATTGGTCTTAACCTACCACAACACAATCCAGTTTTTGAAAAGGCAGAGACATTGAAAAGGCCGATTAAGATGTGCAGGAAAACAGATTCAGTTATTATGTGATATTTTTGTATATCTCTACCCCTCTACCTGGCCAGCTCCAAGAAGATGGGCCCCCTCTTATGTGCAGAGGTTCTGCTTGAGGTTTCCTGGCTTGCTTTTAAACTAGGGTGAAATTTCAAATAATTTTAATGAAATACAAATAATTTACTTTACACCAACTGATATAACAATCCATCTCAGGGAGCTGACATGGAATCAATCAAAGTATTGATGGTATTTTTTTTTAAGGGCCAAAAGATTTGTTGGAGACACAGCCTGAGTGTAATCAGTCAAGAAACAGGTTTAATCTTGTACAGTGATGCAAATTAAGGGAGAGAGAAAGGTTTCACTCAAAAGCTTCACCTAGGTCTCATCTGGTCAGCCATTGTAACATTTCAGTTTTTATATCCTCCATAGCGTAAGGGGTTTCAGCCCATAGCCATATCTCTTCATGAATATGTTTCAGTCTGCAACCTTTGGTTCCCGAGGAATTCCACAACAGTTGTTCACAGGGGATAAAGAGATCCTGCTGTGAGCATCTGTCAGAGGCCTGTAGTCGTGGAGGTGTGAGGAATCTTAAAGCCCCTCTGATAAAACTAAGAGAAAGGGAGTGGTGAGAACTCTCATTTACACCTCTTTCAGGTCATTTCATCTAATAGTGCTGTATAGTCAACCAGAAATGCTTACATTTTTGCCTAAGTCCAATTAAAATCAACAAATACAAAATGACTATAAGATTCATTGGATTATTTAATATTGTCATTCATTATTAACTATGATCTTTTATTCTGATTTTTCAACTCCTTCAGTATATCATTGTGAAAGTATATAACGTTTGGATATTTTGGAACCTACATGAAAAAAAAAAAAATTCTGTTACGTCTGAACTATTTGCCTACGCTATTGATTGTAGCTCCTGCGTGACGCTGGAGAGGGTTGGAAAGAGACTTTGAACACAATCCGATACATGGGGGAAACACAAAGAGCAGAAGGGAGAAGGAAGAAAACTCAAAAGTCTATTTTCTAATCAACATGTTGCATCTGCAAGCATTCTATCTAACATTATCGTTAACAACACTTTGTTATTGCTACCCAGTTTCAGGTAAATCACTTGATAGTGTTGTGCTCTGTGTGGGTATATTAACCTACGTGAATGTCTAAACCGTCCTCTGTGTGTGCCTGTTATCCTATCACCACTGATAATGTTGTGTTCTGTGTGAGTATATTAACCTATGTGAATGTCTTACATGTTACACTGATAGTGTTCTTGGAGGCTGATGAAGCCCATGATGTTCTCCAGCGCAGTCGGAGGGCCAACTCAGGCTGGTTTGAGGAGTTAAAAAAGGGAGACCTGGAGAGGGAATGTCTAGAGGAGCTGTGCTCCCATGAGGAGGCACGGGAGGTGTTTGAGCACACTGAAACTACGGTCAGCATTTTCAACTTCTTAACCATGGCCTCTAAAGAAAGACAAACCATTGTTTTTTCATATAATCTCTCCTCTGCATAGCTTTGACGAATTGAGTTTAGCTGTAATAGTTACAATCCTCTAATTATAAATGTAAAAAAAAAAACATGACTATGATGTTAAATGTAGAAAAAAACGTACCTATCTAAACTGTGCTATTGCTTTCATGGTTTGCTTGAATGGTGAAAAGTAAATAACAGTTGTGTAAACCCACTGATTTTCCCTCTTTAGAATGAATTTTGGCATAAATATAATGGTGAGCCCTTTTCCTTAACTTGCCTAATAATAATTAACACTTTCAGCAATAACATATCATCATCACTGCAACTAGCATAACACCGAACATTGCTTATCAGTTGTAGATCACTGCCTATCCAGTCCCTGTGCCAACAATGGGAGCTGCACAACCCTTTTAGAGTCCTACACCTGCCTTTGCCTACCTGGATTCAGTGGGAGGAACTGTGAGCAAGGTTTGGCACCAGAACATCAGTGGTCAATTTTAGCGCTGCTAAAGTGTTCTTCTCCCCTGTTTTGAACCCTAACCCTCTATAATCACAACGTTATTTGACACATAACTGCTTGCCTCAGATAGATTCTGATGGGGTCAACATATGGAATTCTTTGTTTAAGTCTTTGAAATTGCATTTGAGTTTCAGCGTTGTCGCCTTCTGCCAACCGCTAGCATTTGGGCTAAGTAATAATAATAATAATAATAATAATACATTTTATTTATAGGGCGCCTTTCAAGAAACCCATTTTATTTTTAAAATGCACAAAGCAGAGCAGCAGCAGAGCAACAACTTCTTTAAGTAAGTGGCTGCTATCTGGCATTAGCTGTCATCAGAATCAGAATCAGAAAGTTTTTACTGCCAAGTAGGCTTTCACCTACCAGGAATTTTTGTGGGACGTTGGTGCAAACAATAAACATTCACAATAAACAATAAACAATACACATATTAAGTTATTATATACATATTAAGTTATTAAACATGGGAAAAATTAAATATAAAATATATATTTAAAAAAATATGTCAAACAGAATATGTCAAATCGAAAATGCAGGAGTGTGCAATTTAGAGTTCAGGATTACAGTCCGTGTTGTGGGGCTGGTGTCCCGCGCCTTGTTGATGAGGCCAGCCGCAGATGGGAAGAAGCTGCTCTGGTGGCGCGGTCCGGTTTTGGTCCTGATGGACCGCAGTCTTCTGCCGGCGGGGAGGGTCACAAAGAGTTTGTGTCCAGGGTGGGAGGGGTCGGCCATAATCTTCCCCTCAGGGTCCTGGAGAGATGGCAGATTGCAGCCAATCACCTTCTCCGCTGAACGAATGACACGCTGCAGTCTGCCTTTGTCCTTAGCAGTGGCAGTCGCGTACCAGATGGTGATGGAGGACGTGAGGATGGACTCAATGATGGAGGTGTAAAAGTTCAACATCATTGCCTTTGGCAGGTTGAATTTCTTCAGCTGCCGCAGGAAGTACATCCTCTGATGTGCCTTTTTGGTGAGGGAGATGATGTTTAGCTCCCACTTGAGGTCCTGGGAGATGATGGTGCCCAGGAAGCGGATGGACTTAACACTGCCAACTGGGGCGTCACTCAGGGTGATGGGGGTGGATGAAGCTGGGTTCTTCCTGAAATCTACTATCATCTCCACTGTTTTCAGCGCATTGAGCTCTAGATTGTTCTGTCCACACCAGGTCACCAGATGGTCAATCTCACACCTGTAGGCATACTCTTCCCCACCAGAGATGAGCCCAATGAGAGTGGTGTCGTCCGCGAACTTGAGGAGCTTGACGGACTGGTGACTGGAGGTGCCGCTGTTGGTGTACAGGGAGAAAAGTAGAGGGGAAAGAACGCAGCCTTGAGGGGAACCGGTGCTGATGGTCCAGGGGTCAGAGACATGTTTTCCCAGCCGCCCGTGCTGCCTCCAGTCAGAGAGGAAGTCTGTAATCCACCTGCAGATGGAGTCAGGCACGCTCAGCCAGAGAAGCTTGTCCTGCAGCAGAGCCGGGATGATGGTATTAAAGGCAGAGCTAAAGTCCACAAACAGGATCCTGGCATAGGTGCCTGAGGTGTCCAGGTGCTGGAGGATGGAGTGAAGGGCCATATTTACTGCATCGTCTACAGACCTGTTAGCTCTGGCATCTCCTGAATAACGATGACAGTCAATGGAACCTCCCAAACCCAGAAAAGAGAAAACAATATGAGCAATGTACCTGCTCAGTTTTCATATCCTTATAACCTCTGATAAGTGTGATTCTATCTGCAATATATTAACCCCCTCCATACTGATGTTGCTGCACTTCCAACAGTAGCAATCACACAAGGAAGCAGTCTGCGATTCTGTCCAGATGTTGATATTTTATAAGTCAATATTTGAGTTCAACAATCAATCAAAATATACTCTGTATTAGCTAGATGAGCATTGCACGACGTTGGGCAATAACACATGCACATTACTCATGGTCAAAGGTTTGTACCCATTGAGGGGCTGTGCTACACAAAGTTAGTTTACACTTGGACAATAAAGCCCAGGAATGTTTCAGGCATTTACAGTGGTGTATCCAGCCTCCTCAATAGAGAACTTGCTTTGATGCTGTTGGTGTCTCACACAATTGTCATTCTCTTCCTGACAGAATCCAAAGCCATCCTTGAGAGCTGCCTGTATGATAACGGTGGATGTGAGCATTTCTGTCAGGAGAAGGAGGGTCAGCGCTATTGTTCATGTGCTGATGGTTACTTCTTAGGAGCTGATGAAGAGAAGTGTTTCACTCAGGGTAAGGCAGTCACATACATTTGTTAAAATGAATGGACACAATTACCAAATTTGTGATTGAATACAGCCATTTTATTTTAATTTTGATCACTGATCAAGTAAAACACTGATTAATTATATAGCTAGTTTCTAGGTGTAAGGGATAAGGTAGAAACTACCAACTGATAAAATGGTTCCCTAAGATAGAGATAGCTAGGATAGTTAAGAAGGTAGAAACTCTCAGGGTGCCTGTGCTGCTTCTTAATAACACAATTTAATTTTCACTTCATGTTAAAGCAGCACAACGAATCAATAGCTATTCGCTAAAGGTAGGCTAGCAGCTAAAACTTACGAAATCTTTTGAAATGTGCTGACTTTGACATTATGACAAACTAGTTACTCAACTACTGTCCTTACACAGTCAAACGTCAAGCAAGTGCAACACAAGACTAAGCAAGACGGCAAATAAGCTACTTACTAGATCGGCAGAAGGTAAACAAGTCAGGTCGGCGGGCTGCGGCAGGCAAAACTACAGAACGCAGTTATATGCCTACAGACCCTGCTATGCCAATGGCACAGACGCGATTCTCCATATTAAAAGTCATTGTAGCGCCCCAATTTTTTTTAAGCTGTTATTTTAAGGTTAAACTACTTATCCTAACCCTAATCCTGAAGCATAATTGTTGAGTAATGCACTTTTAAAATGAGTTCATTTTACACACCCTAGCAAGTACAAACTGTTAAGATGGTTCCCTAACATAGAGATAGCTAGGTTAACTGGCATGACACCTTCCATGATTTACACACCTCTAGCAGAGGTTCAAGCTGTGTAGCATAGCATATGTACAAAAATAAAAATAAGCTGCAGTCTGTAGCATAACATAAAAAAAGCTCACGCTCCGTAGCATAGCATTAAATAAGCTACAGTCTGTTGGGAACACATGACTTCTGTTACTTTACTGTTATGGAAGGCTGAGTGTGACTAAAAATGTGTTACTTATCCCATGTTGTTTTTACCTGATACATTAATGGGATTCATATGTGAAAGGGGGGAGAGAGCGAGACCTATTCACGCTTTACCTGCCAGAGTTACTGTATGGTTAGTTAGTTTTAATCACAGAGCTGCAGACATTTTACAAAATCAATGTATATACTACAGTTAATAGTCAGGAAGTTATGGTAGTTGCCTATTCTTTGTATTGTGAAAAAAACTGAAAGTGGACAAATACTATCCATCAAATTAAAACAATATGATCTGCGCCCCTAATGCTCTTGGTGCCCAAATATTTTAGTTGGTTTTAGTCGTAGCACATCTGTCTTTACTCATTTGTTCCTGCTCTTTCTAGAGGCCATCCCGTGTGGTAAGGCTCCATTGGACCCTTCTGTGAGTCGCATTGGACCGTTGGATCCTCGAGCTAGGATTGTGGGAGGGTCTATTTGCCCTAAGGGTCACTGTCCATGGCAGGTAAATGAAATTCAAATGCATTCATGTGCATTCATTGTCAACCAGTTGTACAGTATGGCTGTGGTCCAATAATCTTAAAATGCTGTCTTACTACCTTCCCTTTCTAACGAGAGAAGGAAGGACTGTGCGAATTTGCTTAATTTTTTTCTTCGGGGTTATAAGATACCTTAAAATACGTCACATTACGGTAGTTTTTTTTACCACAGATGTAGCCTTGATGCTATCTATTGCCCACAAACCTGTGCGCCACGACCCTCCGGCAACTGAAAAATGTAAACAAAGATGGCCGGCCAAACTCTGCTGACGGTCGTGTTTTGAATGTAAATGGACATTTTTCAGCGTTTTCTCGCTTAGATTTTTCTAAAGTTACAGAGAAATAGACACTGCACTATCCGATAACACCGTTATGGTAACCAGCCAACTTTCTAACATCAGAACGTTAGCCTACGTAAGGTAGCTACATAAGCTACGTAAGTAACCTACGTTCTTTCAGCAAACCACCAACGTCACATGTTATGGTTCATGCTATAATAAAAGAACGTTCGTAAACAATGTTTTTTTGAGATATCTTTCCCTTACAAATTGCCTTGCACATGACAGCTGTCTTGACGAGACACCAAGGTAGTAAGACAGTTATCTTACTTTTAAGACTATTGGACCACAGCCTATCTGTAATGTGTGGTTTCTATCTTCCGTGTCCAATCCAGAGGTCCAATAAGGAGCTGGTCCAATAAGGAACAACATTACTATGACAAATCACGGGTGTAACCACAAGTTCTTTGGGGGGGGGGGGGTCGTGACTTTTTCGTCAGTCAGTTGAGCGCAGAGAAAGTAAGGTAGAGTAATGGAGGATTTGAGGTTACCTAAAAAGCAGAGAAAACTGGACAAGCAGCCAAGCATACGTGTTTTTTTTTTCAGACAGTAAGTAACTTGACGAGCTAAATGTGAAAGCAAATAAAAGAAGTTTGTTATTGTTGTCAATATGCCTCTGAAGCTCGTCAAATGTTTTGTCCTAGCTTCATAAAAAGAACATCCACAGAGACCTTGAATCTTCTTTTTTAAAGATATATACAGTTCGAAAAATAATAATAATTAGCAAATTATAATAGGAAAAGGTAGAAACCCTCAGGATGCCTGTGAATTCAAATTCCAATAGTCAATGGAGTCAAGTCAAGTCAAGTCAAACTTTATTAGTATAGCACATTTCATATTTACATAGACTCAATGCGCTTATTAGGTAAAAGAAACACAATAAAAAATCGTTAAAAACATTTAAAACCCAATAAAGTAAATACAAATACAAAAGATCAGTAAAAAAGAGAGTAAAAGAGAAAAATCATGATTTATATGCCAAAGAGAATAAAAAAGTTTTAAGACCCTTCTTAAAAGATAATAAGGATTGAGGTGACCTTAGTTCTATCGGTAGATTATTCCAGAGGATTGGAGCACAGTAACTAAAAGCGCCATGACCGTTTTTTGTGTGAATTCTGGGGACATTAAGAAGATATTTATCGGAGGACCTTAAGTGACGGGTTGGGTTATGAAGAGATATTAGATCAGAAATATAGGGAGGGGCTAGATTATTAAATGATTTATGGACAAGAAGGAGTATTTTGAATTCAATTCTTTGTTTAACTGGGAGCCAGTGAAGAGATTTGAGAATAGGGGTGATGTGGTTATATTTGGGAGTTCTAGTGAGTATTCTAGCAGCTGCGTTCTGGATGAGTTGTAGTTTGTTTGATATTTGAGTTAAACCAACATAAAGTGCATTGCAGTAGTCTAAGCGACTGGAAACGAGCATGCATTCATTTTTCAGAATCATGTTGTGAGAGAGTGTTATGTACTTTAGAGATGTTTCTGAGATGGTAAAAAGATGCCTTAAAAATGTTGTATATGTGCTTTTGAAAATTAAGATCAGCATCGAGGGTCACTCCTAAGTTTTTGACCTCCTCCGTAGGTGTTGAAAAGACAGAATTAAGAGTTGGATAAAATGTATTTCTGAGTGTTTTTGGGCCAACCAACAAACCTCTGTTTTTGCATTGTTTAACATTAAAAAGTTTTGGGCCATCCAGGTCTCTATGGCAGAGATGCAGTGAATGAGATCCCCCAAAGGACTGGGATCATCAGAGGAAATAGACAGATATAATTGGGTATCATCAGCATATGAGTGGTATACGAGATGTTATGTTGCCGGATGATCGACCCAAGAGGTAGCATGTACAAGTTAAAAAGTAAAGGACCAAGAATTGACCCCTGCGGCACCCCATATAAAATAGGCTTTGTGTCAGAAAAAAGATTATCAATAGAGACAGTAAAAGATCTTCCGCTTAAGTAAGATGAGATCCAAGCGAGGGCTGTACCTTGAAGACCAACTAAATGCTCAAGACGTTGAAGCAGAATAGCATGATCAACCGTATCAAATGCAGCACTTAAATCAAGAAGAACAAGGACTGACAATTTATGATTGTCAGTAGCAATTCTAAGATCGTTAACAACTCTGACTAGAGCAGTTTCTGTGCTGTGATTTACATGGAAACCAGACCTATCTGTCCTATCTGGCATTCTGAGACAGATAGGACACAAGTTGCTTGTAAACAACCTTCTAAAGAATTTTGCCAAGAAAAGGCAAGTTTGATATGGGTCTATAACTGTCACAAGTCAGGGGATCGAAGCTTGTATTTTTTAACCTCGTCCTACCTCGAAAATTTTTCTAAATTTTCATATATAAATATAGAATTGTAGGCAGTTGGCCCAAATGTCTAAACCATGGTTACGCCCTTGCAACTCACTCACTCAATGTTGGCTGTGAGCTCTGTGGGTCATGCAGGTTGTGTGTGTCAATGGCAACAACACGGGCAGATCGATTTGTGAACGGCATCTGTTTCTCAGCAAACGAAAATCATGGCGTGCTCTAAACCTGGCAAAAAAACGTTGATTCTAAATATTGCGAATTTAAAGTAAAGCTATGCAAAAAATCTGACACTTTTTGAGGTATGGTTTTATAAGCACCTTGTTTTGGTACCATCCTCAAATTAATTTTGAAAGCATATGATCATGTGAAGGACAAATAAACACCTGTGTCTTCCCCACTAGCCATCCAAGATATGCCCTATTTAGTTCTGTGTAACAGGCTGGAACAACCTGCAAAAATGGAAGAAAAGCTTTCACACACATGACATTGCCAGCTATACTGCCAAAAGACACCAGTTAGGGCTGAAATACACATACGCGTCTTTTTTCAGGCAGAAACGCTTCAGTAACGCCTTGGCAAAGTGCGGCGGCCAAAACAGAAGCGGTGCGCTTCCCTGCCTTGCGCTGGAAAGTTGAGAATAGTTCAACTTTTAAGCGCACCTAAAAAACGCCACAAAGATGCAACGCGTGGTGGAGAAGGGGCGCCCACGCAAAGCGCGCCGTACCATAGGAATCAATGCATTTGCTCGCGTCCCGTTTAAAAAAAAACGCGTATGTGTATTTCAGCCCTTAGTGGGCAAGCTTCTATCAGTGTCAGATGGGAGGTTGGTGGTGTTTGCGAGGTGTTTGCATGCATTTTAGGTAGTTAGCTGACTAGTTTTCAGCATCTGAATAGAACACCTCTTGGAGGGGAGAGTGTTTACGCTGTCCCACTGATGCTTCAGATGAACTGCTGTATACCTGAACACTGCGTATATTTTATGTTTATATTTGACTTTTTAAACAGTAATTTTTGTCAGTGTGACATCACTATTAACGCGGTGGTGTTTCAATATGCTGTGAGGATTTGATTTGAGATTCCAGACTCATCTCATTTGCTGATGACCTCCGAGTATTAATTGATTCCAACGCCTCAGTGCACCTCAAACACCTGCATGTGTCACATGTGGATTCCAAAATCAAGTTAGGTGAATGAGGTGAATGCAATGCAGTAAATCCACCACCCGGGGAAAAGCAACCCCACACAGGCACATTTGACCTGTCATGCATTTCACTTTCTCACTGAAGAGGCTGCTATGCAAAGCTCCATATCTGATTGTTTGGAGAAGTTAGAGATTGTTTGCTCAGGGCACTTTGTCACATGAGTGAGAGTGAGTAATGTTGTGTATTCCCCCCAGGTCCTGCTGGTATATGGACAGAGGGCTTTTTGTGGGGGAGTAATATATACGCCCACCTGGATCTTGACGGCTGCACACTGTTTGGAGAGTCTACAATTGAAACACCTGAAAATAATTGCAGGTAATATGCCACTGAGTTTTGATGATCCCTTGTTTTGCATTTCCTTGTAACCACATTCATAGCAGTTCTCACATTAGTAAGATGAGTCACCCATGACAAAGTTGGTTCAGTTGTCATATTCCTGCGTATGGTTGGTTCACTGTTATAAATTAAAGCTATATGTAATAAATACGGAATTAATTTGTAAAATAATATTATAGGGTAACACTTAATAATAACAATTCGTTTAAAAGTAGCCATTGCGTAATACTTTGTAGATGATTGTTAAAGAGTACTAATATTTTTATTATTTATTTTTACTAAATGGTTTTCATTATTTAAAAATAAAAGTTGTATACGTCATTTAAAGATTACCGATTGCTACCATGAGTGAATGGAAAGGGAAGATGCTGCATCACTGGCGGTCCAGACACTAATGGCAAGGGCTGGCTTATCTGATCGAAGCTTGAGCTTCAGGGTGTGTGTTTGTCCTTCGTGCTCTAGCCTATTGGAATATTTAGTCTGCTAGTGGTGGGATGCATGGTTTAGGGCTAATCAAGGATTTGTTGATCTATTTTTATTTTTATTTGAGTTGTGTTGCACTCATTTTAAGCTTTGCTTAATTAACAAATCATTGATTATGACCTTAACCCTGATTTCAACCTTGAAAATTAAATTTGATTGTCCACCATCATGGATTGGCCAGTATTAATAAAAAGCAACATTGTTACAGTCTTGAGACTAATCGTTAGATTTGCTTTTTTACCATTTTGATGAACTGGAATTGGAGAAAGAAACGAATATAATTCAGATACAAAATGAGAACGAAAAGAATGTAATTCAGATACAAAATAAGGAAAAAAAAGAATATAATTCAGATATAAAATGATCGTCCAGCAGAGATTAGTACTCAGGCGTCATCCAGAAACGTAATATGCTTACAGACCCTGGTATGGCAATGGCACAGAGGACGTTCTCCATATTAAACGTCTTTGTAGCGCCCCATTTTTTTGTTAGCTGTTATTTTAAGGTAAAATTGCTAACCCTAACCCTAAAGTACAATTGCTACATACTGTGTAAGGGATAATGTATTGTCCGGAGGTCATTCTACAAAAATAATTCCCGACGGGGCGAACAACACCCCGACGCGCAGCGGAGGGTGTTGTTTTGTACCGAAGGGAATTATTTTTGTAGAATGACCTCCGGACAATACATTATCCCGCTTATTATACGGGTACTTGCCAAAAACGATAGAAGACATTCCTCCAACATATCTCTTTTTAATGATTTAGGTGCCGTTTCATGTGTCCCGTTTAGAAATAAATAGTTCTTCAAGCAAATAGAACTTTGAAGTTTCAGGTGTTGCATAGCAACCCATTACTTGTTGACTTCAAATTACTCTCTACTGTTGCGTTAAAATGACTGGACTTCTGGCGGAATGATATGAAAGATGTGAATTAGAAGTACAAAACCCGTTGCCAATGACAGCGGTGATTATCTTTTGCAGAGGTCTGTTAGCAGGAATTAATGTATGGGTATGACGTAGGGATGGCCCACTCAAATCAACGGTACTTTTTGGAACATTCTGAAGAGCCGTATAATAATACTTTAATAATCTTATTTCGAAAAGTAGTTGTTTACGTGTGTTTCTCTGTGTGTCTGTTTGCATGTCCCAGGCGAGCATGATCGTAATTTGGATGAAGGCACGGAGCAGACAATCATGGTGAAGCAAATGATTTCACATCCCAATTATGTGCCTGTGACAGCAGATAATGACATTGCCCTCCTGCGTCTCCACCATCCTATTGTACTCACACCACACGCTGTGCCTGTTTGCCTACCAACACGTGCCCTTGCTGAACGCGAGCTCTGGGCCATCCACTTCCACACAGTAAGTGGATGGGGAAAGCGCAGTGAGGGTGGACCTACGTCCAGCATCCTCAGAAGACTGAAGGTGCCGCGTATCCGTACGCAGGAATGTGTCGAGAACAGCAATGTGTCACTCACTTTGAATATGTTTTGTGCTGGGTACATTGAGGGCCAAGAGGACTCGTGCAAAGGGGACAGTGGTGGTCCTCTGGTCACTCATTATCGTAACACAACATTTCTATTGGGAATTGTGAGCTGGGGAAAGGGTTGTGCCCGACCAGGGAATTATGGTATATACACTCGGGTGTCTAACTACCTTGAGTGGGTGCAGGAGCATACATTCAATACAACAATGAAATAAACAGAATGTTTATATTGGTCATGCACAACTCAAAAACCAGTAAAGCATTAAGCTATATATGTTACTGTACTGTACTTTCAAGTAATTTGTATTAATATTTAATGTTATATGTAACACAAAATAAAACAAATAAATAAACAATGGGCCTCATTCTCGACAGCAGTTGAGAAGGACTTTCTTCTGATCTCCACTTCGGTGGATTTAGGAAAACATTTGCCATTCTCCATAGTTTTCTCATCTGGGATTTCTTCTGAACTTCAGAAGACTTTCAGAACGCGAAATAGCAGTTGTAACTCTGCCGGAACCTTCTCAAATGCGATTCCTCAAATAACCACGTGGCCATCTTGTGGTTATTTGAGGAATCACATTTTTAAAAACTGGGTTATTGGCTGAATTTGTGAGAAACCGTTGGTGATTGCATTCACGTCAACTCTACAGACATCCTCGGATTAAAATAGTTATAATAATAACAAATAAGAGAATATTTGTATCATTAACAATTACGTTTCACATTTATAGTCATGATTCTACGAGGCATCGTAATGTCATTAAATAAATAAAAGGACTACACCAGAATGCTAATCCAGACTATTCTCATTTGTAGATCGACGTTGGTGGAATGAACTGCCTCGTTTTTCTATTTCTTATGTAAAGTAGTATTTATTGTTACACTAGGTCTCTATTGCTCGTAGCTTGACTGTGCTCTCCCTGCTTTGGACAAAGGCGTCTGCTAAATGACTGAATGTGAATGTTCGTGTACATTTACACTGCACATGTAAGTGAATAAATAAATACACACTAAACCCAATCGTGTTAAAATAGCCATAGTGGAATAGAATGGACACATCCTGCAGTACCGCCATGTCTGCACCGGTTAAGTTAAATCTGCGTTTTTTGCTCGCTTTCCGCCTAGACATGACTCGCTTTCGTGTGGATTCGAGAGATTCCGACAGCAAAAATTTCTACGGTTGCGTGCTCTAATAAGGAGCTGGCGGGGCGTGTATGCAAATCCACTTTCACGAGAACGCGCATCAATTTAAGAAACTAATCCGGAGGAACACAGCTGAGAAGACTTTGGCTGTTTATGAACGCATTTTCAAGCGTGCGGGAATGCAGCGGAAGCGTTTCCCCTACGTTGTTTTTACGAAGTCGCGTAAGTAACATTTCAGAAGAAGTTCAGAAAATGAACGAGAATGAGGCCCAATGTCTTTAGTCCTCGTGTGAGTGTTGCTTTTAGTCTGCGAAATATGCACAGGCGTAAGCATTACAAGAGAATGTTCCTGAATGTAGAATATGAACTTCCACAAAACACTACATGTACAAACCATACCATGTTAGAATTTCCTGGTAAGGGAAGGGGAAGGTAGTAAGACAGCATTTTAAGAGAATTCGAACACAGCCACAGCTTAGTTGAACTTATTCTTTAGAACAGGGGTGGGCAATTATTTTTCCCAGGGGGCCAAATGAGCAACTGAAAATATTTTGGAGGGCCGGGCCATAATGCCGAACTCAATTATGCATAATATACATTTTATTTCTATATAAAAAGCAGTAAATGGCATTGTTTTGACCGCTGGTAAGAGTGTATGTTATTATTTGGCAATTCAAATGCGACGTTAGCTTTCAAAAATATAATTTATTAAAATTGAATTTCCAAAATGTGAAACATTTGACTCATTTTCAGTCACATTAATAACAAAGGGCATTTTGAGTTTCATATACTATTGAAACAAGGATTTTCTTAGCTTTCTTAAGACATCACATCATCTTTGTAGCCAAAATAAACAAGTCACTGAACTGTGTAACTATGTAAAGAAAAGTGTCCCAGTTTTGTTGCCTTTTTGACTTTAGCCTATATGTCTATATCAGTGGTCCCCAAACTTTTTAGGAACAAGATCACCAACCTTTGCCTTGGTGAAGGCAAGATCTACCTATTGAGAGAAAAAGACCGTCCAGACTCCAAACTGCACTTACAGCTTATCTTTGTTTTAGGCCTAGTTGTAGTTGAATTAAATCAAACACTTTGGTCCAGCTTTCAAATTGATGTGACCAAGAACACATTTAACCAGGGGTTCTCAATTATAACAATTATCAATCCATCTCAAACTATATTTTTTCTAAATTATTTCTACAGCCCATATAGAACCACAGACAGCAATTATTGTATTAGTTTAACACTGAAACTATGTGTCAGATTTCATCTTCATATCCAATTTAAAATCTCTATCTGTCTGCAATACCGCTCACGACCACTACGCAACTTCGGCGCTCTCACACTTGCCATGCATACACAGTAATAGAAAGCACACGCATCATCTACTGTTTGGGCAAACCTGGATACAGGGCTGTTAACGATGTGTTTTTCGCCTGGAAGTCTCTAGAAATCTGGCGCCTTATTCAATTTCAAGTTCAAATTAAGAATCCTCCTGAGAACACTTCAGCTGTGTTCAGAGATATTTTGCGACTATGGATTTCCGAAGTCCATAAGAAAACAGTTTGAAAATGAAAATTATTTTTTTTAATTTAATTAAATTAATTAAATTTTTTTTTTTTTTAGAGATCGACAGGGAAAGTCTCCGAGATCGACGGGTTGGGCACCTCTGGCCTATATTAAATATTTAATGTTTTCAGAACTGTGCAAAAAAAAAAATCTAATTATCATGTAATCTTTCGCGGGCTGGTCAGAATCACCCGGCGGGCCGTACAATGCCCAGGTCTGCTTTAGAACGTCAATGAAGTGATATTAGCACAACTATTCAGTAGTCCCAGTTTTTTGTCCGACACGTGTATATCAATTTCTTATGTTCGTTGTGAAGTTTAAATTGTCATTTTGTGAACTGTTATTTTGTGACAGAGTAATACATTAGTTGACCAATGGAAGTACAGAGTAATAACATGTTCCACATGAAATAGCTATTAGCACTGTTAGCACTATTAGCACTGTTATACTATATTTGGAAAAAGGACCACAGTGTTCCCAGAAAGCTGGGATTTGCTAGCTTGGCAACAAGAGGTATAAAACCAATGTCTGGGCTTGGGCCATAGCAATCATCCATTGAGTATTTAGGAAATGACTGAATGTGCGGTGAAAAGAGCCAAAGTTTTACAAGTCCTTTTTGGGGATCAAAACTTTGATTGAAATACTACAACCAACTACAACTAAAAAATTGTAACAAGAAGAATAAGAAAACAACCCAGCAGAAAATATGCAACTGGTGCTCTTGGACATCCAAATACAATACCCTAACATTGCCTCAAGGAATGCCAAGTAGAGACCTGAAGTGAAGTATTTTTTCCCATGTTTATAAATGAAAAATTGAATCTCTATGTTCAACGCCCCTGGCGAGTAGCCCATGTTTTTCACAACCAATACTGTGTTTATAAGTCTGAACTCGGTGTAGAACATTTGAGCATGGACACATCATAGCATACACACATTTAAAGACACGACTTTTGCGTATGAACGTTTTATAAATCTTGACAAAAATTGACATAGGACTCTTTGATTTGGATTGTTATGTGTAAAACTCACTCTAGCTTCCTTAGTGTTTACTTTATTGGTTTTTAACGTAAATGTGGTGATTACCTCTCTGACATAGCAACTTGTGGTCTCTACTGTCTGACAGGGCTTTTTGCTCTGCTGCAGGACACCTGTACAACAGTTTTCCAGAGCTCACAGACTATTTTTAGGAATAGCCTCAAACCATTTCGTTTCTGTGCAGCAGTTTGGCATTTTAACATGGAATTCACTATTTAATAAACTGTTCATAACAATAATAATGCTTAAACTAATCAGCTTTTTATGAACCTTGTCCTATTTCAAAGAGCTGTAGTGGTTCCATCAAGACTACCAACTGGAAAACTCAATAATGATGCAATAATGCTGTTGTGGTTACTGCTACACTTGTCAACTCTCTAAGGCAAATATCTTTATGTATGCACCTCTGGCAGAGTCCATTAAATAAACAGTGAAAACATGATGGTACTGATCACTAGACTCCCTGATAAACACAGCTGTCTGACAATAGTCAAACTGTTTTTGGACTTTGCCAACAGTTCAGTATTTACATTATTGGATTTGAGCTTTTCTGTCCTCTCCTCCCCCTTTCATCAAGCCTCTGCGAATCCCTCCCCCTCTTTCTCCTTCTCCCTTCCTGTCGCTCATTTTTGCTGATCGGGTCATCGACCTCCTCCAGTATCTGATTTCTCACAGTAGGATCCAGGAGAGAACTAAAGGGTTTTAAGAGGACTGACCATGTCACGGGTCTTTTGGACGTTTTCTTTCTTCCTGCTGGTTCACCAAACGTCTGCAGATGGTACGTTCTTCCTGTGCTGTGTATGTTAGTGGATGGATAAGCAAAACAGTGAATTTGATGTGATGAGTTGAAAATGTTAAGAGGGATTTAGCCCCTTGTAGTGGTAAGTAGTGATGTTATGGGTACGCCATTGAACCCTTACATACTTCTCAAAAAAATGTCCCAATACATTAATTATGAACATGGACATTTTGCATAGTTGTCAAGGTAAACTTTCAGTGATGCTAATGTGGCTGCTGGAAATGATGACAATGACAGGTGGACTTTAAAGAAACTGTTGTCTGTTAAAACGGCATCATTGGTGGCGCTGTAAGTTCATTTTCCTAATTTCCTAACTTTGCTCACAAGGGGAACCAAAATAATGGTTCGATCCTCACATGAACGGCTCCAGTAGGGAGGGAATGTAAAAACCTACTTTTTTTAAAGATACAAAAAAAATACTACCAGCCATATCAGTGAAGCTATCAAAAACACATCAGTGTTTGTACACTTTTAACTTACTTCCTGTGAATAATATAAATAAATATGAATAGTTAGCCTATTTTAGCCTAATATTTAGATTTTTTTTTAAATTGCTCCTTTGGTTTCAGTGCTTTTGAGAACCTATTCCTTCCTGTGAATAATATATATATATATATATATATATATATATGAATATTTAGCCTATTAGCCTAGAATTTTTTTTAAATTGCTTCTTTGGTTTCAGTGCTTTTGAGCCCTGGTCACTGTAGCAATGCCTTGTCCTTCATGTTAGCCCCGTCACCACCTGCCAGCTCTCCCACGAGCGGCACTGCTCCAGACGCCCTGACTTGTAATGATTATCACCATGCGGTGTGCATTTTTTATTCAGCTGGCCAAGCAATACAAATCGGCATTTTGATCAGCTCAATGAGGTGTGATATCTGGGACATCATCTAAAAAAAGTGTTTATTGTAGTTCTTTGTCAACTAAACATCATTTAAACAAAGTGTTCATGGTAGTTCTTTATCAACTTGTTACACAGAAAATTCAACCTAAGACATGAATACCCTAGAGCAAGCAGCAGCCCACAGTGAAACTCTATTTTAACCAGAAGAGACCTTGAGCATAACCAGCTTGAGGCAGGCCCAGTAAAGGGATAGAAGCAAGGAGGTGGTTGAGGAAAGATGAGGCACAATTCCTACCTAGAATCAAGCAAATACTTTAGGCAAACATTAAACATAGTGTTGAGTCTTGCAAATCACAATGATGTTTTATGTGTTTGTCATGTCCTGGTAGCCTACATGTCATGAGACTCCTGGCTATCCCTAGCGCCAACGCAAGTGGCAGCTTTTTCATGTAGCTCTGGTGTTTTGTATTCATGTATGTATTGTTTGTGAGTTGTATGTGCTTATGTGCCGAGATGTGTTTTATTTATTTATTTTTAATTTATTTTACTGTTCCCACACTGTACTCTAGTAGCATAGTCTGGGTGTTGTCTTTTCTCTCCTCCCCTCCCCAATGTTATGCTGTAATTCTTCCCTATCTTTAGCCAGTTTCACTCTGGCAGGGGGACTGCCAATGAAAACTAGCCTTTTGGCTACAATTGGGTGCATTTACATGTTAATGTTTATTAATGCACACTGTCCCTCTTCATCAAATAAACAAATCAATCAATGAGTGATAATGCTGCTCTCTAAGCGTGAATCAGGCAGAGTGTGAGGTATTTATCTCCCGCTTTGTCATTGTTATGACTTGGAGGCGATGAGAGAACTCAAGTGCACGACTCAGACAACAGGAGTAGGATGAAGAACAAACTTTTACTTTCCAGGGTTCGGTACACGGTAAGACAGTCCAAGAGCTGGCAAACAATCCAAAAGGGCAAAGGCAAAAGAGAAGTCGAAATACAGTCCAGGGTTGGCAACACGAGAAAACTTAATTAAATCAATGTGAAAACGGGGGAACACGGAGAAACCACGGAAGAGACACAGAGATACAAACACGCAACATTTATGACGATAACGCCACGAGAGACAAGAACACATACTCTATATATACACACACACACAACAGACAACAAGGGACAGGTGATAACAATCAAGGCAGCAGACAATGAGACACAGGTGGACTAAACGAGGGGAATTAACAGGGCACAGGAGAAACAAACAAACCAGGTGATGATTGTGAACAGTACCCTGGTGGTTGTATGCAATAAATGACTCGAGAAGGTCTTTAAATGAATTATTCCTTGTCGGGTGGATTGGTAGCGCTCATACAAGAACTCATCATGATGGATCAATGGATCTTCTTGGCGATCGCAAAGAACTCTTCCTACGCTAATCAAACTATAATATGACTCCTTGTCAATGGGATCCCTCCTTTTGACGTGGGTGTGGCAAGTTTAGCCAGCTAAACTTTGGTTAGCCTGCCCTGGAGCAGGTTAGTGCTAAGCGATTAATTACCATGGTTATTGATCAGAAGTTGCTTCGGCGAACTCATATAAGGGGCGTCCTCTTTTTTTTAGCCTGGAATCTAGCTCGCTAAACTGCTAAGCGAGTGTCGCCGAACAGTACCCAGGTGAGGGGTGGAGACACGGACAACAACAAGAGGGCACATGTCATACACAAACAAACACAGGAAAGCACATGGTGGGAACAAGGAAGCAGGGACAGAGCACAGACCTTACAGTCATTGATGACCGTTCCTGTTTTTCTTTAGAGAACAGGAGGAGTTGCCAAGTGTCGCAAAAAAGATCCACTCAAAATTCTACAGTTGTGTACTACGCAAGGACGGTGAATAAATATCAAACAAATCTACCAAACACATTACAATTAAACACACTTAAGAAGAAAGATGCTAAAGCTGCTAAACTGAAGGAAAATACCATAAAACCTGAGCTTTTTTTTGTTGCATGAATCACTTGATCACTTCACCTAGCATTTATTGGAAACACAGAGAGACTGCTGTTTATGTCACATGAAGCCCTGATGCTTTTGAGAATTATATCTTAATTAGAATACCATCTGCATAATTAACCTGTGCACTAGCTAGTCCAACTACCTAGCTAACTAGCTAGCTACCTACTATAGAGAGATTGGTGAGTCTAAACATTGGTGAAAGTTAATCATCATGTTGGTATAAAATAATAACAGAAAACAAGCACCTATTCCAATGTCCCAAGTCAAGCGTACCTCCATGTAGTTTGTGGGTGTACCAGGGAAGGTAACAGGCCGCGTAGAAGGGCCCAGAACAACGCTATAATGTCTTATTTAAAAAGCAGCAACAAAAAAATATTTTTCCCAATATGGCACCTTCAGTTTCACATAGCAAAATATACATCACAAAAATCATCATGTGGAATTCCAATTTGTACCTCCAGCGCTGAACATGACTCCAGTGAAGATAATAATGATATCAGTAATGTGTCTGACCATGACTCCAGTGATAATAATGCCAATCATATCAGTAATGTTTCTGATGATGTTATTGTTGACCCCCATCAGTGTTCCTCCAGAATAAGGATGCCAGTCAGGTGCTTAAACGAGGTAAGCGGGCCAACAGCGCATTTGAGGAATTCCGGCAGGGCAATATGGAGCGGGAGTGTAGAGAGGAAGTATGTGACCGGGAAGAGGCCAGAGAAATCTTTGAGCATGAGGAGAAAACGGTATGTTTAACCCCTCTTATTTTGTGTGGCAGATTCAGTTCTTAGAATTTTTGTCAGTAATTTTTCAGAAGATCATTTTGACATAATATCACTGGTTTTGGTGCACATAAGTGGTGATCAAAATTACTGATATCATTTTCTCTTATCAGGATGAATTCTGGAACGTGTATGCTGGTAAGATTCTCTTATATGTAATTCAGTGTATTGTTGGTTGTAGGAGGGCATCCATGTTTAGTAAGAAGTAAGTAATTCAATTCAATTCAATTCAATTTATATAGCGCCATTGTCTTAACAGAGCCCAGAGCCTAAACCCCCTTAGTGCATGCACAATGACAACAGGGGCAAGAAAAAAACGTGTTAGGTGGCAGAAGGGGAAGGGAAACAACAGGGGTTGGACACAGCCAGCATTTGGTCGCTGGACATAGTATGTATACAGATGTCCGGTGGTAAATACATGATACAGGCAAGACCAGTTTACTGTACTCATAGGGTTACTGTTATAGGGGTAAGGGATGTAGGGACAGAGAAACATTTCAGTGGTGGCAATAATGTATATACAGTATGTGACAATCGCAACACGTGCCGTATGCTGTACAGGAAGCAAAGAATCAATCAACCCAAACCACACTCAAAAAGAAGCTCACAGCACACCTTGGCTGGCACAGCAGGTGGTGAGTTTGTCGACGCAATTACTTTTGGCTATAGGATGCACTAAAGAGGAATGTCTTTAGCCTTGATATTCTTGGAATTACCAGGAGGCCTGCACTCTGGGAACGGAGCAGCCTTGGAGGGCAATAGGGGACGACTAATACCTTGAGGTAGTTTGGAGCCAGGTCGTTTAGGGCTTTATATGTTAGCAGGAGTACTTTGAAATCGATTCTACTTTTGACGGGGAGCCAATGCAAAGAGGCGAGTACCATTGTAAGTAAGTAGTAGTGGTATGTGTTGCCATACGAAATATTTTAAAGCCATTGGATAGACTTACTATAGAAGTCAATAGGGCATTGATAACCCATTGACATTATGTTATAATTCAATATGAAACTTGACACTTGAATAATGTAAATTATGTAATTAATACTTAAAGATGGAGACTGCATGGAACCTGCTCACACATGAACATGCACTGACAGACATAAAGGAACCCGCCGGGGAACACAATTCCCGGAAAACAACAAAACATTGGGTACACAGCTAGAGTACTGCCTGATACGCTGGCCTCCTCGCCGCGACCGCCGGATGTGGGGTATAACGGCGGTACACCGACCAGTAATCGCAACACGCAACTATCTAATCCAACGCATTTAGTTTCAATTATTATTATATTATTATTTCACACAACGGGGACGCATCACTCACCCACGTCCTGGCACGGCAGCCCACGGCTTGGAGCTCAGACGTATTTCCTGTCCCTCACCTCCTGTTCCTACACAAACAAACCCATCATATTCTCGTTTACCAATTGTTTAATGCAACACCGGTGTGTCGTGACATAAAAGCCGGAGGACGGGCAAGACCCCGCCCCCACATTGTCTTTCATTCAAACCCCTGCTTACACCCCCGCCATATTAATTGTATAGTTTGTAAAATGTTGCACGTTCTAAAATCCTGCTCAGTTTTGGCACATTTAGCATTATAATATGGGGAACGGCACGACAATATTCATATGTCACTTTTTCAAACATTTAGAAAGAAATTCATGTAAATTCATGCAATAACTTTTCCAAAGATAATTTTTGGCAGTAACACAAAGTAAAATAAATCTTTCATCTAAATGTTACTGTTAAATGTAAATGTTATATATAAATGTAAATGTTAAATGTAAACGGAAATGTTAAATATAAACTTAAATGTTTAATGTTATATATATAAATGTTAAATATAAAGTGATAAATGTAAATGTTAAATGTAAATACTAAATGCAAATGTTAATTGTAAATGTAAATGTAAATGTTAAATGTTCAGTCTACATGTCAGAATTGAAGACTGAACCTTACAATATTTACGGTAATTGGCTTTCATAGTTTTCACGTCATGTCAGAGTTACCAGCTTGCGGGCAAGAAATACACTTCACACTTGTCTACCACAAGAACATATAAAGGAACTGACCATCTTTCATTCAAGATTATTTAATATCTCTGCTTTAAAATGGTCTGAAGTAGTAAAATGCCAGACAGTTGTTGCTTGGTTAGCTGTTCAAAATCGGCGAGGAGACAAGCCCGGAGTGTTTTTATCGCATTAAAAACCGCTCACGTTGTTGCCAGCTGATTCTGGGTCAACTTTTCTTAGACAAGCAGTAAAGTAGCCTTATCTTTGGAGCTTGCAATAAAAGCAGTAACCCTGTTTTGGTCGCCACATTTATCAGAATAACTACCTTAAAGGGGAATAGATCAAGAAATAAACTCAAGAAACAAAGCATCAACATGATTACAATTAGATTATCAGGCTTCTGCTGTGAGGTTGCGACAAGTAGCCTACCTAAACTAGTAGGCTAGGCTACAGTATTTCGTCATCCAACCTGGTAATACAACAATGCCAGTAGAAAATATATGGGAACATAATTTAATTTGGCATTCGCCAGACCAGGTGGTTGTACTTGTGTTAACCAGGAAATTGTGTCAAATGATAGCGTTGGGTAAAGGCTGCCCGCTAACAGCATGTAGCTCGCTAGCTGGTAGCTAACTATTCAATGGCAATCATCTTTGCTCTAATAATGAAAATGTTTTTTTTTTTTTTTTTCACCTTCCAGACGACATCGTAATGAACCCATCCCCTTCTGAAAATTAAATTACTATCTGTGCTTTTGTAGGATTTCAGTTTTTGAGGTGTGTAGGGCGACGGATTTTCTATTAGATGTAAATATCTCCAAACTGGAGCTCAGGCAGGGACTTCGACAACGTTATAGAAATAAAAATATCAGCGGGTGCAGTAAAGGGATCACAAGTTCCCAAAATTAATTTTTCTAGATGTCTGGCTATTGTGGTATGATCTGTAATTGAGTAGGCTGCGCTGCTCGAAGATGTCCACTGGGTCGACATAAATATGCAGTGTCATAGCTATATCTCTCATGTTTATACCAAACCAAACAATTCAAAAATCGGGCAAGTTATGGTTATTTAAAAAGTATTTACAACTACCAACACAATGTTATGGTTGAGCGAGCTGCCCTGGTGCAAGATGGCCGCCATGTGCGGACTTTCGACTCCGTCGGCCAGAAACGCAGGCGAGACATCTAGCCTTTATATATGATATCTATGGCTACCTGGGCCAAGGTAAATGGAACTTGAAACAGGAAGTTTATAAGTAAGCTCCCTGAGGCAAGGCAAATGGAACAGGAAACAGGAAGTCTCTAAGTATGCTCCCTGGGCCAAGGTAAATGGCATACAGGTAATCTGTTGACCACTAGAGTCCTTCATAAATGAGCACATACAAGATATTCATATTAATAAAAGATATTCATATTCAAAAAATATGCATGTTCATGAAATATATTCTGGAAAGAAATATTACAACGATAACTTACTACAGACGATAACACAAGTTAATGCAAAGAACTAAATCAACATTTAGACACAGAATCATAACACAATAACACAGCCACATATAAACTTGTCAAGGGAGGGGCTAAAGAGAGGGAATACTTCAATGGGGAGAGCTCATTATCGTCATTGAGATGGGTTAGATGGGCAGCTACCGGTAATACAAAACGCTGAAGACATTACTTTCAAGTTTGCCTTCAAAATAATGCTTAGCCACGGGATAATGCTTAGCAACTCTGTCTGTCAGCCTTCTCTTGGCGAGGCCTGCGTAAATTAGGATCTTTTTAGGAATTGAAAAAATCCTTGGTGATATAGGTCTTGTACTTTATGGTCATATCCATAAAGTAATTCCATTTTAACCATATTAGTACAACAATTTCAGCTGTAAGAATTGCAATTATTGTGAACTGTTACCTCTTAATGTTCCCTGACATTCATTTCTCATTTCTGTTTTTGGGGCCTAACAGATGGAGATGCGTGTCTGTCCCATCCCTGTATGAATGCTGGCAAGTGTAAAGACGGAATTGGGAAATACAATTGTTTCTGCCCACAAGGATTTAGAGGTTACAACTGTGAACAAGGTACGTCAGTATCTAGTATACATCCCCCTCTGTTGATAGTGCACACTAGCCCTTACTGGACTGCTACATCTATGTTAGTTAAACTGAGTACAATCTGATGATTTCAGTGATACTATGTTGCCTTAACTGAGTAAGCTGTGGCCAGTTGGGCATCCATTCAAGATAGACCATGTCAATTCAATTTCCAAGACTTTCTGACTTTCCCATGATGTAGCGATCCCCCAGCTGTGTGAGAATGAGAATGGGGGCTGCGACCACTTCTGCCATGTCAGAGACGAAAAAATGGAATGTTCCTGCACTAAGGGATACAGCCTTGTAGAGGGCAAAAAATGCCACTCGACTGGTAATATTTTATTGATTTTTGTATTTAAACTAATCCTGCCACTCGACTGGTAATATTTTATTGATTTTTGTATTTAAACAAATACTGTCACTCTACTGGTAATATTTTATGGATTTTTGTATTTAAACAAAATACTCGTTTACTCCAGTTACCTACTAGCTCCAGCAGTTATTTGACATATGAACTCTCATTCCATACAGATCCCTTTAAATGTGGACTTGTTCATTCGGGCAAGACAAGGTCAATGTACGTCCCAGATGCTGACAACGCCACACTGAATAACAATTCTACAATACAACTTTATGACACACCCACAGCGACAGTAGAGAGCATTGTTAATGTAACCATCAGCCCCACTTCAATCGAACCCTGGGAGGCTGAGGTGGGGTATGTGGACGAGGAGGTTGTCCTTCCAGAATCTGCAGGGAAGACACGTGTTGTTAACGGAGAAGACTGCCCTCCAGGGGAGTGCCCATGGCAGGTGGAGTTTAAAACGCATCACACCAGGAGACACACATACGCTTCTTACCTACTGATCGCTCTCCTACATAAACATGTTGTTCCACACCAGAAGACACACTTACACTTCTTACCTACTGATCGCTCTCCTACATAAACATGTTGTTCCACACCAGAAGACACACTTACACTTCTGACCTACTGATCGCTCTCCTACATAAACATGTTGTTCCACACCAGAAGACACACTTACACTTCTGACCTACTGATCGCTCTCCTACATAAGCATGTTGTTCCACACCAGAAGACACACTTACACTTCTGACCTACTGATCGCTCTCCTACATAAACATGTTGTTCCACACCAGAAGACACACTTACACTTCTGACCTACTGATCGCTCTCCTACATAAACATGTTGTTCCACACCAGAAGACACACTTACACTTCTGACCTACTGATCGCTCTCCTACATAAACATGTTGTTCCACACCAGAAGAAACATACGCTTCTGACCTACTGATCGCTCTCCTACATAAACATGTTGTTCCACACCAGAAGACACACTTACACTTCTGACCTACTGATCGCTCTCCTACATAAACATGTTGTTCCACACCAGAAGACACATACGCTTCTTACCTACTGATCGCTCTCCTACATAAACATGTTGTCCCACACCAGAAGCCTCACTTACACTTCTGACCTACTGATCGCTCTCCCACTTCTTGCGCTACAATACATCTGCCAGATATACATTGTTTAATAATATGTAGAGAAATCAAGTATTTGTTAAGGGTCTGAGTTGTTTTAAACTTGTGAAAATGTGTACATTCTTTACAAGGGAATATAGAGGAGTTGCTTCCTGTTGGAAGGGAGTTTTTCACGGCAGAGTTCCTGCTCTAGGCTGTCAGTCCTTGAGCTCTGTAATGGGATTTGAGATAATTCCAATTGTTATTGGTGCTTTAGAAATAAAGTAATTTCAATTGGATTGAACACTCATTATCTAAGAATTGTATATTTTTCTACTTCTTTTTCAGGCTCTTCTAATGAACGAAGAAGGTATGGGCTTCTGTGGGGGAACCATCCTGAGCGAGTATTTCATCCTCTCAGCCGCTCACTGCATGAACCAATCCAAAACCATGACAGTGATTCTAGGTGAGTGTATTTGTGTTTCTGTGTGTGTGTGTATGTGTGTGTGTTGGATGGAGATGCAAACTAGGTAATATTTTTACAATTTCCTTTTCATGTTATACACATAGTTTCTTAAGTAGAGGTATAAACTTGATAAGAGTGCGTAAAAAACACCTTTTGTGGAATTCTCCACACATTCCTCAAGCTGTTCATCTGTGCTCAAACACATGGGAATGAAACAAAGAACGGAGTAATCAGGCCATATACTAGTCCAGGGGTACTCAATAGGCGGACCGCGGTCCGGATCCGGACCCAGACGCAATCAAATTCGGACCGAAGCCAAAATGAACATTCTAATTATATCATGATCCAAGCAAGTTTTCATTGGTGCGTGATTTCGCGCTATATATTTTGTTAATACCAACATCACTATGACAACTCACTCACTCAATGTTGGCCGCGAGCTCTGTGGGTCACGCAAGTTGCCTGTGTCAATGGCAACAACGCCGGCAGATAGAGTTGTGAACGGTATCTTTTTTCTCCGCAAACGAAAATCATGGCGTGCTTTAAACCCGACCAAAAACGAAAAGTTGATTCCAAAAATCGCAAATCTTAGACAAAGTGGACTGACAGTATGAATTTGTGCTGCCTGTGGGGAGCACAAAACCGTTGTGTTTAATCTGCAACGAGACCCTTGTCAAATGTGGTAACGTGAAACGTCACTATGAAACAAAGCATGCATACTTTGAACAAAAATACCCTCAGAACTCTGAGGTAAGGGTCAGAAAAATAAACCATCTGCAATCATACCAGGCAACAGTGTAATAGTTAGATCAGTGTAATAGTATTATTGTTAGATCAGCCACACAACAAGAGTGTGCATACTTCAACATAGTGTCAGTTGTGGGTGCCTTTTCAACCACGAATATGGTGAAAAACAAAAACAGGAGCACACTCACTAATGAACACTTACATCAGTGCCTCCGCCTGGCCTTCACACCTTTTATGCCGAAGGTTAAACCACACAAAAGTGTCACCTTTCACACAAATAAGGCCAGACCACATCATGTTTTGTGCATAGTTTGAACGTTTTTGTTGGAGTTATTTTTGGGGATTTTGACCGTCACTGTTCCGGACCCTGGACTGAATGGAAATTTGGCAAGTGGACTTTTTGGGTTTCTAATTGAGTACCCATATACTAGTCCAACCAAACAACACGTTGCTTCAGCAGCATGGAGTCATTTGATTGGAGTGTCAGAGCTTTTCTTTTTCTGCCTTTTTTCAAGAATCTTTGGTCTGTAATATCATATACAGTACATACAATTCACCAATCCACATGAAATTGTATGGTTGTAGCCCTGCGTGGAAGAGGGGATTTGTGCTCTTAGGTGTGCTCTTTCCTTTGGTTCTGCCCCTGAAGCGGGGTAGGATCAAAAGCATTTTTTGGGCAATAGCCCAATTTTGACGGCAAGCTGGCCTCTAGGAGCTGCATTTCCCTAGCTCATCACAAATCAATCATGTAGTGCATTAGCCTAGCTCATCACAACTCAATCATGTAGTGCATTAGCCTAGCTCATCACAACTCAATCATGTAGTGCATTAGCCTAGCTCATCACAACTCAATCATGTAGTGCATTAGCCTAGCTCATTACAACTCATATATGAAGTGCGCCACTGTATTACCCTAGCTCATTACAACTCATATATGAAGTGCGCCACCGTATTACCCTAGCTCATTACAACTCATATATGAAGTGCGCCACCGTATTACCCTAGCTCATTCCAACTCATATATGAAGTGCGCCACCGTATTACCCTAGCTCATTACAACTCATATATGTACTGCACCACCAAATGAATAATGTTCAAAGCCTAAGTCTAGCACTTCACTAGCAAATATCTCGTGATTTAAAGGTTCAAACGTTTGACAACCTGCATCACTACCACTTTCTTCGGACACAAATGTACTGACATTTTTTCCATAGGGGGCGCTGCAACTGGCATATTTCAATATCTCAAGATGGTCACTGCTGCTCTTTCATTTAATGGGTTATTTCCAACCTCTTGGATTTCTTAGAAAGGTGTCAGTATATCTACACAAAGCTAAACAGGCTTTCACTCACCTGCAGCGACACCATCAAATAGCCGAAAGTGTGTTGCATGGATTCTATCCGTGGATAAAGCCAGGTATAAACTGCCATGCCTGCAGCACTACCAATTGATTATGCCTTTTACCATATCTCCTGTTTAACTGGTAGATAAGGTGGAACAGGCTTTCTAGTCTCTAATGACTGGAAATTCACACAGCTGATTACAGGGTTGATTGAGGGTATTTGGGTGGTTGAGCATAAAGCTGTGTATCATTAGCATAACAGTAAAAATGGATACCATGGTGCCGAAAATGTTGCCAAGAGGGAGGAGGTAAACAATAAATAGAAGTGGCCCCAACACTCAACCATGTGGAACTCCATGGCGGAGTTTTCTGACCAGTAATTCTGTATTTGTACAAACTATGTCCTGTCTGCCAGAAAGTGGACAAACAAAGTCCAATGCTAGTCAGACAATCCACAAGGAGCCAATGGGATATAGTATTGAAGGCGGCATTGAGATTGATGAGAATGAGGATAGAGATTAGACCAGAATCAGCCACAAGCAGGTCGTTGGTTAACCTAACTAGGGCTGCTTCAGTGCTGTGTTTCATATGAAATCTAGATTGGAATGGCTTGAAGACATTATTGTTTTTTCAGGTGATCCTGAGATGCCACTATTCTCTCAAGGACTTTTGATATAAATGGTAGGTTGGAGATAGGTCAAAAATGATTTACTGTAAGTCATCAGGATCCAATCCAGGCTTTGTCAGTATTGGTCTGACGATCGCAGTTTTTGATGAAGAGGGGATTACGCCAGTGGTAAGAGAAGTGTTAGTTATTGAGGTTATCAGAGGGGCAATAGAGGGTAGGCACGCCATCATTACGTTTGTTGGAACAGGATCCCTCTGACAGATGGAGGAATTGCACTTAGTGGTGAGATCACAGTTATGACTTTCTGCTGGGAGATTTGGCAAAAATCGCATTACTTTGCGATGGGGCCAAAATATTCAGGAAGCATGGTTCATTTTACACAGTAATTGAACAAGTCAATTGTTGATTAATTGCTCCAAGCACTGAGCCATGGATGTGTGGTGGTATACCAAGATGCAGTGGAAACACATTTACAATCAGGGGAGCAAGACTGCTACATTTCAAGAATAACACAATAATTGATGGTGAACATGAACAGTGTTACAACCTTGATGAGGGCATATAGAAAGTTATGGACAGTTGTAACAGGGAGTGTCATGAATGTAACCACACTAAAATCGTGGATCCTACCGCATATTTTGGGACAAAATACTGCTGGCTCAAATGAAGACAGTCTTGCATGGATGTTCAAGCCAAGCTGAGACAGGATACAAAGTACATGCAAGGTTCAAAAACATGATCAGGATCAAAATAAGCAGGCAAAGAACAGAAGGCTAAGGCACATAGTGGGATGCTGGGAGTGGAAACAGCTGTGGTAAAGATCATGTGATGCAGCAGGTAGGAATGCGGGAATGGTGGAAGTGGCTTGCCTGAAGAGGCAAGAGGGTGGATCATGAGAACACCACAACCAGACTGAATGAATAACTAAATAAATCACTGACAAAAACCCCAAACAATTTTGACAAGTGTAACCTAAGGGACTTTTAAGGTCTTGGCTCTGGACACGACTACGCCACCTGGTGGCTTTCACACCAAGATATAGGGTTGGATATTAGGTATACCTTTTTCGAGGGACAAGTGGTTTCTCGCTCAGGTTCGCTCTAGTAAGGACAGAGACAAGGTACTCAAATGATAAAAATGACAATATTTATTTATACACTTTCTATGGGTGGAAGATGGCGGGAGAGTTGAAACTGGCTGCCACCAGGATGGTAGGGGGCATAGGGAGCAGCTGTTACAAGGGGTTACCTGTCTGAAGAAAAGGGAAGTGAGACCGACACGCCACCCGTGCTCTGGATTTGTATTCCTACTCACACAAACTCTGCACACAACACACATAGGAACACGCACTGCAAACAGGTATCAACAAATCGTGAGGTGCGCGTTACCACTCAAGGGCATGCAGTGCCCGAAGAAA
This sequence comes from Sprattus sprattus, assembly GCF_963457725.1. Lineage (NCBI taxonomy): Eukaryota > Metazoa > Chordata > Actinopteri > Clupeiformes > Clupeidae > Sprattus > Sprattus sprattus. The sequence goes on along the minus strand of NC_137922.1, from coordinate 2,875,766 downwards.
AAGACTCAGGTCCGATAACCTGCCCCGCAGACAGCTGTGATATTCTGGGGAGGAAGGGGGAAGAGGAGTTGGGGTTAAGCCTATTGGGCTGAAACTAGGCCGAGTTTTAGCATAAAAAAGGTTCATTCACTAGGGACCAAACTGGGGCAGCCAATACAACCCTGATCGCTCTGGCACGGCGGGGAGGAGAGGGGATAAATACTGAAAGAAAATAATAAAATGTAGTACACTAAACCTAGCACACACCTAGGCTAGGTCCAACAAACAAATATGAAAGCAAACAAACCAAAAACTACAACGAGCAAAAACTGAAATTAAACTAAATTTAAAGCAAAACAAAGCAGCAGTGGCAAATCTAAAACTAAAATTTCAGCCTAGCTTTGTATGATCAGATATTTCTGCATAGGTAAGATGGAAATTTTAACAAATCAGACTCTATTGTTCTGTACATGAAGTGGACTGCTCTTGTTCATGATCTTGATGAAATTAATTAATTTCATACTCATCTGACAACATTGTATCTCAGAGAATGTCTGCAAGAGTTAGATACGCTACCTGGCTAGCTCAGGCAAATGTTACCATTTCAACACTGGCTGGCTAATGAAAAATGCTAACATTAGTCATTCACAACAAACATTACACAAACAAACATTGTATTCTGCTCAGACATGGCCGTAAGTTAGGGTGACCAGACTTCCTCTTTTACCCGGACATCCTAAAAAATGCATCCGGCAGGGATTCCAAAATAGTCCGGGATTTTGCCTCACCGGGTATTTGTGTTTCTCTGGGTCTTTCACAAACTACTGTTTACGCCCTTACACGTTTTGGAAGGGGTATCTCCCTTACGTTTCACCTTGTTGCGCGAGCTCTGACTGTAGAGAGAACTTTCATTGGTTGACCACCCTCTCAGTGTTGCCAGATGCACGATAATTATCCTCCAAATACAATTATTTTGAGCATTTGTCCCAATACGCCATTTTTCCGATCTAGAAACACTGTGCACCTTGCGGCCTCCAGTAGTTGCATGGTTAACAAGAGCACATGACATGCATGTCAAAACTCAAGGGGGAGGGGGCGGGGTCATCTGCATGTGAAATAGATGTTAAAACTTCATCAAGGGGGAGGGGGCAGGGTCATCTGCATGTGAAATAGATGTTAAAACTTCATCAAGGAGGAGGGGGCGGGGTCATCTGTATGCCCCGTGGCCCAGATCTAGTATACACTACCCCGCGACGAAGTGTACTCTTTTTCACAAGCTCAAATCTGGTCACCCTACATTAGTATTGCGGTTATTTCAGTAAGTAGTAATCAGATTTGGCAACAAAATCACAAAAACAAATCTTTAGGCAGGAATTGACAATGTGAGTAACTCCTTAGAAAACAATGTCTACATATCAGCTTTCTATCAGTTTCTATTCTTTTCTATCAACTATCTTTTTTTTTATCTCACTCGACAATGATGATTATGGTGTAAAAACTACTGATTACATTGAATGTGTGGAGTGCATTTTCTGACAATGAATTGACTTCTTACTTTGTATGTACTTGCCTTAACCAAGGCTAATTGCTGGCCATGGGTTTTCTCTTTCACCTATTTCTGTTTCTGCTCTGTTTGTCTTTGTGTTTGTCAGGTGAGTTCAACACACTGAGAGAAGAGGGCAGGGAGGCCACTCATGAGGTGGAACTCTATATCACGCACTCGAACTACATTCCTGCGACCTACCACAACGACATTGCTCTCATCAAACTGAAAACCCCTATAAAGTTCACGCAGTACATTATACCCGCTTGCCTGCCAGACCGTGATTTTGCAGAGCGAGTATTGATGCGGCAGAAGGATGGCATGGTAAGTGGCTTTGGGCGTGTCCGTGAGGGTGGCCCTCAGGCCACTCTTCTGCAGAAGTTGACCGTGCCTTATGTGGACCGGTCAACTTGCATTGATTCCAGCGACTTTAGGATTTCCAAGCACATGTTCTGTGCTGGATATGACCAGGAGGATAAGGATGCATGCCAGGGTGACAGTGGTGGACCTCACGTGACACGATACAGGGACACCTGGTTTGTGACAGGTGTGGTGAGCTGGGGTGAGGGTTGTGCCCGTAAGGGGAAGTATGGAGTGTACACTCAGGTGTCCAAGTTCATCACATGGCTGAATGGAGCAATGAGCCACATCATGTCCGGAAAAATCAGGACGAGAAGAGATGCTCTGCACAGTGTCATATACTTCTGAGTTTCTAGAACAGGACCAGAGACAGACTAAAAGGAGAAGGGAGAAATGTCACTGTTTATGATCTGATGATGCTGGTGAGATTAAATCCAATAAAAAAATCTTGATGAGTCACATTTCGCTGTTCTGTAGTCTGTTCTATCCCTGGCGGCTCAGAGCGGAATTCAATGACTTGAGACTTAAAATACACATGTGAAATAAACTATCAGTTTTGATTATGTACATTATATCTTTTACGGTGACAGGAAAGCTTTCAAGTGTGGCTTTACAGTAGGCTATGTTTGACTCAAAGTTAAATCTCTAGGGGGGAGCTGTGGCGCAAGCAGCAGCAGCCCTGTACCATGAATGGGTCGGAATACCCATGGGGACCCGGTTTGAGTCCGACTCGCTGTCACTTCCCAATCCCTCTCCCGATCTTTTTCCAGCTCACTTCCTGTCTCTCTCTACTGTTCTATCTGATTAAAGGCATAAAAGCCCAAAAATAAATCTTAAAAACAAAAAAAGTGAAATCTCTAGTCTAAGGTCTTGGGTATGCTATGAGAATGAAACTATGTTTGACTTAAGAAAATTCTCTTAGGTCTTGTGTATGCTATGAGAATGAAACTATGTTTGACTTAAAGTTAATTCTCTAAGGTCTTGGGTATGCTATGAGAATTAAACTATGTTTGACTTAAGAAAATTCTCTTAGGTCTTGTGTATGCTATGAGAATGAAACTATGTTTGACTTAAGAAAATTCTCTTAGGTCTTGTGTATGCTATGAGAATGAAACTATGTTTGACTTAAGAAAATTCTCTTAGGTCTTGTGTATGCTATGATAATGAAACTATGTTTGACTTAAAGTTAATTCTCTAAGGTCTTGGGTATGCTATGAGAATTAAACTATGTTTGACTTAAAGTGAATTATCTAAGGTCTTGGGTATGCTATGAGAATGAAACTATGTTTGACTCAAAGTACATTTTCTAAGGTCTTGGGTGTGCTATGAGAATGAACGCTCCTAATGACTCCACAAATACATGGCCATCTAACATTTATGACCCTGTCATAGTAGTATCAAAAGGTATCAATGGAAGTTCTTATTGTCTTGAAACATGCATAAGCTGTTCACACCCCTCCACATCACACCTCAACACAAATCCAAGACAGAAGACAAAACCAAAGGAATGTCTATTTTACAGAAATGTTGATACAAATTACACCGTCCAAATGCATTATACAGTATGGAATTTAGTAACTAGCGTAAAGACTAATGATTATGTCATTTCTTTCTCATCTGCTTATTATCCGATCCGGAGCAGCTGAAACCGGGGGGGGGGGGGGGGGGGGCAGGCCTATGTTAACCCTCCTGGCACCCTTCCAAAGTAAACACACATTGGTGTTCTTGTGGATAGCGGTCCATTCCTGTTTCACGTGTTTGTCCTTCTGCTTTGTTTACACTGTTCACTTTCTACTTGCGAGTCTCCCCTTGTATGCTATGACCTGGGTGAAGTTGCCATAACAGTCTAACTGTTCTTGGAATTTAAAAGCTTGGTTAATGAAACAATACTCCAGCCCTCTTCATCTCGCCGTTTACTTATGTACAAGTGGACATCTCTTTCGATTGAATTCCATATACCATATACTTCCAAATGGCAGGTCTTAGAATTGAACATAACCTAATGAAGGGGTGGGTGTTTACGCTGTACTACTGTGACTGACAGATCTTAACATTTAACTTATTTGAGGTACATTTTACACAGTCATTATATTTGTCAGTGCATTAGTTGAAAGGAAAAGCCTTTAAGGTTTATGGACACACTATGATCACATTGATAGCCGCGGAAAAAATTAAGAGACCACTTCAAAATTATCAGTTTCTCTGGTTTTACTATTTATTGGTATGTGTTAAAGTAAAATGTACATTTTTGTCTTATTCTTTAACCTACTGGCAACATTCCTACCAAATTTCAAATAAAAATATTGTCATTTAGATAATTTATTTGCAGAAAAATGACAATTGGTCAAAATAGCAAAAAAGATGCAGTGTCTTCAGATCTCGAATAATGCAAAGAAAACAAGCTCATATTCATTTTTAAACTACACAATACTAATGCTTTAACTTAGGAAGAGTTCAGAAATCAATATTTGGTGGAATAACCTTGATTTAAAATCACAACTTTCATGTGTCTTGGCATGCTCTCCACCAGTCTTTCACATTGCCGTTGGGTGACTTTATGCTACTCCTGGCGCAAGAATTCAAGCAGCTCGGCTTCTTTTCATGGCTTGTGACCATCCATCTTCCTCTTGATCACATTTCAGAGTTTTTTTTATGGGATTCAGGTCTCGAAATTGGGCTGGCCATGACAGGGTCCTGATCTGGTGATACTCCATCCACACCTTTACTGGCCTGGCTGTGTGGCATGGAGCACTGCCCTGCTGGAAAAAACACTTCTCAGAGTTGGGGAACATTGTCAGAGCAAAAGGAAGCAAGTTTTTCTTCCGGGACAACGTTGTACTTTGCCTGGCTGAGGTTTGTAAAAGACCATAAGGATTGAACCAAAGCGGACTGGAGGGTCTCCTAGTTCATCTTCTCTGATGAGTCCAATTTCACAGTAGGTGCAAGACTCTGTGGCTTGTAGGCCTCTCCAGGTCTCCGTCTAACCATCAGACGACCATGTGTTGGGCAAAGCTGAAAATTGGACTCTTGTGACACTATATAGACCACCAGGTTCTTACACTGAATTTTTATCAGAATTTTCCGATCGCCTATCCGCCCTTATTGTAAATTCTGATAAAATCCTGATAGTGGGAGGTTTTAATATCCATATGGATAATGAAAATAATAGCCTTACAATTGCAGTCCAATCACTGATAGACTCTATCGGGTTCTCACAACATGTAAACACACCAACTCACTACCATAATCACACCATTGACCTTGTATTAACACATGGCCTAGAAATTGACCGCCCTATAGTTCTACCCCAAAATACTACCCTTTCAGATCACCACCTAATTACATTCAACATGAAATTAGAACTCCGTCCAGCATCGGAAATAACCCACTTCTACAGCCGTTGTCTATCCGACAGGACTACAGCTGAATTTATATCAAAACTACCCGTCGCCCTCGCATCAGCTCTTACCACTGGCAAAGTAAATGGCGTACGCACTCCCCCACCTCATATCGATCTACTAACCGAAGGCGTCATACATGCGCTGCACTCAACCCTTGACGCTGTTGCACCACTAAAAAAGAGAATAAGAAAACGGAAAAAACTGATCAGACTTGTGCACTTAAACAAACCACACGAAAACTAGAAAAAAATGGTACTCCACCAAACTTGAGGTATTCCTCCTGGCATGGAAGGATAGTCTTCTAAGCTATAAACGAGTACTCTCTGAGGCGAAATCGGCCTATTATTCTTCATTGATTGATAGTAATAAAAACAACCCAAAGTTCCTATTTAACACTATTTCTAGGCTAACAAAAAATCACAACACAATCGAACATTCTGTTCCCATAATCTTCAGTGGTAATGATTTGAAGACCTTTTTCCAATAATAAAATCCTTTAAATAAGAGAACTAACTCATAGTCTCCTCCCCCTCTGTGACCCTACACCCCTTCCAAAATGCGCCATGGCAACATCCCCTCAACCGGGGACTCTCCTTGAATCCTTCGCACCCATCGACCTCCCTGAACTAAACTCCTTGATCCTCTCATCTAAATCATCGACGTGCCTACTAGACTCTATCCCCACAAAACTACTTAAACATGCACTTCCCTTATTAAGTGAGACATTACTCAATGTAATGAATAATTCACTAATTTCAGGATACGTCCCACAATCATTCAAAATAGCATTGATAAAACCATCTCTCAAAAAACCTAACCTTGATCCCGATAATCTAGCTAACTATATAGACCTATATCTAACCTCCCTTTCTTGTCAAAAATACTTGAAAAACTAGTAGCTAAGCAACTGACTTCCTTTTTACAACAAAACTAAATTGAAGAAACCTTCCAATCTGGTTTTAGGGCCCACCACAGCACTGAAACGGCCTAAGTCAAAGTCCTGAACGGCCTACTAATCGCATCTGATCATGGGTGCACCTCAATACTAGTTCTCTTAGACCTTAGTGCTGCTTTCGACACTATAGATCATCATATCCTGTTACAGAGACTTGAACATTACGTTGGCATCAAAGGCTGTGCCCTATCTTGGTTTAGATCTTACCTCTCTGATCGCCATCAATTTGTCCATGTCCATGAGAAGTCGTCAAATCACACCGGAGTTAGCTACGGTGTTCCACAAGGCTCTGTCCTTGGACCACTGCTCTTTTCGCTTTATATGCTACCCTTAGGTGCTGTCATAAGGAAACATGGCATTAACTTCCACTGCTATGCTGATGACACCCAACTCTACCTATCCATGAAACCTGATGAAATTGTACATCTACCCAAGATAGAAGCTTGCCTCCATGATGTAAAATCTTGGATGGCTAACAACTTCCTGCTCCTCAACTCTGATAAAACTGAGGTTATGCTTGTAGACCCCGATCAATTGAGAACTACACTATCTACCCATCTACCCACACTCAATGGCTTCCCAACACCCAACAAGGGGGCAGCCGTGGCCTACTGGTTAGGGTTTCAGGCTGGAAACCGAAGGGTGGCCGGTTCGATACCTGACCAGTAGGAAAAATGTGGGCGGGGGAAGTGGTAGACCACTGCTCTCCCATGCCCACATCCACGGCTGAAGTGCCCTTGAGCAAGGCACCTAACCCCTATCACTGCTCCCCGGGCGCCGCCAATGGCAGCCCACTGCTCCGGGTTAGTGTTACTTCACTTCACTGTGTGTGTGTGTCACTTCCCTGGATGGGTTAAATGCAGAGGTTAATTTCAGAGTGTGTGTGTCTACACCACCATAGAGACTTTCACTTTTTTTTTTTTTTTCACTAACATCAAAAACCTTGGGGTAACTATCAACCAAGACCTCCTACTTGATTCACACGTAAAACAGATCTCAAAGACATAATTTTTTCATTTACGCAATATTGCCAAAATTAGAAAGGTCCTATCCCTCCAAGATGCAGAAAAACGAATCCACGCATTTATTACTTCCCGCCTCGACTACTGTAATGCTCTCCTGTCCGGATGCAGCATCAACACAATAAAGAGCCTCCAACTTATACAGAATGCTGCTGCTCGCACACTCACTAGAACTAAAAAATATGAACACATCTCACCGGTACTCGCCTCTCTGCATTGGCTCCCCGTCAAAAGTAGAATCGATTTCAAAGTACTCCTGCTAACATATAAAGCCCTAAACGACCTGGCTCCAAACTACCTCAAGGAATTAGTCGTCCCCTATTGCCCTCCAAGGCTGCTCCGTTCCCAGAGTGCAGGCCTCCTGGTAATTCCAAAAATATCAAAAACCACAATAGGAGGCAGAGCCTTTAGCTACCAAGCCCCCCTCCTCTGGAACAATCTCCCTGCCTCCATCCGAGATGCAGACACCGTACCTATATTCAAATCAAGGCTAAAGACATTCCTCTTTAGTGCATCCTATAGCCAAAAGTAACTGTGTCAACAAATCCATCACCTGCTGTGCCAGCCACCCAGACATATCCGAACACAAATAATGTTCTACGGCATGTCGTACGGCATACGGCGTGTGTTGCGACTGTCACCAGCCAAATGGGCACTCTGCCCTGCAACCCTAACAAAGTCTACGACTAAAATCTCCACTAAACCAAACAAAATGCTCAATGCCAGAAAAACTAAAACACATCTAAAGACATGCAATACCCCCCTCACCAACAAAACTGGGCTATAGACAGCGTATGTTGTATCGTGGCCAGGAGCCGACTCAATCACTCATGTGCCAGCTCGGAAAAAGAAAGGTGTGCTGAGAGCTTCTTTTTGAGTGTGGTTTGGGTTGATTGAATCGTCGCTTCCTGTACAGCATACGGCGCGTGTTGCGACTGTCACATATATACATTAATGCCACCACTGAAATGTTTCTCTGTCTTGCCTGTATCATGTCTTTACCACCGGATGTCTGTATACATACTATGTCCAGCGACCAAATGCTGGCTGTGTACAATCCCTGTTGTTTCCCTTCCCCTTCTGCCACACAACCCTCCCCCTTCCCCCCTTCCCACCTTCCTAACTCCACCTGGCCATCCTCAAGCAGTTGGGTCCCCCCTTATGTGCCGTGGTTCTGCTTAAGGTTTCTTCCTACCTAACAGGGATTTTTTTCTTACCCCTGTTGCCATTGTGCATGCACTAAGGGGGTTTAGGCTCTGGGCTATGTTAAGCGCCTAGAGGCAATTGTATTGTTATGGCGCTATATAAATAAAATTGAATTGAATTGAATTGAATTATTAAAAAAAAAATTGTCAGGAGCCGCCAGTGCCTACAAGCATAACCTCAGTTTTATCTGAGTTAAGGGACAGGAAGTTTTACATCTTCTCTTCACAATTTCATAAGGTTTTATAGATAGGCAAAGTTGGGTGTCATCATCATAGCAGTGGAAGTTAATGCCATGTTTCTTATGACAGCACATAGCATGTACAAGGAGAAGAGCAGTGGTCCAAGGACAGAGCCTTGGAGAACAATGTAGCTTACTTTGGTGTAATTGGATGATTCATACATACCTCATGCATACTTCCTAATACAAAAGATGCAAATAAGCTTATTTCTTACATTTTAGACAGTTGTTTTGTTATGAGAGGGTAGTCTATGAATTGCATGGATTAAATAGCGTTTTTCAACCAACAGGGAATGGATTCTTTCACTGGTTCTGTTCAGGATTCTTTGAACCTTGGTGCCATATAGCAAACCAGCCTGCATTTCCACCAGTTTTGAGCAGAACCATTGTAATCAAGGATGCATCATCACCGGAGCATTGCACAATGCACAATGGAAGTAAACAGAAGTTGCAAAATGTAAACATTCAAAGCTTAGCTAATGAGTGGCTGGGAATTGTATATTTGTCACCAGAAATATAAATATGTTTGTACTAATCACATGTTTGTGGTAACCTCATTTATTCTTGAAAGGATACTGTGAAACAGAGCTGTGTACATAAATGAGTTAAGACTATGAATATACTGTATCATAATAATAATTATTATATATAATAAATATATAAATAAAATGCTAAATACAGCCTAATATTTAAACTATTCCAAGATTCCATGACCCATGACAAACCAAAAACCTAGAAAAAAAAATACTTAAAAATAAGAATGTTTGGTGTGTATTGTTCTTGAAGTAGATTGCTAAGGTGCAACCATTTCTCGCTCAGGCTGACACTAAAAGACTGATGCACACTTTAATCACGAGCAGGCTAGACTATTGTAACTCGCCTTTGTCTGGTCTACCAAACAAAGACATTAGCTAGTCAATTACAAACAATACAGAATTCAGCAGCATGAGTCTTCACTTAAACAAGACCGAGGGCGCACATCACACCACTATTAAAATCACTGCACTGGTAACCTGTTAGTTTCAGAATAGATTTCAAGATTCTCTTACTAGTCTATAAACTCCATAGTCATGCACCTGAATATATAACAGACATGCTCTCACGGTACACACCCAGTAGATCCCTGAGGTCTTATGGCACTGAACTCCTAACAGTTCCAAAAGCCAGGACAAAGAGACATGGGGAAGCAGCTTTTAGTTTCTATGCCCACAGCCATTGGAATAATCCGCCAGAATACCTAAGAATGGCTGAAACGGTGGAAACCTTTAAACGTGCACTTAAGACATACCTCTTTAATCTCGCCTATCACTCGCTGTAATATTTATTTGTGTATTTATCTCTGGGAAATCTGTGTCTCTTTACAAGTGTTTGTAAACCCGCCCCCCATTTTTCTTCTATGAGGCGCATTGTGTTACCTCCTGTTATGAAATGCGCAATACAAATACATTTTGATTGGATTTGATTTGATATTCAGCATGGCGTTAACAGTCCTTGTAAAAGTTAAACATAATTTTCCATGTTTCATTTTCTGCCTAAATCCTCATGCAAATATGGATTAAATAAGAATATGAATAAAATAGCTTATTTTAAAAAGATAAAGATAACCGCATTACAGAAAACATAAACACATCTATAAATCCTTCACAGACTCAGTTAGAAACCCTTTGAGTTAACCACACAGCACTCGCAACATGTGGTTTACGTGCTGTTGACAGACTAAAGTCCAACAGTATTGATTGCAAGATCGCAATACAGAGCAAAGAGTCAAAACAAATTTGTTCATGATAAGTCATTCCTTTCATACTTTTTATCACAACAGCCCAGACATAGAACATCTCGTTTATGTCTCAAAACTCGATTTACTAGAGGATGTAGCCGTAATCCATAATGCAAAGGGGTAAGGGATGTAAATATCATGTAACCTAATTTAGTGATCAGTTCCTGTAAAGATTGACAGACTGTTTTAATAGGGGTGGGGGGTGGGGGGGGGGGGGGAGCAGAGAGAGGGAAGAGAGGAGTGGTGAAAGGGAACGTCAGCGGGTCCTGAGAGCAGCCAGTGTGGATGAGGAAAAGTGGGTATCGCAATGGGATCTTCGAGGTGGAACTTCTTATTCTGCTGCTTCTTGTTGAGCTGCTTGCAACCAACAAGAGCAAACAAGCCTGGTAAATGTCCCCTCCTTGTTAGTTGACATGTGTGTACACAATTTTTGCATGTTGTGGGTGAAACTAATTAGCCACCATTTCATGTCAATTGTTCAATGCGAAAAAATTGTGCTGTGGCTCAATGTACCCCCTTTGGTAATTGGCCTGTGGGAACCTTGAACTGTCTTTATGGGAACCATCAGCGATGAAACATTTAGCATTTAAGGCGGTGAGTTTTATGTACAATAAAATGTACTTTTGCAGTTAATAGAATCCTAAAAAAAATTTAATTGTCACCCGCTGGTACACACACATTCTTACGTAAATGCAGCCAAATGCATTCCTGGTGTGTCCTAAAATAGAAATCTCCAACTGAAATGGACTTATAGGAAATATGTTAAGTAATCACTTATCAGGCAAGAATTGATAACTGGTCTAAGATTGTGGATAATTCCTTACTTTATGTAGCTAAAAAAACAGAACTCTCACAGTTTACTTGTTGAAAAGCAAACATGAATCATCCTCTTTTCTCAGAATGAACTTTTAAGTGCACAGACACAGAAAGCAGCATGTGTGGAACAGCAGCATGACAAAGTGAGAGAGAGAAAGAGCTGTTTTTCTGTTGATGTTGTTCAAACCGTATTTGTTTTTGTTTTGAAAATGTTAACTTCAATTTATGATCGCTTGAAAGCACATCATTCAAGTAGTCAGTGAAATGATCCTTTGAGTTCAATAGGCCTTACCTGATACAGTATGTCTGAGCTATCTCATGAATCACTGCAACACAATACAGTGTCTTTGCAGGGTGTAACCCATTTTAGACTATGTTGTCGTCATTTCACTTACTACTACTATTACTACTACTACTACCACTACTACTACTCTGAGCATATAATACAGAATATCTCAAACTTTAGCCTGACTGCACTGGCTTGCAGTATGCTCTCTTAGGACATTTTTTGATAGCTTTAGATTCAATTCAATTCAATTCAATTCAATTCAATTTTATTTGTATAGCGCCATAACAATACAATTGCCTCTCGGCGCTAGATAACTTTGATAGCTTAGGAGATCTATATGTGATATCATTGTTCCAATTGTATCAGTTTAATCACAGACATTCCTTAGACTTCCTTATGAGAATGTGTTAGACAGAAATTAGATGAGGCTCTTTATTGCAAAAATGTACCATAATTGACTATATCCTAGCTACCCCTCTCCTCAACAGCTTTGCCGTCTTCACTTTATTGTGAAAATTCGTGTCTGTTCCCCAAACAATAAGGTTATCTTGAGAGAGAAACAGATATTGAAATATGTCAACATTAAATCAAAACTGGACATGATTTCTGACCCTTGAGATCCCGCCTTTAACACCATATACAGTACATTTGGTCAATGTGGAAAATCTGACAAGCAGGAGATGTAAGCAGTCTCTTTTCAATTTTCTTGTCTTATTACTTTTACCGTTTTGCTGAAACAAAGCACTACATGACTTTGCACCAGATAATATATCAAACTTTTACACCCCTATACCCAAGGAGACCCCTCAGATCACTTCATCAAGATCTGTTGGCTGTTCCAGAGTCAAGACTGAAATCTAAGGGCAGGGCTTTGAACCAGAATTTTTTCCCAATTGGTTCGTTCCGAACAGAAACAGTATTTTAACGTTTCCGGTTTTCGTTCCAACCCTAAACTTGACGTTCCTGAACCGGTTAGAACAAAAAAATAAAGTTCCTGAACCGGTTAATAGTGTTCAATGTTAGCTGCGGGACATACAAATAAGTAGGCTGATCATTAGGACTTTGAAATAATCTTATATGTCTCTATCTTGTCATTAAACATTAAAAAAGCACTATAGGCTACATTATGTAAGCGGCAACTGTAATTCTGAAATTTTGTAAGTATTATACATGAGTTTATTGGGCAAACAAAACATAACAGCATTTGGCCAAACCTCGTCAGGGCCCAGTCAGTGCATTTTTGTCAACAGAGACAATACAAATATTACAAAACTACAATGGTATCTACATACATCCATCAATGTTGTATTTGGATTTGTTAGTCGCGGGGTCAAATGAATAATGCTGCCGCATAGGATTCTCGCAATGTCTTCCCATCTGAACAAAAAAGTTAAAATTCCAAATATGAGAACTACCGTATTAGCCTACGTTTTAAATAAAGACTTAACAAACTAGGGTAGGTTATGCTGGGCAATAGCCAGGTAGTCTACTGCCAATGCTAACTGTCCAACTTAGCTATAATTTCATTAACTTGACCCTGCAGATTTTTACAACAATGCATTAGAAATTCGTAGCCTATCTTATAGAATTCCTATTTAAAAACAAACATGTGTGAGATACTTGGTACAATATTTACCTCTTCTTAAGATTGAGTTTGAGAGACTGGTGGCTACAGCATAGATTTGATCCGATAAGGCTACTAGCTGGTGGTGCGCGGCAAGGTTCTCTATCTAAGTGAATGACCGGAAGAGAACATCACCAATCATATTGCATTTAGGAATCTTGTGAAAGAGCGAAAAATAATGTTATAAACTGGTTACCATTATTTTAGGGAAACGATTCTGATCCGGAACATATATTTTTTTTAAGTTTCTGGTTTCGTTTCTGTTCCTAGCAAAACATCAAAAGTTTCTGGTTTTCGTTTTCGTTCCGTGAACCGGTTCAAAGCCTTGTCTAAGGGTGATCGCTCCTTTTAAGTTTTGGCCCCTACACTCTGGAACAGCCTCCCCTATGTAATGAGGGAGCAGCAGTGGAAATCCGACTACGCCACCCAGTTAAAGAGCTGCGACTCTAGATTAAAACATAACTCTATCCGACTACGCCACCCAGTTAAAGAGCTGCGACTCTAGATTAAAACATAACTCTATCCGACTACGCCACCCAGTTAAAGAGCTGCGACTCTAGATTAAAACATAACTCTATCCGACTACGCCACCCAGTTAAAGAGCTGCGACTCTAGATTAAAACATAACTCTATCCGACTACGCCACCCAGTTAAAGAGCTGCGACTCTAGATTAAAACATAACTCTATCCGACTACGCCACCCAGTTAAAGAGCTGCGACTCTAGATTAAAACATAACTCTATCCGACTACGCCACCCAGTTAAAGAGCTGCGACTCTAGATTAAAACATAACTCTGTCCGACTACGCCACCCAGTTAAAGAGCTGCGACTCTAGATTAAAACATAACTCTATCCGACTACGCCACCCAGTTAAAGAGCTGCGACTCTAGATTAAAACATAACTCTATCCGACTACGCCACCCAGTTAAAGAGCTGCGACTCTAGATTAAAACATAACTCTATCCGACTACGCCACCCAGTTAAAGAGCTGGGACTCTAGATTAAAACATAACTCTATCCGACTACGCCACCCAGTTAAAGAGCTGCGACTCTAGATTAAAACATAACTCTATCCAAATTCCATGTACAACAGTGTCAAAGGGAATCCATGTTGTGTGCTCGAGTTAAGGCACACAAAGGCAGCAGGGAGACAAGGCTCTGAAATAATTTTTCCTTCACCAAGTGCATAATCCAATGTGGCGAAATATATAAACAAAAAGACTGATATACAGTATGTCACTCAATTCAGACAGTATGCTGATATCCAAACTTCACGCTTCTGGAATCTTTAGAGCAGGGCATAGAGTAGCTCACCAACAAACTCTCATAAAGAACACGTTCTCATCACAGAAGCTTCCTCCTACTACCACACTAACCCTTTTAACGGATAACTTAAAGCACCCTTATTTGCCCATACCATCACCGGCTTTCGCACATACCAGCCAAGATGAACCAGTTCATGGAGATATATGGGGATGTACAATAAGCACGGTAGATGTGTTCGTTGGCGGTTAAGAGTATAATGAAAGTCTGTTTTGTCCGCCATTGCGGCGAGGTGAGGACGCGCTTAAGAAACATGGCGTCACACACCCCCCTCCTTATGGTTGGCCCTCCTCGTAGAGGCGGGACAGGCAGTCGGCAGTTACATTGTCCTTGCCGTCGTTGTACTTGACAGTGACACGGTATGGCTGCAAAGACAAATACCACTGCGTTATCCGGGCATAACTGTCTATTATGCGGTGCAGCCATTGTAGTGCCCGATGATCAGTCCCTAGCACAAACTCTTTAGCGTATTATTTTAGCGTGTCCACAGACCATTTAATGGCCAGGCACTCTTTCTCCACAGTGGAGTACGTGGTCTCAATAGGGATGAGCGTACGGCTAATGTTATGAACAGGCCTTCGGCCCTTCCCCCCACCCCAGTGGCATCGCTTTGGACCATACTGAAAAGCCATGTCACATTCCTCAGTCCATACAACTTTGTTGGGGCTCAACTTGCTGGTCAAGTCAGTCAGCGCTGCAGCCCGACTGGAGAAACTGGGTATGAACCGCCGGTACCACCCAACCAAACTAAGGAAGGACCTCACTTAGTCTCTTAGTTGTGGGCGGTGGGCAGCTCTGTCACTGGCCATGTGGCGATTTATGGGCTGTATACTGATTACCGATAAAAACAATTCAATTCAATTCAATTCAATTCAATTCAATTCAATTCAATTCAATTTTATTTGTATAGCGCCATAACAATACAATTGCCTCTCGGCGCTTAACAGAGCCCAGAGCCTGAACCCCCTTAGTGCATGCACAACGGCAACAGGGGCAAGGAAAAACTCCCTGTTAGGCAGGAAGAAACCTTAAGCAGACAATGGTGACAAACATTTTTCATTTCATAACTGATGCATAATACATGCCCGGAAATGTTTCATCTAATAACTGACCTGAGGCATAATACATGCCATGAACATTAGGGGAACAACTTACACTGAGCATTTGATAAAAGTATTGTATTGTCTATCTTCAGTGTTTCAGGCGCAGCTTCAATCAGCCATCTTCTTACGTTCAAGGCGGGCCGCTTCATACCTGCTTGAGGAGATCTACCAGGGGAATCTGGAGAGGGAGTGCTATGAAGAGAGGTGCAGCAAAGAGGAAGCCAGAGAGTACTTTGAGAATGATCCAGAAACAGTAGGTTTCAGAAGCTGACTAAAGCTTTGTATTTGTGGAGCAAAAATAAAAGTATTTATTTAAATGTGTCTAAATTTGAAATAAGTCTACATTGCATTTACTGGTAATCTAATAGATTTTGGACCTCTCATTTTAAACTCTGGTGTGATGAAGTGAGTTTTAAACTGTGGCACATTAATGTAAGATTGTGTTCTCTCATTATGTCACTACTCTTACCGTTGCTAATTGCTGTCACTGCTTTCTTGAAAGGAAGCCTTCTGGACAGTATACTATGGTAAGGGATCTATTAAGTATACTGTGTGCATAGCCAGTACCCGTTGGTCACAAGTATTTTATAAAGTACATGACAATGATGTATTTACCTATTGAGAGACATCAATTACACACTGATTTGTATGTCATTTAACCTTAGTTGAGGATTGTTTGTGCCAGTGTTATTTTAGTTTAAGTTCTACACAGAGTAAGATGCTAAATTGTTTCTGCTATTTGTTAACCTCACTGAATAGCCAGATCTCTCTATGCTATCTGCTTAACACCGTTCATAAACAAACTAGCTTCCTGCTGATCAGAAATCACACCTCACTGAGACACAGGCTCCCCGAGGTAAGGGATGTGTGGTAGGGACCCTGCGTAGGCAAAGAAAAGGGATTCGGGGTAGGATAGCCCCAGATTAGGACTAACGAAAACACCTTCAGTGAACAACTCCTTATAGCACTTGAAAGAGGTTGTCAACAGGTTGTTTGTTGGTGCTTCTCTGAACTAGGCACAAGACACCTTGAGAAAGCTGTCCGGTATCCCAGACCGACCTCCTCCATACGTACGATGACCACCCGTCACCAAGTAGTCTAAATTCATTGTCATCAGAACTTTTGAACATTTACAGTTTTTAGTGTAGACTTAGTTAAGAGCCTATTCATTATTTGCAGTAGTGTACTGTCTTCAGACCCTGATGTTTTCACATGTTAATGTAAGTTAATTTATTTCACATGAAAAGAAAAAATAGTTTTATGGAGAGTGATCAGTGTGTTAAACGCATGGTTTTTCTAAAGGGATGCGCAATGGCAATGAAAAACAATGGACTCTACTGCGTTACCATGATGCTAGCTGAAGTGTTTGCTGAAATCCACGCAGATTTGCTTTTTCATAAGAAAATACACATCATGCCAAATCTCACTTTGGAATTCAATCAATGAGCTGTCCTGGGTTTTGCCTACTGATTGCCTAAGCCCTAAAGGACTCACTTTGCCATACAGCCAACAAAGAAACATTGCATTTCATTGCACAGTTTGTATTGCGTCAAAGCTGAGTAGGCCTCCATAGGCCATCACACTGCTTTCTCTTCAGTACTCCGCTGAGTAGACCTACATAGAACATCACACTGCTTTCTCCTCGGTGCTGTGTTGAGTAGACCAGGGACGTGCACAGGAATTTTGAAGGGCAGTTGACCTGCCCTGGAAAAAAGGGGAAACATATAATTCTTTGTTACAGCCGCTGCCACGCCCCCGTCATATGATCGCAAATTTTGCCAATATAATTTTAAACTCTCAGTAACCGCCGCTGCCATGCCCGCGTCATCTGATCACAAATTTTGCCAATATAATTTTTAACTCTCACTAACCGTTGCTGCCACACCACCATCCCCTGATTGCAAATATGTATATATATTTCCTTCGGAACTTCAGTTGAGGAGGGCAAACGGGCAGTTGCCCGGGCAACCTTAGCCCACTCCTGTGCACGTCCCTAGAGTAGACCAACATAGAACATCACACTGCTCTCTCTCTGGGCTGTGTTGAGTAGGCCTACATAGAACATCACACTGCTCTCTCTCGGGGCTGTGTTGAGTAGGCCTACATAGAACATCACACTGCTCTCTCTCGGGGCTGTGTTGAGTAGGCCTACATAGAACATCACACTGCTCTCTCTCTGGGCTGTGTTGAGTAGGTCTACATAGAACATCACACTGCTTTCTCCTCGATGCTGTGTTGCCTATCGCTGTCCAGTCCTCCTCCAATACACCTCCAGAAGGCCACTCCAAATATATCAAGTAGCCTCTCTTCTAGATCTTGGCTGCAGGTTGTGGCCTTAGTACACAAGAACTTAAAAACCCCTGCATTATTGACAGGCCCGTATTAAGACTTCATGGTGCCCCTGGGCAACAGTGACTCTGCATTATTAAGCTTCGGTTAGGCTTTCACTGATTGGGCCATGTCTTTTTGATGCGGCCATCACAGCATTGGACCTCAATAGGGTGCAAACTGCGCCACCTACTGGTAGAGGAAGTGGAGGAAGACTGGACAGCGATTGCATTTGATTTAGGCACACAGCCAATGTGATTTAGGCACATATACACACAGCCAATGTGATGTGTACTGAGTCGTCACAATACAAATGTGATGATGATGTTGATTTAATTCCGAAGTGAGTTTTTACGCATGATATCTGCATTTTATTAGGAAAAAGCGAATCTGTGTGGATTGTATTGCAGTGAACACTTCGGCTAGCGTCATGGTAATGCAATAGAGGCCATTGTTTTTTATTATGGCCTTTATTTGGGGGATTCATTCAGGAAGACAAGACTGGTGTGATTGTATTACAGTACATTAAGCTAACGATCCCCCTCCATAGCATTTATCAACTCATCATTGAATTCTATTTGATAAATGACTTTGGATTCAATGCTGCTGTGGTGTGGTTTCTCATGTTGTTTCACCCTCTCTCTCTCTACAGACGGGGATCAGTGTTTGCCCAACCCTTGTCAAAATGGAGGAACATGTGTAGACAACATAGGGGGGTATAACTGCAGCTGCACTGAGCTTTACGTTGGCTCCAGCTGTGAGAGGGGTATGGAAACAGTGATATAACCTTCCTGTCTTGTGTGATTGGGTGTCTGACGTCATGCCTAGAGAGCCAATTCAACATTAACATGTGTGTGCTTGCTTGCTCTTTAATGGATTTGACACTGCTGTATTTGATATAGTGTTACTGTATGTTTTGTTAATGTATGTGCATGGACATAACATCATGAAATTGTGTTGGTAGATATCTCTCAGTGCCCAGCTAATGCCCCCCATGCCTGTGAGCACTTCTGCAGTCCCACATATGGAGCTTACACCTGTCACTGTGCTAAGGGATACACACTACACCCAGATGGGAAGAGCTGCGTCCCTCATGGTACACACTCACACACACACTACACCTGTCATTGATCTCAGGGATACACTCTACATCCAGATCGGAAGAGCACATTGTCATTTTTTTTCAGAGAAGAAATTCTTACCACAAATATACTTAAGAGAGGCTATGAATATAATATTACTGTACGAATTGTGCAAATGCAGGGCCCTCTTTGTTTCTCATCTTATCTTTTCTGTGTCTTCAGTGAAACATCCTTGTGGAAGAATCCCGTTTTCCACAAGCAGACACAAACCAGTGCAGAATCACAGACTTTCTGGTGAGGAGATCTGTCCACAGGGACACTGCCCTTGGCAAGTAGGTATCATCAGTTTGTGTGGGATATGAAGGGATATATCTGCTTATACCCTCTTACATCAGGTTTTTGGGGATTCTGAATAAATATCTTTGCTTCTTTATTTGCCTAATGTAGCTAGAGTGCTTTGAATGGCCTGGTAAAAGGCAGTATGGTATGAATATCTGTATGAATCACTCTTGTGGAGAAAATCCGTTCACTACTGGTTTCTCTGACATCTGCGTACATGAACTTTAACTATAACTATAAATGTTCCCGCTAACACAGTTTAATACATGCCCATGGTTCATATTCAATAATAAATGTTCCCACTAACACAGTTTAATACATGCCCATGGTTCAAATTCAATAATTAATGAATGTTGATGGTTTGGCTATCCTGATCTGCGGGAAGCCATTCGGTAAAGTATTTTAAAAATAGATGAGAATTATTTTGAGGTTTTGAATTGCAGTGTCAGAAAACAAATTATTAAAACGCTCCTACTTTACTCTATGCTGTGTCCTGAGCATTTAGAAAACTACTGAAAGATGGAAGCGACCTTAAGAGAGTAAATAATGTGTCAAGGGTTATCTAAAATGTATTGAGCTATGTAAAGACATGTTCCTACCTCCGTGCACACTTTGACCCTTGGAGTATGCGCACATTTCTTTATTTTTACATAAAAGTTTTTTTTTTTTTTTTTTTACACATTTTTTTTAAATTTAAAATAATTGTAGAGTGCAGAGTGCAGATCTCCAGATACGATCACGTAAATGGGACTCGTTTCACGTGAATGTATTTGGAGTTGACACTTCTCAACAGCTTGTCCCAAGTTTTGTTTGAGTTGTGATCTACATCATTTTGGATAAACGAACTAAAAGACATAAAAATAACCACACTACAACACTACAAGAGGGTTCCAAAATTAGGAGCTGCTTTTAGTGTAAGGTTATGGACTCTGATGTGGTCATACACAACCTGGATGATTAAGGCCCAGGGTTTTCATACTGAACCCCCTCAACCCCGACGATTAGTGCCCAGGGTTTCCATACTGAACCCCCCTCAACCCCGACGATTAGTGCCCAGGGTTTCCATACTGAATCCCCCCAACCTCGACGATTAGTGCCCAGGGTTTCCATACTGAATCCCCTCTGCACTTGGTGCTGTTGTGCAGGTGACTCTGGTGTCCAGGAGTGGAGAGCCTGTGTGTAATGGTGTGATCCTGGGGCCACGTGCGGTGCTTACCACAGCAACCTGCATGACTTCCAAAACAGACATCACACACATCCATATCGGTAAGATGCCTTTTCCAACAAACCTATTGCACTATGAAGGTACAAGAAGTTAGACAGAGAAAATGTAATATTTTTAACATGACCAGTAAACTATTTGACGGAATTTCGCAATACACAATGTGTCGATACGTAAAACAAAGTTTTGTCAGTAACATAACTCTTCAGCCATCTTTAAACAGAGAAAATGTTTCTCCACTCATAAGATTTAAATACCCTGGTGACAGCTGACTCTTTGTCATCAACAGGAAACCTCTTCCCCGGCTCTAAAGGAATCAGGTTGCCCCTGGAAGCTGTCCCCACTACTCACAGTCGCTTCAAGCTTGGTCACCAAGGACATGACCTATGCTTCCTGCAACTGAACTCCTCAATACCACTAGGAGTTTCTGCCATACCCCTGTGCCTTCCAGAGAAGGACTTCACTGAGAACATCCTGATGCAAGATGACCAGGAGGGGTTGATCTCGCCAGGGCATGTCCGGCACTCTTACGTCTCATTGCATGACTGCCGTAGACACCTGAACCTCAGCTTCACCTTGAGCAATAAGATGTTCTGCATGAAAGAGAGAAGCCTGGGAACAGAACACAAGGAGAAAGGAGAAGAATATCCCCCAAAGGAGGGGCAAAAGCTCCACTCAGTGCAGTCAGAGAGGTCAAGTCAGATCACTTCAAAGAACAGACTAAGGCCTCGGACACAACAGGCTGTATGGGTGACTGAAGACGATTTAATAGAGTCAGAGGACGTACTACTTTTATCAGAAGTTCAGAAGTCCACTGCACAGACCGAGACACCTACTGAACAGACGTCTCGGGCGAGTCCTACGCAAAAGGGGACATTAGAAACCACAGTGGAAAGTGTTGATTCCACAAAGATGGAACCATCTCTTCCCACAGTTAAAGGAAGAGGTGACTGTGGGCTCCTCGCTGGGACTCCTGTTGCCAGTGTGAAGGGCAACACCGCGTTTCTGACCGGACTCATGCTGTCCCACGACTGCAGCCAAGGGCTGGTCTTCACCAAGCTCTCACGCTTCCTGCCCTGGCTAGAGTCCCTGCTTGAACTGAACACAGCCTGACCTCAAGCGCTGGTGGAAAAACTACCTCGTGATTCCTTCTGCCATTCATCATATTTCCCCCATTGAAACTTTGGTTTTTAAGTCTTCTGTATGTACATGACTACTTATATGTGCACACTCATATGTGGCCGTGATTGCTTTCACTTCCAGAGCTTTTTCTTTCTCTGAAACAAATCAAATTTTCATGGAATGGATGTTTCAACATAAAAATGTGTTCTTGGTCATTTTGACATGCATTTCTGTTTAACAGTACCATAATTCTGTTGAGGCTAAAAATGTTGATTGAATCTAAATTGGAAACACTTCTTGATGAGAAAATGTGACATTTACACAAATAGGTAACATCACACAACATGATTTGATCTACCGTACACCTGTAAATATTGCTGTTAGTTTAATAGCCTCATTTAAATCAAGGGCAGCATGAGGAAGTGTGAGAGGTCGTGTACAGTGACCCACCATTGTTTTGCCGACCCCAGGAACATCTTGCATGACTAGTGAGTGCAGATTGCCATAGTGTACATTGCAACAGTGATGGGCTTTCAGAATGGAAATGGTGGTTGTCCGTCATCTACTACTAGTGCAAGAAAATGCCCATTAGCATGCCCGTGTAGCATTTGGAAAGTCAACTAAGATGTCTTGACACGTAGACCCTTTGTGAAGTATTTCTCTCAACTAAGATGTCTTGACACATACACTCTTTGTGAAGTATTTCTCTCAACTAAGATGTCTTGACACATTGACTCTTTGTGAAGTATTTCTTTCCTCTAGTTCCTCCCTGATGTCTGGTCTATGACACCAAGGGCAGTTTCTTCCTGATGTCTGGTCTATGACACCAAGGGCAGTTTCTTCCTGATGTCTGGGCTATGACACCAAGGGCAATTTCTTGTTGCCCTGCCAAACAAGCAACTGCTCCATTCTTTGGATATGTTCTATGGTTCCATTTGGTTGAACCATTGAAATAATTAGCTAATCAATCTGAAATACCTAAATATCTTCAGCATTATTATCATGACCCTTTGGTATTTAAAATGTGGAAATATTTGGAAAGGTAACGGTACACATTTGCTGTAAACCAAAACTGTACATGAAATCTTAAAAAAAAAAAGCTAATTTAATGGAGACGAGCAGAAGGTTAAAAAGTTGCACACTTATTATGACCGCCGCGCGACATAGGTTTAGTCAGAGTTTTTTTTTCTGTTTGTCGATTTTCTGTCAACGGTTCCTGGGACACTGAAACACTGAGGTGCACGAAATTTCGTGGGCATGTAGCCCCACTAGATGAGCTTGGAACCATTGATTTTCGTTTTAATCCGTTGCACCTCCGTCGTTTTAAAGAGGGTGGGGCGATTCAGTTTTCTGTGAATAAGTCGAAAACCGGAGGGCTTAGGAGGACCACATTTTTTTATATGTTGGTCTTAAGAGGCCATGTCAACCATTCCACTACCACTTATTTCATGTATAGCGCCACCTAGTTACAAATGAAAAAGCAAAAATGGAGTGTTGTTAAACATTTTAATTGTAAGCTGCGCGTCGGGCCTAACAACTCCCTCGAACAAGTACATTATTGACGATACCGTACTGCCTCTCGAACCTTATTGCTTAATTATATGATTATACACCAACTGGCCTATAGGTGGCGCGACACAGTTTTCTTCGAATATCCCGAGAACCGTAGGGCCTTGGAGGGCCAAATTGTTCTTGTATGTTTGTGTTAAGGGGCCATGTCAACCCATACCATAACCAGTCATTAAATGTATAGCGCCACCTAGTTAAAAATTAAAAAGCAAAAATGAGGTGTTTTAATCGAATATATGTCAAAGTGCTCGAAAAATTACCAAATTTTCCAGGGACTTCAAGCCTGTAACCGTCCATCTTCGGTAGAGGTTTTGTCCATGGATGGAGCAAAAATGGCTCTGTAGCGCCCCCTAGAACATTGCAAAAAATCCTGCGCATTGGGGTTATTTTGGGGTAGCTTGACGGAATTCGGTACACGTCTTCATCATGCTTGGACGCACTAAAAAGTCTCTTGACGCCATGGTGGCAGGTCCACAGGAAGTCGGCCATTTTGAGTGGAAGATGCGTTTTGACGGCGTTTGCACACCTTGCATCTGATCAAACTCCTTCGACAAATTTAATGGTAACGCCTTGAAATGTGGTCAGGTTACTCTTCAGCCATGGGCGACTAAAAGTTATATAAGATTTTTTCATTAGTCGGAAGGTGTGGGCGTGGCAGACCCTCAAACTTTGCCAACTTGCCAGTGCTTGCCACAAAACACAAAGTCTCTTATAACTCTTGCGTACATTGTTTGATCCAGAGAAAATGTCTTAGGGTGGACGCTGGATCCGGCCCGAACGCGTACATATGCCTGACTGATATCACCTATAGCGCCACCTGTTGGTGGTTGGAAACTTCACTTTGTTTCCACACCTCTTTATGTGCCCTGTTTTAACAAACTACATTGCAAAAGAAAAATATACCAAAACAATTCACAAAAAAAAAAGAAGTACACAAAACATTACATAACCAAATCATCAAAATCTATCACAAATAATTCCTTTAATACATAAAATGAAACACAAACCAATTTACACATACAAAACACATAAAAACACACAAACACACTGACAACCATGACTCATTCTGTGCCAAAACCTATACTGAACATTTCGGCGGTCATATTTTGTAACGCTTTGCGTTACGTCTAGTTTATATCGTGAAATGTGGGCAGTCTGATGATATTCATCATAAACAGCTTGTGAATTGATAATGTTATCTCAAAGTTTTATTAAACAAGGAACAGGCATGTGCATGCAGATAGGCCCCACATGCTCCTCACGCACCTGCCCTCTGACCTCCTACCTGATTTTTCACAAAATGCGGTTTAGTTTCTTTCCTTCATGCCGCACCTGAATTGGATATCAAAAATGTTAGCCTATCTGTCAGATTTTTCTTGTGGAGCACTCATAAAGCTGAAGCCATAGGCCAATAGTTAAGCTCTGACATGTCAATATCTTCAGCTTCATCTAGCCCGTCATTGATAGACTATTATTGAATCTGCCTTAACCTTTAACACATACTTAAAATTATAGATGTATAAATAGATAGATAGATAGAAAGAGAGAGAGAGAGAGAGACAAAGATAGATAGATAGAAAGATTTAAGTTTCAAGTTTATTGTCATAGACTTGATAGAAATGGAAAGTCCAACACCTTCAACTCTCAAATCATTACTGAACCTTTTCAGCATTGTGACAGGGCGCCTTATCCTGCTGAAAGAGGCCACTGTCATCAGGGAACACCGTTGCCATGAGGGGTGTACACGGCCTGCAACAATGTTTAGGTAGGTGGCGCGTGTCCAAGCAACAGCCACATTAAGACCAGGACCCAAGGTTTCTCAGCAGAACATCACACTTGCTCGTCCAGGTTGCCTTCTTCCCATAGTGAATCCTGCTGCCATCTTTTTCCCAGGTACAGGGCCGGCCATCTGTGCTATAAATAACCCTGTCTGATATAATAGAACCCAGACTCTGACCCAGTCGTCTAGTCATCACAATTTGGCCCTTGTCAAAATCAATCATACCCTTACGCTTGCATATTTTTTCCTGATTCCATCACATCAACTTCAAGAACTGACTGTTCACCTGCTGAATAATATATCCCACCCCTTGTGCCATTGTATCAAGATAATCAATGTTATTCACATCACGTGTTAGTGGTTTTAAAGTTGGGCTGACTGGTGTCAAAATATGTATAATGTTTACTTGCAAAAGGTTAGTAGGGAAGTAGGTCACGTCTTTGTTTAATGCCCGCTATTCTTTGGCCATGTAACGGCTTCACATCATATAATAAACATTTACTGATAAGGTACACAACAAGGAAATACACATGAAATAAGCAAACATTTTTTGGCAATTTACCGTAAGACGTGCCGAGGGTCAATGACTACTTTTGAAATGATTAACTAAGAGGATTGATGCGTTGTCAAAAGTGAGAGCTTAGGTTAAGACTTGTGAACTCTTCATGCTCATAGCTTCTCACTAGTGATGAGCATTTGCCCTGCCCCAGGTTTAACACCTATGAACCATTCTGATTCAAATAACTTGGATACTTGATTAAGTAATAATTAGTGTGCTTTTCTTAAATTCTTCTCAACTGTGTTCGAGAATGTAATGATTTGAGAGTTGAAGGTCAAGTCTATGACAATAAACTTAAAACTTAAATCAGTCTAACTTTCTATCAATCTATTTATCTATGATTTTTGTCTTTCACTCTCTCTCTCTCTCTTTCTATCAATCTATCTATCATTTTAAGAAGGCCTACGAGTTATGGGTTAAGGCACCTTTAATAATAGTCTAGATATGAAGGTGTGGATCAAGCTGAACATGTCCTTGACATATCAGAGTAACTATTAGCCTATGGCTACAGCTTTATGAGTGCTCCACAAGAAAGAGCAGACAGATGACAAATCAGGTCAAAGGTCAGAGGTCAGAGGGCAGAGGGCAGGTGCGTGAGGAGCATGTGGGGCCTATCTGCATGCACATGCCAGTTCCTTGTTTAAAAAAACTTTGAGATAACATTATCAATTCACAAGCTGTTTATGATGCATATCATCAGACTGCCCACATTTCACCATATAAAATAATGCTCTCAACTACAAGGCAACTCATTACTCCAAACTAAAGAACACAGAGGACTACATTTTCCAAGGAAGCCGGCGCCATGAAGACTATGACATTCATTTTACTCCTCTCTCTGGGTCTCGTATGTGCTTCAGGTAAAAAAAAAAAACATCTGCACTTCTCAGCATTTGTACATGAGGACTAATCATTGTAATAGACTATACAAAAGTATATTATGATAATATGACAATGATAATATCGTATTTTCTCATGTCTACCACTGTTTATAATATACCATGTTAGGCTACATATAAATTCCAACCACAGAATAGGGAAATTCTATGATTACAACTCTCTTCAATAATGACTCATTCTAGTGACGTGTATTTTAACTGTGGTTGTAATTCCAGAGCTCATTATCCCTTCAGAGAACAGGACTGATGATTCTCTCCATGTTCAGGGTAAAAAAAATAGTTCTTTTTCTCTGCTTCCTAACCCTGTTGTCAGTCAGATCCTTGATTTTTGATGTGAGTCGTGTTTAATATCTATTATGGTGAGTAGTTGCACAAATTCCAGTTTGGGCTGTAGGTTAAAAACAAGGCCCCAGCACCAGATGGTAGCCAATGTCATATGTAACTTTTTCTGTTTGTCACAGAAAGATTAAAAATACAAGCTAGCGACTTAAGCTTTTCAATTTTTTGAACCCTAGTGTACTCACGAAACCCCAAATGCCCTGCGGGTTGGCAACAATATGATGAACGCTGCTTCAGGTTTATCGACACTGCAAGGACATGGGCAGAGGCAGAGGTTGGTTCACAATAAACAAACAGTTAGTCAAATGCATGCAGCGGTTTCATTTCTGAACAAATACAAAAAATAAGTAAGCAAATATGCTGTCACTTTTTCCATTTCTTCTATTATTTTGTATTTCTTTCCCCAGCGCTTCTGTTCACTGCAGGAAGGTAATCTGGCGTCTGTCCACAGTCTTTCAGAATTTAATTTTATTGAAGGACTAATAGTGACAATTACTCATGGTACACCGCGGACTTGGATTGGTGGTTCAGACGCCCAGCAGGTCAGGATAATTCTTGTCCTCAATCAGTGACATTATCTTATTGGCTCTGCACACATGACAATTAAAGGTGCATTAAGGATTAATAGCTATTCGCTAAAGGTATGCTAGCAGCTAAAACTAACGAAATCTCTTGAAATGTGCTGACTTTGACATTATGACAAACGAATTACTCAACGACTGTCCTTACACAGTCAAACATCAATCATGTGCAACACAAGACTAAGCAAGACGGCAAATAAGCTACTTACTAGATCGGCAGAAGGTAATCAAAGTCAGGTCGGCGGGCATCGGCAGGCAAAACTACAGAAGGCAGTTATATGCCTATCGACCCTGCTATGCCATTTTTTTTAAGCTGTTATTTTAAGGTTAAACTGCTTATCCTAACCCTAATCCTGAAGCATAATTGTTGCATATTGTGCCTTTAACATCCTTTGTCATACAGACGCCCTTCTAGACGAGGCTAGATTCACCGTCAAGTGGTGATAATGAGGTCGTCTGATCTCTGGTTTCTCTTCCTCTGTGCAGGAAGGACTCTGGTTTTGGAGTGATGGATCCCGATTTTCATTCGTCCACTGGAGCTCAGGCGAACCCAATAACGCAGATGGTGCTGAGCACTGTCTACATGTGAACTATGGAGGTGAGTTACATTAAGTTATTTAAAGTTGCTCAAATCAGCCCACTATGTCAGTGAAGTACTGTGTAAAAATTCACTTTGTGATGTGGTGTTTTGGTTTATTGTATGCCCTCTCTGAAGGAGATCTGCGTTGGAACGATGTGGGCTGTTCAGAAACATATCCATCCGTCTGTGCAAGAAGAGTTATTTCAGTTTAATATTATTTTCACTGGTTGCCATGAAAGCTGTGGTTTCTGGCCACGGCAATTTATTGATAATGCATCTCAAATATGTTGACATCGTTGAATTGGCATTTTACTCTTTTTTGAAGATTTTATTTCTTTTTCAGTATCCTTTGATATTTAGGCTGAATCCCATTTCTCCCGCTACCCCTTCGTCTTTCCCCTTCCCCTCCGTTTTGCGCGTTCATGTGGAGCGGTAGGGCTGTCCCAATTCACGTTAAGACAGAGGGGTAGGGGAAGGGGAAGCGCTTTCTACCACTCCAAACGGAGATTTTCCGAGGGCACACTTCAAACGGAGGGGTATACTGATTTCCCTCAATGCATTGCGAACCCGTGATCATTAAAGAACAAACATCGCGCGAGTCCATTTAAAAATGTCGGAAACAGCAGGGAAAGCATCACACAAATTTAAGTATTTTCTTTGTAATTCATGATTTTAAAACTTGTTTGATGAAATGTTGCATTGTGTAAATAACAGCTGCAGGCGCCATGTTTGTTTATGTCTGGTGAGTGACAGCTGTCGCTCTCCGGTAACGTAACAGCCAACGCTTCGTACTGATGACGTACGTAATTGTTGAAGTGCTATCCCAATTCGAAGGGCTAGCGTTTCAACCCCTTCCGCTACCGCTCCGTTTGAAAAAGCGAAGGCGAAGGGGTAGGGGTAAGGGTAGCGGTAGAGATGAGAAATGGGATTGGGCCTTAATGTTTTGTTACAGTCTTTGATTGTTTTTCCATTGATTTATTTATTTGATTTCCTTTGGTGACTTGATTTGTTGTACTACCCTTTATTTGCCTTCAATGTCTGGTATTCCATCTGGTTTAGAAATCTGTATAATTTCCCACCATGTTAGAAATGTGCAGCTAGGGTATGTAAATAAACGTGTCCGGATCTGTGCATTCTGTGGCTTGCTGTGGTGTCAGGGCATTGAAAGAGTCTCAGAGGTGAGCTACTGCATGGCCATGTCTCCGGTGTCCTCCAGCTGAAGTAGTTAGGCAGTGAGGTCATGAGACAGAAAACTCACAAACCTGAAATACCCTGTTGAGCGCCGTTCCTTAAGTTATAGTGCAATATCAGCTTAGTTAAAACATAACACATTATAATATTAAAAAGGCTTAAAAAGGAGAACAAGAAGAAATGCATCTTTAATTCATAAAGACCAGTGGCAGGCATAAAACAATGTTTCTGTGCACCACTTGATACACAGATCCAGTCACCATGCCACTGCTGACCAAGGCAGCACCAAGGAAGTCCTCCCATCAATTTCTGTTCTGAGAGATGTGACCTACTCCCCTCTTAACCTTTTGCAAGTAAACATAATAAATATTTTGACACCAATCAGCCATCATTAAAACCACTGACACGTTAATAACATAATAACATGATTATCTTGGTATAATGGCTCATGTGAAGGGGTGGGATATATTCTGCAGGAAGTGAACAGTCAGTTCTTGAAGTTGTTGTGTTTGAATCAGGAAAAATATGCAAGCGTAAGTTGATGAGTGACTGACAAGTAAGACTTTATTTATATAGCACATTTCGTACAAGAGTTGCAGTTCGAAGTGCTTTACTTAAAATCAATAAAAGCAAGCAGCAAGAGCAATATATTGAGTATAATAATGATCAACATCGTATCAGAACCTGATGTTCTGATAGGCTTCTTTGATTACAATAATCATGATAAAAGGTATAAAAGTAATAAAAGCCTTCTGCCTGGTCTTTAGCTCAGTCGGAACCATAGTGTTGCTTCATAGATTCCGTCTTACCCTGTTAAATATTTTCCCTAGTTATATTTCCGCCCAGAGGCCACTCTTCCTTCTATAGGCCTTCTCGACTTCTTCCACCGAGTGCGTAACTTCAGTAGGGACACTAGCTCTCCTTTACAGGCTTAAGGAATGTGACCGCACTCAAGGGACTAGAAAATTCGTTATAGGGAAATATCTGTGAGAATAACAGGAGATATATTGAAGCCACAATATGATCTCTGACAGTGCTATGGTACCCTTAAAACTGTTTTTTTTTTTTTTTTTTTTAGTTTTACTAAAAATAGTGCAAGTTACAACACACAAGGAGTCTTTCTAACTCTAGAAACGTTAATAAAATGCTTTGGTTAAAATAATTTTTTTTAAAGTGTCTAGCGTGTTTGCTTCCCTAATAATAATGGGTAATGTGTTCCATAATTTGGGGGCGTAGTTGACCAAGGTCGCATCACCAATCTTCTTATGACTGCTTCTGGTGACCTGTAATAGACCTGTATCTGATGATCGCAGTGTTCTAGCTGCTGTGTAGTTAGTAAGAGAGTTAGCAATGTAGCTAGGTCCTTGTCCATGGGCCAAATTGTGATGACTAGACGACTTGGTCAGAGTCTGGGTTCTTTATACATCAGACAGGGTTATTTATATCACTAATGGCCGGCCCTGTACCCAAACCCAAGGTTTTTCAGCAGAACATCACACTTGCTCGTCCAGTTTGCCTTCTTCCCATAGTGAATCCTGCTGCCATCTTTTCCCCAGGTACAGGGCCGGCCATCTGTGCTATAAATAACCCTGTCTGATATAATAGAACCCAGTCTAGTCATCACAATTTGGCCCTTGTCAAAATCAATCATACCCTTACGCTTGCATATTTTTCCTTATTCCATCACATCAACTTCAAGAACTGACTGTTCACCTGCTGAATAATATATCCCACCCCTTGTGCCATTGTATCAAGATAATCAATGTTATTCACATCACGTGTTAATGGTTTTAACGTTGGGCTGACTGGTGTCAAAATATGTATAATGTTTACTTGCGAAAGGTTAATAGGGGAGTAGGTCACGTCTTTGTTTAATGCCCGCTATTCTTTGGCCATGTAACGGCTTCACATCATATAATAAACATTTACTGATAAGGTACACAACAAGGAAATACACATGAAATAAAGATTTTTTTTTTTGGGCAATTTACCATAAGACGTGCCCACGGCCAAAGACTACTTTTGAAATGAGTAACCAACAGGATTGAGGTGTCAAATGTGATAGCTTAGGATAAGACTTGTGAACTCTTCATGCACATAGCTTCTCACAAGTGATGAACATTTGCCCTGCCACAGGTACAACTCACTGAAGCATTCTGATTCAAATAACTCATTCAGACGAAACTCGATTAAGCAATAATTCAATTTGAATTCAATTTTGTGCAAATTCACTTTACTGTCCTCTGAAGCTGCTCTCCACACTGCTATGAAGTAAAATCTGTGTTGGAAAATAATGTGAATTCCAAAGCTAATATTTGTCAGTTGATGTTATGAACAGAAATTGTCTGGAGGACTTCCTTGGTGCTGCCTTGGTCAGCAGTGGCATGGTGACTGGATCTGGGTATCAAGTGGTGCACAGAAACATTGCTTTATGCCTGCCACTGGTCTTTATGTAATAGAGATGTGTTTCTTCTTGTTTTTTCCTTTTTAAGCCTTTTTAATTTCATAATTTGTCTTGTCTTTCTTTTAACTGAGCGGATATTGCACTATGACTGAAGAAACGGCGCTCAACAGGGTATTTCAGGTTTGTGCCAGTTTTCTGTCTCATGACCTCACTGCCTAACTACTTCAGCTGGAGGACACCTGGGAGATGGTATATTTTTCTTTTGCAATGTAGTTTGTTAAAACAGGGCACATAAAGAGGTGTGGAAACAAAGTGAAGTTTCCAACCACCAACAGGTGGCGCTATAGGTGATATCAGTCAGGCATATGTACGTGTTCGGGCCGGATCCAGCGTCCACCCTAAGACATTTTCTCTGGATCAAACAATGTACGCAAGAGTTATAAGAGACTTTGTGTTTTGTGGCAAGTACTGGCAAGTTGGCAAAGTTTGAGGGTCTGCCACGCCCACACCTTCCGACTAATGAGAAAATCTTCTATAACTTTTAGTCGCCCATGGCTGAAGAGTAACCGCACCACATGTCAAGGCGTTAGCATTAAATCTGTCGGAGGAGTTCGATCAGATGCAAGGTGTGCAAAATTATTTTGGCGTAGCCTGACGGAATTCGGTACACGTCTTCATCATGCTTGGCCGCACCAAAAAGTCTCTTGACGCCATGGTGGCAGGTCCACAGGAAGTTGGCCATTTTGAGTGGAAGATGCATTTTGACAGCGTTTGCACACCTCGCATCTGATCGAACTCCTCCGACAAATTTAATGGTAACGCCTTGAAATGTGGTCAGGTTACTCTTCAGCCATGGGCGACTTAAAGTTATAGAAAATGTTCTCTCTAGTCGGAAGGTGTGGGCCGCGTGGCAGACCCTCAAACTTTGTCAACCATGACTCATTCTGTGCCAAAACCTACTGAACAGTTCGGCGGTCATATTTTGTAACGCTTTGCGTTACGTCTAGTTTACACAGGTATTGACAGATATTCTTCAAAAACAAACAAAAATCATTGAAGGTGGTCAGGTGGTATTTTATTTTAGTTACAGTACAAAATAATACAAAAAATGGCCTCAGTAAAATCCTGGATGACTGCTTCTTGGTTGACAGTGCACTGTGGAGTTTGTAGTTCAGAAGGGAATGAGTGCACAGTACTGTGTCATCTGTTCTTCAGGACACAGAGGATAAAGAAGGGAAGGGGTTCTGTTTACTGACAACAAGTTTCTGATGCTGATGAGAGATGTATCCTTTGATGTGACCCTAAGAAAGATACATATGAAAGTGTTATCACCCTCTACAACAATGACTGCACACTAGAGCACCAGCCTGATAATACACCACCTTGGTTACGAATGAACACTGGCAAATATTAACTTGAAATTTGATTGGCGTTAGCTACTCCACTGCTATTCCATACATGATACATTGTATGGTCTTTCAACTCTCAGTGAAGCCACCAACAGGAAAGATTTCTGATATCCATGGCATTGCAGATGGACATGATTGCCGATGGAAACTCAATATTTGAATAGCAGAGCAGTTAAAGCAAAACTTCTGCGATAAAAGATCTTCAAAGGAAATTATATCATGGCACAGTGGATGGAATTCTAGTCATCAGTCCCCCGTCATCCAGGGATGTCTATCCAAGCCTTAGTTATAGGGCTTTGTTCAGGTCAGATGCAAGGTTCATATGTAACTCTAATCAGGCCTTCAGAATAACATAATTGTAGGACTAGAGGCATTTTCACATAAAATGCAGAGATTTAGATAATCATATGTATATCAACATGGATTGGTGCTATTCAGTGTTATAACAGATCAAGTCTACTAATGGACACATCACCACACTTTCCTCAGGAATAACTTCAGAAAAACACTTTACTAAGTCTAATACTTATGAAATCTAAGAAAAGCTCCTCTTAATTCATCAGATATTACTAATTAGATGTTTTATTTCTTTGCTGAAATCATAAACCTACTGCACTGCAGTTTGTTCGGTGATTCCCGTGAGGTCAAGTACCATAATTCAATGTTCCTCACTAAGGGTGACCAGTGCAGTCGCACCATCCCACTGTTCCCCTGTGTCAAACATACATTCTCACGAAGTAACCGTGAGTCTGCTCTATTATACCCTCACAAACTGAAAGCATAGATTATACTTGGTAGAATGTCCCCAAATTGCTTTTGAAGCTAGCTGCTTGCTAATGAACGTTCAGATTTTTGTGAAAAGTAGTAAACTGCTTAAGACACTAAGCATCTCTAAACCACCCATAGCACCCCATGAATTACCATAATGGAAAAGACTACACATTTTAGTTTCTGAGTTTCAGAAGAGCGCCAAATGTATTTAAAAAAATGTTTTAATCTTTTTTACGTTTCTGAATTTCTGTGAATTGAATCTCTGTAAGAGAAAACATGTTGTCATTGTGTTGTTGCTGCTGCTGTTGTTATTACAATAATTATACTGAAAACCGTGATTCATTCTTAAAACCGAACCAAAAACAATCAAACCACTCTGTACTATTACAAATGTATGCTCGAACCGTCACCAGGCTCTGTCATGTGTGGGTGACTGGAGTCTTACCATGTAGATGAGATTGGCCAAGAGGCACTGCACCTCATCGATATCCACGTCCTCCACCTGCATCATCTTAAGAGCCACTAGAAATGCATCAAGGGGCAGCTGGTGTGTCCTCAGGAGATGGTACCTGCACATACAGCACCTACAATCAAACTCTGAACTAGGCTTTTCAAATATGTACTGGTTTATTGTGCACTGTTGAACCATTTCTTCTCTTTCTTAAGAGCTGGAAGAATGGCGTAGTAGGGCAATGTCCACATACAGTCCGGCCTTTAACATAACCACACAAATCTGCAATGACACGTACACTTTCTTGAAGAGGTTTCTGTAGGTGATTATTTTCAGCTTCTCAAGGATGAGGAAGATCCCGCAGCGGATGAAGAAGGTCTCGTGTTTGGTCAGCGCCTCGTTGAGCAGCAGCAGGTTGCCCTCACTTTTGACAAGATGGAGAAAAGAGGGAGATGTTGGGATAGCAGGCAGAGAAAGATGGAGAGAAGAGGGATAAGAAGGGATAGCAGTCAGAGGAAGATGGAGAGAAGAGGGAGAAGAAGGGATAGCAGTCAGAGAAAGATGTAAAGAGAGAGACGTTGGGATAGCAGTCAGAGAAAGGGTGGAGAGAAGAGGGATAAGTTGGGATAGCAGTCAGAGAAAGGGTGGAGAGAAGAGGGAGAAGAAGGGATAGCAGGCAGAGAAAGATGGAGAGAAGAGGGATAAGTTGGGATAGCAGTCAGAGAAAGATGGAGAGAAGAGGGAGAAGTTGGGATAGCAGTCAGAGAAAGATGGAGAGAAGAGGGAGAAGTTGGGATAGCAGTCAGAGAAAGATGGAGAGAAGAGGGAGACGTTGGGATAGCAGTAAGAGAAAGATGGAGAGAAGAGGGAGAAGTTGGGATAGCAGTCAGAGAAAGATGGAGAGAAGAGGGAGAAGTTGGGATAGCAGTCAGAGAAAGATGGAGAGAAGAGGGAGAAGAAGGGATAGCAGTCAGAGAAAGAGGGAGAGAAGAGAGAGATGTTGGGATAGCAGTCAGAGAAAGATGGAGAGAAGAGGGAGAAGTTGGGATAGCAGTCAGAGAAAGAGGGAGATGTTGGGATAGCAGTCAGAGAAAGATGGAGAGAAGAGGGAGATGTTGGGATAGCAGTCAGAGAAAGATGGAGAGAAGAGGGATAGCAGTCAGAGAAAGATGGAGAGAAGAGGGAGAAGTTGGGATAGCAGTCAGAGAAAGATGGAGAGAAGAGGGAGAAGTTCGGATAGCAGTCAGAGAAAGATGGAGAGAAGAGGGAGAAGAAGGGATAGCAGGCCGAGAAAGATGGAGAGAAGAGGGATAAGTTGGGATAGCAGTCAGAGAAAGATGGAGAGAAGAGGGAGAAGTTGGGAAAGCAGTCAGAGAAAGGAATTGTACTAGATAGACAGAGATCAGATGCGGTAAAGGACAGATATGTGAAGATAAGGGAATGGCAGATTTGCATACCTGACAGCTTTGGTGACATCGGTGAACTGCATGAGGTCATACTTCTGCAGGAGGGAGGGGCTGGGCATGTGACCCTGAGAGGGAAGGAGGAAAGATGTGTGACACAATCAGAGCTGTATAATGTCTGGGTCACTTGTGTTCTCCAGACATGACTAAGGCAATTCCCATCAAAAGAAGAAACAGACTTCAAAACTGCAGTCCTCTGAATTTGTCGTTTTCCATGTTCTGTATCTGTTTAAGGGGGGATGCTAGGGAATTTGAAGTTTTTCTTTTGTAAAAGCATCATGGATAAACCATGGTCCTTCTACTTACATCAGAGGGGGTGATAAAATGTATTGTAATAAAAGTATCAATTCGATACAACATGACTATAAAAATAAACAGAGTATTTAATGTTGCACCGTGTCTTGTGTCTCGGTGAGTGCAAACAGCTGAGCTCGAGCCAATCAAAGCAGGGTGCTGCTATGTGTAGCCTCAACTTCTGAAGGACTTTCAAAAGGTTTGCTCATTTCAGTCTATTAGCAAAATAACTGGAGGTCTAACCAATCAAGCCCCAACCCCATCCCCCCCCACCCCACCCCACCCCAACCACCAACTACACCAATTCACCAAAGATAACTGGTGCACTGTTACAATTCTGTTTTTGTTAAATTATTATTTGAATTGTTTATTATGTATTTATTGTGTGTATCATGTTGCCCTGTAGCCCTACAGAAAAGAAATGTTGTTACCCTGTATGTGTGGCACATGCATAACCTGCATAATCTGTGTCTTACCAAGAGCATCTTGACTGGAAGGAGATAGATGAGAATCAATCTTTTGTTTCTCTGGCAGGAACGATGGCAATGTTGAAAGGCAAAAGACAAATAAGCCTCCGCTGGAAAAGAAAGGGAATGAATAGCCTGAAAATACTGTTCCGTCACATTTCACTACTCTAAAAACATGTGATACACTAGGTGCAGACTGAGGGTTTGACTTTGGGATTAGTATTTTGTAATGTATTTTGCAGCTAGGGAACCATAGCCACCAAGTAACATATTTACTGCACCAGTCAAAGGCAGAAGTAAGGTCCTCGCCTCTCACCTAGTTTGAAGTCGCTGTCGAACATGGCCTTCCTGCCAACGTAGTACTTGTAGGTGATCCTCTGTGCCATGCTGTACTCATCCTTAAGGTTGGAGCTGTCAATCGCCCGAATAAGTGGTTTGCACAAGTGCAGCTTACTGATCTATGGAGGGGTTCATGAAACACACACATAAATGCAAATTCACAGAATAACGGTGGTAATTAATACGTATCGTCATGTCCTTGTTCAAGATCCACACCTTGAAGTAGATCTTGAAGAGTTGGTTGATGAGGAAGAGCATGCCCCACTTCTTCGAGTCATCAATGCCAGCCCGGCTAGAGAACAGGACAGAAGTATCGGGGTGTTAGGGGAGAAAAAGAAGCCCATTTCTGCTGCCGACTCTGAAACTTGTATGCCCGTGTGTGCACATGTTCTTATAATAATAATAATAATTCATTTTATTTTTAACGCACTTTTCATTCCAAGGAATCTCAGAGTGCCTACATATTAGAAATTGACTATAATAATACAATAAAATTAAAAACAAATTTAAATATTAACATAAGCATAACAGAAAAGATTTAACACAAGGCCAGAAATGCCTTCCTGAATAAAAAACTTCTTACACTTGATACGTGTATACTGTACATATTCTTTGGTAGTTTACTTCAGCAGTAGCTAGCTGATGTATTATTATTCCATTAAACTCGATCACATCTATCATCTATCACTCCAAACAAACACAGCATAGATTTTTTGTTTTCAGGAAATGACCAAATATTTTTTACCTGGACAATCATGATAATTTGTTCTAGCGTATCACGTGGATTCAGGGTTTTTTAATTTTTGGTGCTTACGTGCAATTATATTAGCAGTAATGGCATTGCTGCAAGGATGGAACAATTGAATAGCTATATCAAGTAAAAAAGTAAGCCAACAGAAAGTTTAATAACTAACTGTAGATCCTGTAGCTGGGTCAAATAACAGTATGTATGTTGTATCTATGCCAGGATTGTCAGTGTTTACTGAACCATTAATTAAATGTAAATAATAATAATAATAATAAAAATAAAAAAACATATTAGTTCTTCATGGATGTGAATCTTTTTTTTCTTCAAATTCATTTCAAAAGGTGCTTCATCCAAAACAGCGAAAGGTACAGAAAGTACACCAATAAAACATAAATGAGAATTCTCTACTCCCCAGTGGTATCTAGATATTTAAAAAGCTATATTTAATTTGTGACATCTG
This sequence comes from Sprattus sprattus, assembly GCF_963457725.1. Classification (NCBI taxonomy): domain Eukaryota; kingdom Metazoa; phylum Chordata; class Actinopteri; order Clupeiformes; family Clupeidae; genus Sprattus; species Sprattus sprattus. The sequence continues at coordinate 2,837,733 of NC_137922.1, read as the reverse complement.
ACTGTGAAATTTCACCAATGGAAACTACAATACTACAAATGCAAAAAAAAAAAAGGCTAAATGAACAGAATAACCAAATGTGTGAAGTGTTTTTATTCTCTTTACAGTTACAGGTTGAAAAGCCACTAAATATTGTGTTTCCATTGACACTTAAAGTAAAGGCCTTGAAACAAATTCAAGTCAAACTAAGTTCTCGGTTACATTCATTTTATATTGGAGGCAGGCAACGGTGACATAGAGAAGTGAAATAAGTTGGAAAAACCTTAATCTTGTTCAAATGAGGAGCAATTTTGGCCTTAATCAGACTGTCTATCATCTTTGCATCTTTGAAAATGCATCTTTGCATCTTTGAACCTTGTCACTCTCCGGACATTGTTCCGTTGCTGACTATGCTACAGAGAACAGCTTGGAGGGAGTTGGGATGTTTAACTTTCGTGTGTCCATTTGATCTGTATTTGAGAGGTTACGGAGTTTTTAGCTTGAATGATCAGTTTTAAGGTAAAGAGCAGAATAAGGCGAAGTAACGTTACACGGTAATACTGACTGCTGACAAGATAATATTGTTTCAGATGAGAACTTGGCATTAGACATGAATCATCTGGCTACATTGTTCTATACCCTAGCAATACTTGGCAATCGTCTTTCAAACTTCAACGATATTAATTCTAGGTGTACATGTCTGTTTTTCTGTCTGTAAGAAAGATAACGCAAACACTACTGGTCTGATTTTCATGAAGCTTGGTGGAGAGTTGAAGCATGGTCCAAGGAAGAACCCATTACATTTCACACTGGATCCAAATAACGGGGCAGAGCCAAAAAACGTCTTTGACTTTTGCTAACATTGCGAGATAGGCCTTTGGCTTTAGCTGAGGTCAGTGCTCTCCCAGTGCCCTTCTAGTTCTGTAATATTATATCAGGACCCCTTGTCAAAACATTAAGATTATTTATCAGATTACTAGCCATTGCTATTATCCATGACGTTACCCAAGGTCAATTAAGCAATATAGCACGAGTGGGAGTGGGAGGGACAATTCTACAGTCAACAAATTAACATTTCAACACGAAGTTATTGATTAAAAATGGTTTATTTCGCCATTGTTTCTCCGCAACAAAAAATAGTTCCATTGTCAACGTCTTGGTTTGGAATTTTAAAAACTTTGAATTAACGGTTATCATCAATGCGAATGTTTCATCGCGGAGTGATTTATTTTTAGCTGTGAAAAGTCTGTAGGTAACTGTAGGTATGTTGAAGAATAACCTATAGCATGGAACGTCTCTCGTCCAATCAGAAACAGCTAAATTACGCGCTAGAACCCAATTGTTTTATAATGGTTTTTATATGGTAAGCCAAAAAGAAATTGGGAAAAACTGTGTTTGTATGTGTGTGTGTGTGTGTGTGTGTGTGTGTGTGTGTGCATATACTCACTTATCACTGGCACACACTCTGAAGCAGCTCATTAACTGTTCAGCTGCTTTCTCCAGCATATCTCCCACCTTGCCCTTGCTTTTCTTCAGCAACTGCTGTTCCGCCTGCCCAAATGAAAACGCATCAAATTAACAGGATATCGGAGAGAGGGACGGGAGAATGAAGGCATCAGTTTGCAGGAACGGAATGTTGCCGCAGACCAAACAATTGCTGATGATAAAAACACAGCATAACAACAGATACAAGACCTTGGGTCCTGGACCTTCTCAATCATTACTGAAGATGAAAACACAGCATAACAACAGGTACATGACCTTGGGTCCTGGACCTTCTCAATCCATTACTGAATTATTTGAAATCAACTCACATTATTGGCAAATATCCGTAAGTCCAGAGCAACAGCAAACATCATTGGCAATGCCCTGCAAATACCAGATAGTATTACTTACACCATAATACAACAGCCAAATAGTTGCTTTTAGCATTTAACATAAAATTTACCATCACTTTCCCACAACAGCCGGGTCTCTTTTAATGACCAACCTCAGATAGAGGTTGAATATGAATTACATATAAGTCTCTTTTAAAGGCCAGGTGAAAAACATTGGTAGGGGATGAGGTCGTAATTACATTTACCCTAACCTCAAGAGGGGTATCTTTTATGCACATGGATGAAGCCGTACAAATGAAAGTGTAAATTATTATTCATTGTCTCAGTAATCACACGTCCTATGGTTTAGTTTTTTAGTTATTATTATTACATATGTATAAGTGCTGCTTCTCCCTATAGGAGTTTGAGATCCAACACAGTTCCACCTCTCAAATGTTTGTCTTGCTCCTGTGCACCGGACATCTTTTTGATAGACCCACCTACTCCCCAGTAATTGTCATCTTTCATTAGTCCATTTTCCAACTGTCCCTTTGGCAGAGACATCAAATGATACAGATTTGGGGGAGAAGATGAATCTTGACTATGAAGTATGGTGGGGAGACCACCATAACTTGGGCTGCTTTTTAGCTAAGGGCTCAGACTCATTGTATCATTAGGGTAGCTTTCTATCAGCTGAACAATGTGCATGTTATGTGTTCAGTTGATGATGATGTTTAGCAACATATCAAAGAATCAATACGTACCATATTTGACATGGTTTTTGATGGTATTTGATGTTACACCCATCATCAAAAGATATTACTTAGTATTCTCTGACTACAGCAACCATGATTTCTCTTATATATTTTCTCAAACGTAAAAAATAATTGTTGTTCAAGAGTTTTGCAAAGAGTTTGGCATCAATGTGTGTCCAATGACCTTTACCTAACACTTCCCTGCAGTGGTGAAATATAAAACTAGAGCTTTTGATGGACAGGCCTGGGGACAGACACAAGCTGCACTACTCTATACATGTAATCTATTCAATCAGGACAGATCCCGTCAAAGATCACCAAATTGGGTGAGCTGCACCACTGATGTCTGTGGTCAGGTGCTGCAAATGTATAAGTTTGGTTAGGTACGCCTCCCAAATATATTGGAATTAAATCGGATGTTGGGAGACTGCAAACAAAGTGAATTTTGTGACTTTGAAATTGTGACAAAACATCGAAGCATGTCTCATCATAGCTGACTCCTAAAATATGAACTACAAAAAGTTGCAATAACACACAATAACAGCAAAAAAAAAGTTCATATAGACTTACCAGTTTTCTTCTTTGTGGGCTTGGAAAGCCTTCAGAAATGACGTGAGATGTTAAAGAGAATTTTGGATAAGAAACCATTCACACACACCATTCAGAACAGAGAGTCAGAATCCTCACAATATGCAGATTCCATTTTCCACGTTACTGAAAGGATATTGTACCACCACCGTCTGACATTTGTACGCCTCCACAAAATCATGATTAGACACGGCGTATATGCACCTGTGAAAGGAGGCAGAGGAATGAGACATAGTTAATCATCCTTTCCAACTAAGTTACTGTTATTATATATATATGTTACATCTTTATTGAGGTTTCCCTGCCAGAGCCTGAGAGCTTTCTATAAAAACAAATAAGAAAAAATGCTCTCAGCCAGACTGTAAACTTTGCCACTGTTGGTAATATAAAGTGGTAATATATATATATATATATATATATATATATAGTGGGATCTGCAAGGTGGACATACAAAGTACCTAAACAATAAAGGATTTGCATCTCAGTACAAAAGCTGTCCTGAATTGTGTTGCATTGGGTTCCTACTGAGGGGCCTGCATTTTAAATAAAGTCAATCTAAACTGTTAATGTTGTTTTACATAAAGCCAATACCCTACCCTATTTGACATTTAGCTGATATTGCAGGGGTTTAAGTCACTTTTGTTGTAAACTGTACCCTTCAAACATTTTGCCACTGCTGTAAGATTCCACTAAAAACAGAAAAACTAATATTGTGAGTATGACGTACCTCAAGTGAGCGGCAACCATCTCATCGTACGGAATCTCAAGCACCTGCTGGCATTTCTCCTCTGGACTTAAAAGCTGTGAAAACAAAAACGTCAAACCAATGACTTAAGTTTAAACCGAAAGAAATATTTTCATTTCAAAGCGGTCAAACCCTAGAAACATGTAGGTGTAATTAAATCAACCTGTTTTCATTCCAGTCTTAGTCCTATTCAGCCATTTTAAATACGTTTGCATGGAGTCACACTAAATTAAAAGTATATAGTTATTATAACAATACTTAGTTGTGCGGCCCGGGTTGTAAATATATCAATTATAAGCACAACCTACACTCATAAAGATGAACATATAGTCGCTCATGTGGACAGTGAGTTTTGAGTTCAAACGCAAATTAAGAACTCGGTCATGTAATGACGTCAGCTTGCTGACTGAAAATCTCCTGGGGGGGCGGTCGCCCTGGCAAAATTAGAAAATGTAGGCACATTGGGGACCATTTTAGTCCTGAAGGACACACAGCAACCTGGCAGCAGATTTCAGACAACTGGTCCAAATGTAACTTAATTGGTTGAGATGGGCCAGAACAGGGTGACATTTTGTGAGATCATGAGATATGAATGGATCCGTGTCTTCCTTCGGTCTGCCCCAAAGATTCTACACAGCTTTGCTCTGCAGTGAGGGCGATTGCTCCCCCATTCAGCTGATCTGATTGTTCATGCACTAGGGTATGGTTTTCCTTCTATCAACCATCTTTGTCTTTTTGATCAAATTCAAAATGACCATTGTCAGTCGGAATCTCATTCATCTCATTGCCTTTTATTAAAGTGGAGAATAACAAAAAATAACAAAAAGGCTCATTATTTGTGTATAGGTTTTGATATGAAAACTTCGATTTAATGATTTTGGTTTCCAAACCTCCATGATGTAGGCTGCCATGCAGAAACATTACCTGAAGCCTTGGGTTGGCTACATGTGGGTGTTTGAAAGACAGAAGCTCCGCACAGAAGGAGCCATCACGTGTGTCAATAGCCTCCAACACCTTTGAAAGAAAGTAAAACATGTTCATAAATATCTCCTTTTAAAGATGATGTTCACTAATCTTTAAAGTTGCTTTATATTTAAGTTGCTCTATTTGTACGTGGCTACAACAGTGTGTAAATATAACTGATTTTTACTTGACAACATAGAAGTTTTCATCTTGGTAACTACACCAACCTGTTGTAGATACTGGTTAATTGTTATGTGCGCCATTATTTCTCCTCAGGGTGGCTAGCTCAACCTGGAAAACAGTAAAATGTTCACATACCCTTAGTCCACATGCAATTATATCCAATGTTCCATAGACCAATCCTACGTTGACAAACATTGTGGCACATGCGCATTGGCTGGTGGCAGATTCCAGTAGGTTGTAACTACTACTATACATTAATTAGATGTATATCAAATAATATAGTCATGAACAAAAATATTGGCACCCCTGCACTTCTGTCAGATAATGCACAACTACTACCAGAAAGTTGTTGCAATTTCAAATGCTTTTGTATTCACATGTTTTTTTATTTAGTTTGCATTGGAAAAACACAAAAAATCTGAGGAATAATGTCAAATCTGACTTTATTTCACACAAAACTCAAAAAATCGACTGGACAAAATTATTGGCACCCTCAATTTAATAATGGGTAGAACACCCTTAAAAATAAAGAAATAAAAATATCTGAAATGAATTGCATCCGGTAACCTTGAATGAGGTGTCTTACACCTCTCTACTGAAATTTTGGACCACTCTTCTTTTGCCAACTGCTCCAGGTCTCTCACATTTGAAGGGTGCCTTCTCCCAACTACTGATTTGAGATCATGCCACCGTTGTGTCATGGGATTAAGATCTGGACTCATCTTGGACACTTAACAACTCTCCAGTGCTTTGTCTAAACGATTTCTGGGTGGTTTTTGAAGTGTGCTATGGGTCATTGTGCTGCTGGAAGACCCATGACCTCTGACGGAGACCCAGCTTTCTGACACTTGGCACTGCATTGCGCCCAAAAATGATTTGGTAGTCCTCAGATTTCCTGATGCCATGCACACAGTCAAGGCATTGAGTTCCAGAAGCAGCAAAGCAACCCCAAAACATCGGTCCAGCTCCACCATATTTGCCTGTAGGGACTGTGTTCTTTTCTTTGAAGGCCTCTTTTCATTGTCTGTAAACTGCTTTACCTAAAAGCGCTACTTTAGTCTCATCTGTCCACAGGACGTTCGACCAGAATGATTTTGGCTTCCCCAGGAAGGTTTAGGCAAACTCCAGTCTGGCTTTTTTATGTCTCTGTGTCAGCAGTGGGGACCTCCTGGATCTCCTACAAAAGCATCTCATTTCATTCAAAAGGCGACGGATAGTGCGAGCTGACACAGTTGTACCCTGTGTCTGCAGGGTAGCTTGAATTTATTTGGAAGTTGTTCTAGGTTTTTTATCCACCATTCAAACAATCTTTTGTTGCATTCTGTCATCATTTTTTCTCTTCCTTCCACATCCAGGGAGGTTAGTGACAATGCCATGGGCTGTAAACTTCTTGAAGACACTGCTCACAGTGGACACAGGAGCATTAAAATCTCTGGAGATGGACCTGTAGCCTTGAGATTGTTCATGCTTTCCTACAATTTCTCAAATCCTTTGCTCTTCTTTCTTTTCTCCATGCTCAGTGCGGATACACAGACACACAACACAAAGGTTGAGTCAACTTTGCTCCATTTTAACTGGTTGCAAATGTGATTTCTATATTACCAGCATCTGTAGCTCGCCACAGGTGAGTTTAAATAAAGATTAAAGGAGCATTAAATGATTGAAATACAATTATTTCTTACAATTTTGAAAGGGTGCCAATAATTTTGTCCAGTCCGCTTATGGAGATTTGTGTGGAATAATATCAGATTTGGCTTTTCTTCTCTGCTTTTTTGTGTTGTTCCAATGCAAACAATAGAAATCAATATGTGAATACCAAAGCATTTGAAATTGCGATTTTTTTTTCTGGGAGAATTGGTACATTATCTGCCAGAAGTGCAGGGTTGCCAATATTTTTGTCCATGACTGTATGTCTAAATTGATTCTATTTACCTTGAATTAGGGTCAGGCAATCAACAGCATTACTCAATGAAAAAGTAAAGCTCCTTATATTAACCAATCATCATATTACTTATGTAGAAACAGATCGTTTCTCCGTTCAGGTCATGTGACTGGTCTTAAACAAGCATCAATTCATATTACTTTCCGGTATACCTATAGTCTACCCTTCCACCTATCCCCTACTGACAGTATCACCAACAGATGCCAAGTAGCATGTTAGCACGCGTTTATCAGTGCTAGCCTGTTGGTGGTGTTTACAAGGCTTTCACGTGCTTTTTAGGTAGTTAGCGATAGCTGGCTCGCTAGTTTCAGACCCAAACTCTATAATGCAGCCGTTAAGTAACAGAATGCAACAATTTGAGATGCACTTCTATAGCCAATCAGTATTGGCATCATCTAAAAATGCATGTTGATGGTATATGGGTATGTGAAGGACAGAAATACACCTGTAATGTCCGGTAGCCACCCAGGCTTAGCACTATAGGTAGGTCTATGGTTTGTCAGCCCGACGTGGAAAAAATATTTAAAAGCTTTCACATTCTGACATTCCCAAAGGACACCAGCTGAGCTACAAGTGTATGGAAGGTTTTTGCATGGTGTAGGCACTTAATCCCAGTTGCCTGCCTTGTTGTTGTCGCTCATCCCCAGTTAAAATGAACCCCAGCAGGACCGTAACACCGGTCGACTTGCCCTGAATAGTCGTTACTTTAGTGGTGTAGACCAAAGACAGAATCTTCGGTCTGACCCGCGATTAGAAAGGAAAAATAAACAGTGTTGCAAAGTATTTAGCTAGGCGAACAACTTTTCCATTGTGCACGTTTCCCAAATTGAAAGAATATTGGGTTACTTGGACTAGTTGGCTGGCTAACGTTAGCTTTGCATTCGAGTATCTGAACTGCACCTACATACATTAGCATTTCAGAAGAGTGAAACAGGCACCGATGACATGTACTCAAATGCACCACAATGCTTACCTAGAGGACTCGCATTGATTATTTTTTTCTCCCCCTTTCATTCAGTATGATGACAAAACTAAGGGACCATTACCGCCAAATTATTTCAATGGCATTTACGGGACAACAGACCCCGTTTATTCTAGGGACATTTTACTGCGTGTACTCACCATCCGTCTTTTTTTGTCAGAATAAAAGTTCAAACTTTTATATTAGTTTTTCATTTATAGAATGAATACCAAAGAAGACTCCTTTAACAAAATAGACGGGCTCCCAACAATACACGATAGGCTGGATAATTCAAACAAACCCGGGTGAAAACTTGAAATGAGTACATGGAATCATTTAGCAGGCAGCGTTCAGTGAGCAACGATAAGTTCCGTTCTGCTAGCGACAATAACCCCAGGAAGTAAAACGAAACGAGGAACTTAAATAAGTGGGTTGTATCAGTATCAAATGAAAGGTTTTAACACCGAACAGCCCTGTAAATCGACGAGTTGGTGTATGGAACGAGTTTTTGCTGCATTTGTCAAAAATGATCGGGTAAATTGTTAAGCGTGTTTGAAAGCTGTAGCCTATTTGTCATTATAAAGTCTGTCTACTCGCTAGATCATTGTTTATAATAGTATTTTGTTATCTGTGCATTATATTAACTTGTTTTAAAACAAGGTGAGATATAGTGAGTTACTTTTAAACGTATAGGGATAGCCTACTTGTAGCTGAAAACTGACAGTTAACATTATTTCGTTTAAGGCCTAGTTTAAAAATAATGTATTTGATCCGTGCACTTGCATTATAAAAGCAAAACATGATTACAAAAACATAGGCTATGACCATTGCATATAGTATAAATATTTGGTAGTGTTTAGAAGTTACTTTAAAACGGTTATAAGATACCATTGACTAGGCAGGCCTATACAGTTGTGGACAAAAGTTTTGAGAATGACACAAATAAACAGTTTCACAAAGTTTGCTGCTTCAGTGTCTTTAGATATTTTTTTTATCAGATGTTACTATGGAAGACTGAAGTATAATTACAAACATTTAATAAGTGTCAAAGGCTTTTATTGACAATTACATGAAGTAAATGCAAAAAGTCAATATTTGCAGTGTTGACCCTTCTTTTTCAACCCATCAATGCCATCAGTCAGAATGTGGCCCAGAAGTTAATTGACAGCATGCCAGGGCGGATTGCAGAGGTCTTAAAAAAGAAGGGTCAACACTGCAAATATTGACTTTTGGCATTAACTTCATGTAATTGTCAAAAAAAGCCGTTGACACTTTTTAAATGTTTGTAATTATACTTCAGTCTTATAGTAACATGTACTTGTTCGGCAGAAAGTAGTTACCTGGCAGCTTCAGGCAAACTTACATAACTCAGTAATATGCCTCCAGACCCTGGTATGGCAATGGCATGGAGGCGATTCTCCATATTAAGTGCACCAATTTTTTTTAAGCTGTTATTTTAAGATAAAACTGCTAATCCTAACCCTGACCCTGAAGTACAATTCCTACATAATGCCATTTTAAATCCATTAGTAACTGCGCCTGACCCAGCAGCCGCCACAAAACAAAGTCTACTACACTGACCATGACACATGCTAACGATGCTAATTAAAAGTGAAAACTTAGAAGTTGTAATTCATTCAACCAAAAGGTATGGTCATCTACAAAAACACTTCAATTAAAAAATACTTTCATTAAAAAACAAGTGACAGAAATGTCTTTTGTTTTTCCTTAGGCTTACCTATGAAAAATGGTACAGGGCATCAGTAGGAAATTACCAGCAGGCAACATTTTTATTAGATTCCCCCCCCAAAGTCTTCTGCTACCAACTGTCCAGTGTAATATTCTCAGATTCTCATTTCAAATATTTTCCTTTTCAGCATTTCTACAAATTGGTATTATTTGAGATTTGTTTCAACTATTTCATTACTGCAATCGCTGTTTTCATTAGTTTGTGTGTGGGTGTGAGAGAGAGTAAGATGCTATCATAAATAATGTGTGCACAGGGAGGACATATATTTGGCTACAAAAAAACAGTATCACAGAATTGCTGTCACAGCGGCATCACTGCCAAGAGAAGACAACTACTGATGTAGTTTACTGCCGTTCATCACCCCAACATAACACAAGATCTGTTCCCCAGCGTTCACAGGGAATAGACAGCTACTCCCTCTCCTCCTTGCCTCTTCTGAGCTGTGTGATCTCCCACGTGGAGGTGGAGCCTCTGTCCTGGAATGAGATAGCAAACATCCTGGGTTAATAAAGATCATAAAGTAAAAAAAATAAAAATAAAATGGGCCTGGAAAGAAAACTGTTATTGATATGAGGTACACAGATGAAAAATCCTTGTAGTTATATTTTTGTATTTGGTTTTCTTTCCTTTTTATTGTGTTTTTCCAATATATCAGGCACCTGTAAATCATAAGAGAAACTATGTAAAAGGAAAAGTATCCTACGATGTTTGAAACCTGTTGGCCTCAATAAAGATACAATACAAAAAAAAAAAAGATCATAAAGTAAAGCACCACTCTTATGTCACCTCTTTACACCAAAACACTACTTATTATAGTACCAATTTCACCATTTATCTCCAGCACTAGGCTAAAACAAGCATACATGAGTCCCTTTGAATAATGATTGTGTTACTGCTGTAGGACACGAGTGTATGCAACATTGTGAATAACACACAATAGCTTGCAAATGCATTCAAATCTCCTAGAAGTCATCAACATGTTCACAATTGCAAAATAAACTTACACAAACATTGATCTGTATTATTATTGTGAAGTTTATTTCCAAAGGCCATAATTATTTGTCTACCAACATTACAAATAAATAAATCAAAACCAATACTTGCAAGTATCAAATCCATGTGCTTTTGAGTTCCAGATTAATGCAGATGTCAAATTACTCCCAAATGTCACATTAGTGCCACTTATTTGACCTTAACTGATCATAATTAGGTACTACATATAAGTGGTTTGAATAGAGATATCTGTAAGAGAGGAAATGACCACTAAAGAGGCAAGGTGATTAAAATGCTTAAGTGAGGAATAAACATTGGATCCATGAAAAGCACACCACCCAGACGCTCTATTGAAACGGCTGTCCCCCAACCCAAGCATCGCAGGAAAGATATTACCTGGTGAGGGAGGCCCCCACAGGCTCTATGTGCAGGTATAGTCGGCCAATGTTAAGAGCTTGACATAAAGCTTGACTGTTGGAGGGTGGCAAATAGAAGCCATTGATCCACATTAAAGCATGATGCATGTTGCTTAAGACAGGAAAAAGTGTTAAAATTGTCAAAATAAACCAAAAGACCTTTTGGGCCAATCCTCAAAGTGCTACATGGAGCGTAACTCTAACACTGCCAATGCCTCAAGAGAGGCCATCCTAATGAGAGAATATGGCAGTGTTAGCTGCTGTGGAACATTTGTCTGCAGGAACTAGGACACTTGAAGGTACTCACTTTGACATGAACCCCTAATGGAACCAAATCCCTCCGCAAGGCATCGCAGGCTTTCAGCAGTGGTCGTCTGTCTGAGTGTAACTGCTTCTTGCCATCTGCAGCAGCAGACTCATCCACCTCCAGAGCAAAGTTGCGTACTCCGCTGCGGAACTGCACCAGCTGCTCCACCACGTTCTCCAGGACTCTGGAGCTGTCTACACCACAGGAGTCCTACAGGATCGCAGGAAGAACAGAACTGATGATAATGATGCTTTTTTTGGTAATGTTATCTTCCCTATGATTTTTTTATATTTAGTTTTTTCCCATGTTTAATAACTTAATATGTATATGATAACTTAATATGTGTATTGTTTATTGTTTATTGTGTATGTTTATTGTTTGCACCAACGTCCCACAAAAAAATCCTGGTAGGTGAAAACCTACTTGGCAGTAAAAACTTTTCTGATTCTGATGAAGCTTTGAAGTATTTCTTATTCATTATTATATCTGTGTATGGCTGTACAAAACCACCCTAATTGTAACTGTTTAGATTTTGTTTTGTTTATTTTTGTCTTAGTTTTTGTTTGTGGTGATTTATTTTCGTTTGATAAGTTTGTTTTACCTTTTGTCTGTCTCATGATTGGGTTTAGTTTATAGGAAGTGAGGTCATGGGGGTCAGGGGTCACAAACACACCCTTATTATGGTAGCGTTCATTGTACCTGACTAGGAGACCTAAGACGCCGGCTCGCGGTCGTGGTAGTATACCGCTGAGTCCAAGCTGATGAATGTGATTGCGTTTACCTTGCCTCATTTCCCCTCTCAATTGTTATGCAGCCAACAAGGTATGTTTGACTATTTATGATGCTTTATTTCTTTGATTTCTTTGGGTTTGATTGTCTGTTGATTGTGTTTTTACTGCTTTTAACCAGTTCGACGTTGGATTACAACTGAATTAAAGAGAAAAATAAATCCATCAGTAACTGAAGAACTTTGGCCTTGCGTCTTTCCTGGAGGGGAGTGATACTAATCCTTAGACTTAAGTGAAGGCATTCTGAAATGAAGGCGTTCTGACCTTTCTGTCCAGCAGGTCAACTCCAAACACCTCCATCATGTCCCTTAGGTAGGACAGGACAGCCCCAAATACAGCTGGACTTCTTGACAGTCCTGCAGTCTTATCAAAGAGAGAAAATCACATAACATCTCTAAATAATTAAAAAAACAAATAAAAGAAGACTTTCTTGCAGAAATGTAGTGTAAACACTTAATACAACAGGTTATTCATGATATTGTTATTACACTGCCTATTGTTGCACAGTTCTTATAAAGGTTAAAGGCTAGTGTACAGGGACGCCTGTAGCACTGTGTCTCCACCAAGGCAATGAGGCTGTCTAAACCTGCTAATACACACGTTCCCTTCATATAAATTTGGTTTGCTGTGTGGAACACATACTGGTCTAACACTTGGGTTAATTGTTATGATAAATCAACTCCGTGGCCATTATTGGAAGCTTTACAGGTGTAACACATTTTCCATTTTATCTAAATTGTCTCCGCTTCCCAAGAACTCCATGTCCGGATTCATTTCAAGACTGTTCTTCTGTTACGGTGAGTGCCTATGTCACAGAGTGCCATGGCAACAGGGACTGGTAACGGAGTTTGCATGGTACTCAGAAGGCTAGCAAAGTTAACATATTTTCTGAGCTTTGTGATGGTCTGTGTATGTCCTGTTCTGCTTTGTCTCCTCTCTGTAGGCGTGGCTGCAGCCCATTTACTGAATTGGTGACACCTCGGCCAGGTGTCCCCATTTCCTTTAAGACCGTTTCCACCCCGTTACCCGTTGGAGCTTCTTTTCACTCCCTTTACGTTCTGGCATGCAACACACCTCACGGCATTGTTCACGCATCCATGCACTCCCTCCACATTACTGACTTTACAGACTTCCACACTCTACCGTTTTGCTTCTGTTCGTCTTTGTTTGTGTTCGTGGTTATAATAAATTACTTGTTATTTTGTATTTAAACACTGCGTCCTTCCTTTTGTTATGGCTTTCGAGCCAAGTCATGACAGCTTTCAGTTGTGCACGGGCTGTAAGCTTTATTGTTATTTTTCCTGAACTATGTAGCTATGCACTTTATGTATTTTCTCCATATAGATAGAAGGCTAAAATTCCCATGCACTATGTGAGCCAACATAACTAATCATAAACTGAAAATATATATACATTTCCCAACATTAATAAAATTGGGAGCATGGTGTTCTGTGTAGGAGGGTGTTTACGGATGCGGTGTGTGTTGCGGTTGTCGCCACCCGGTTGTATACTGTTCTATCCTGCCACCCTTGCCATCCTTGTCTCATGCACTAGGTCATCCAACCATAACCAAACATAACTCAACAACACATCACATAAACTCCATTCCCATCCACCGTGCCATGCAGACGCTCCCTCTGCGTCTCCTTCTAAATCATATTATGCTAGGGCATTAGTACTGTTTATCAAATTCATATTTACTAACCAAACTTTTCTCTCTCTTATAACGTGGCCTTGGCCCGCAGTGAAACATTGTTACTCATCACTATAACCATAAGTAGAAATATGCATATTAGGAAACCAAGCTCTGTCCACTCACTTTATCTCTTTTCTCCCCCTCATGTTGCAGTAGTCTCTCCACCTGATCCCCTCTACCTATAACTTTCCATCCCCATAACATTCATTCTACTCCGCTCATGATACATCTACACACTCTGTACTAGCCTTTTTACCCTACGATCATGATACATCTACATACTCTGTGCTAGCCTTTTTACCCTACGATCATGATACATCTACATACTCTGTGCTAGCCTTTTTACCCTACGATCATGATACATCTACATACTCTGTGCTAGCCTTTTTACCCTACGATCATGATACATCTACATACTCTGTGCTAGCCTTTTTACCCTGCGCTCATGATACATCTACATACTCTGTGCTAGCCTTTTTACCCTACGATCATGATACATCTACACACTCCTCTGTGCTAGCCTTTTTACCCTACGATCATGATACATCTACACACTCCTCTGTGCTAGCCTTTTTACCCTACGCTCATGATACATCTACATACTCTGTGCTAGCCTTTTTACCCTGCGCTAATGATACATCTACATACTCTGTGCTAGCCTTTTTACCCTACGATCATGATACATCTACATACTCTGTGCTAGCCTTTTTACCCTACGCTCATGATACATCTACACACTCCTCTGTGCTAGCCTTTTTACCCTACGCTCATGATACATCTACATACTCTGTGCTAGCCTTTTTACCCTACGATCATGATACATCTACATACTCCTCTGTGCTAGCCTTTTTACCCTACGATCATGATACATCTACATACTCTGTGCTAGCCTTTTTACCCTACGATCAGTGAAACATTGTTACTCATCACTATAACCATAAGTAGAAATATGCATATTAGGAAACCAAGCTCTGTCCACTCACTTTATCTCTTTTCTCCCCCTCATGTTGCAGTAGTCTCTCCACCTGATCCCCTCTACCTATAACTTTCCATCCCCATAACATTCATTCTACTCCGCTCATGATACATCTACACACTCTGTACTAGCCTTTTTACCCTACGCTCATGATACATCTACACACTCTGTGCTAGCCTTTTTACCCTACGATCATGATACATCTACATACTCTGTGCTAGCCTTTTTACCCTACGTTCATGATACATCTACATACTCTATGCTAGACTTTTTACCCTCAATGTTTTCTGTTCCATTGCTATACCATTTTATCCACTATTAATTTTGTATGTATAATGTGTATACCATCTTTATGTTTGTGTACATTTGCCACATGCTTATCCTGATATGTGTATGAATTCTCCTGCCATGTGTCTGATTCTCCCCCCTCCCTCCCCCCTACATTTCCCAGAAGTTCACAGCATTTCAGTGTTTATCTCTGCCAGTGAGGGTACTCTGACTGTTCACTTAGTCAGCAGCTCTTACGGAAACAATGCTCATCAGGTAGGTCATGTCACTCTGAAAATAAAGTGCTCTTCACAAGGAGAAATGGATCAAGAAGCATGGCAGGACATGGGGCATCCCAAGAGGTTACCTTAGAGACAGTCTGAAGCTGACAGTTGCACTGATGAATGAGGTTCATGATGGCATCCACTGCTCTTGGGGTGTCAAAGTCATCAGCCAGAGCTGCACGCACATTGGTTTGGGTCGAAGCTAGCCTTAAAAACAGAGCAAGGATATGAAATTAAGGACATTTGTTATACACATAGTTTCTCTTGTACCGTAAGAACATCAGTCTGCTTTTACTCTTAGTTGAACAACATACTACTTTGAAGAAAGGTGTGTTTGCACTCAAAACTTACAGAATGGGGATTTGTTTTTGGATGGATTACAATATTCTGTGATGTGATTCTGTGATGTGATGTATGACAAAGAGGTGACTGAGTATGGTAGCTTTTCACAAGACACCAGATGGAGTAAAGTGTGAGGGATGGGTTCACACTTATTACTGATTAGATTGAGTGCAAACTTCAGTTTCACAAAACATTCAATAAATCTGTTTTGAGACGTGTACCTCTGCCACAGCACTGCCTCGTCTATGGGTTGGCACAGCACATGGCCCTGCATGTAAGCCTGAGCATTGTGGGTAAAAGAAGAGATGGTGGCCATTGAGCTGCGTGCTTCACTCATGCTCTTGTCGCTGTACTCTATTCCTGAGAAAGCAAACAAACACCAGCACGCCGGACAAACATGTCAGAATCACTGCGTTCCCCAGCCTTTGTTTGGATCTATTTGTTACTGGACAGTGTCCATAACACCCAAAACATTGACATGATCAGTTTACAAAAAAAAACAAATGTTAAAAACAAAACAAAAACATTTGACTTAAAGTGGGTGTATTATGATGTAATGCTGTTTTTTTATAATACTGTCATCCTTTGCTTCATAAATGTTAATGTTAATGAATATTAATTTAAATGACAACAGTCTGGTGTGTTTAGTCTAAGCAGCCGTTGCCTTTTGTGCTCAAGCAAAGACCAGAGTCACTAGGGCTGACAGTCTACATGTTAAACTCTGAAACAGTAGGTGTATTTCTGTTGTTCTGGGTGTTTGTATGTAACTAAGGTCAATCAGATAGTTTGCTGCTTTCTCTGACAGTCTGAAAATTGCCGGACGATGGCATTAATTGTTCGTTTAGTTTGCTAAAAAGAACAGCTTGGATGGTCTTGTAAGGGGTTGTTGTTGTACGTTAGATATTTAATGCTGGGCTTACTTTAACCGAATGACAGTTGAAGAGACAGGATCGCCTATGATCTGGCTAGCTTGCTTGGTCATTTACACCATGTCCACACGCAACGACACAAAGGTATGCCTTAAACATGGAAGTATTATGTTTGTCTTTTCTACATTTCTTCTCTGTTTTCCATAATGTATCATTATATCTCTGCCGCCTTCATTTTGAAAGGGGCACAAACAGATCCTCATATCTCTACATCATTCAACTGCCACCATGCTTTTACAGGAGCCCAAAACAGATTAAAAGTTACTAAATACTGGTTTAGAGAAGGCCTTTTTGCTTTTTTATGGCACTTGACGGACTCTGTAGGTGTTCCTCACCCCTTATTATCCAAAGATGAAGGGAAGGGTATTCAGTTGTTTGCTATCTGCAAGCTCACAGCTAAATGCCACACCTCCAGGTAAAAGTATACAGTAACGTGAAAATACAATATGATCCATTGTGTAAAATCTTCATCTTAAACGTAGCTTAAGTTGTCAAATAAGTGTAGCGGAGTAGAAGTATGAAGTAGCACAAAAAGTAATACTCTACTACAAGTGCAAGAACCTCAAAATTTTAGTAAATATACTTAGTTATTTTCCACCACTGACTGTTGGTAAGTTGTGTACTTATGCTCGCTGTATGAAGCTAAAGTAACTTCAATAAATCTTTAAAAAATGGACATAATTGTATTTCTCATTTGAACTATTTGTAAACTTGGCTTCATGTTAGCTAATGTGCAATTAAACTTACCTGATCTGTACTTTGTCAAGAGGCAAAACATACGGAATTCATTTGCAGTATAGGCCTGTAGAAAATCCTGCAGGTAGACAGATTAACATGTGTATTAATGTGTTTGGATGTCTATTCTTAATAGAACCTGCAGGAACACATATGACCATGTGTATTAATGTGGTTTGATGTCTATTCTTAATAGAACCTGCAGGTACACATATGACCATGTGTATTAATGTGGTTTGATGTCTATTCTTAATAGACCCTGCAGGTACACATACGTATGACCATGTGTATTAATGTGGTTTGATGTCTATTCTTAATAGAACCTGCAGGTACACATATGACCATGTGTATTAATGTGTTTGGATGTCTATTCTTAATAGAACCTGCAGGAACACGTATGTCCATGTGTATTAATGTGTTTGGATGTCTATTCTTAATAGAACCTGCAGGAACACGTATGTCCATGTGTATTAATGTGTTTGGATGTCTATTCTTAATAGAACCTGCAGGAACACGTATGTCCATGTGTATTAATGTGTTTGGATGTCTATTCTTAATAGAACCTGCAGGAACACGTATGTCCATGTGTATTAATGTGTTTGGATGTCTATTCTTAATAGAACCTGCAGGAACACGTATGTCCATGTGTATTAATGTGTTTGGATGTCTATTCTTAATAGAACCTGCAGGTACACATATGACCATGTGTATTAATGTGTTTGGATGTCTATTCTTAATAGAATCTGCAGGTACACATATGACCATGTGTATTAATGTGGTTTGATGTCTATTCTTAATAGAATCTGCAGGTACACATATGACCATGTGTATTAATGTGTTTGGATGTCTATTCTTAATAGAATCCCCCAGCATTAAAACTTAGAATTAGTGTTCCACATAGAAAAATATGAGCCACATGAATGTATGCGCTTGGCATCCATTTCATAAAATGTTCATGTATTACATGACGAGGAGATACAAGGAGTTAAACACAATGGAATAACAACTGCATTCAGGTCATACAGCTATCATGTAGCATACAGTCTAATGTTACAGATTTGTTCATGCATACACCTATCACACTGAGAGGTCAATTCACAACAACAACAACACAAGTTCATTTCTCATGTGTTGCAGTCCTTAACTGAACAATTCAATGACTTCCGATTTGGTGCTTGATAAATGATTTCCCACTTTAAAAAATCTCACAAATAGTTGGGTGTATATAGTGACTAAAGAGAAAGAAACCATTTATAATACAACTCAGTTACTGCTCAGTTTAAACCCAAGTAGTATAGATGTGTCTTACCTTAATAGTAATATAATAATAGTTTTTAATCGGGATGTTGGTGTAGTCAGGGTGAGAGTGGAGGAGGAACGGGTGGCTCAGGAGGGGCGGTGGGGGAGGAGGAGGTCAGACAGGTAGGGGGGGGCTAGGTGGTGAAGAGCTTTGAAGGTGAGGAGGAGTATTTTGAAGTTGATGTGTCTTACCTTAATAGTAATATAATTCTTCAAGGACTTGGACATCTTCTCTACACTTCCTTTCAAATGAAGATGACCTGGAAGGCACATACAATTGTTTGAATTGTGGAATTGAATTATCATTTACATGTATGGACAAGGGAAGAGGTGCAGATGGATCACACATTTTCATAATTTTCATCTCCTCAATTGACAGGGTTTATGAGAAGTAGTGCTTGTCTATAGCTTAAATAGTATACTGTGGTTGGAGCTCACTGCCATCTATCAGTGTGCATATAAAGATAGTAGTTCCCCCACTGTGTGCACCGGTGATGAGTGTCCTCTGTCAGTGTGGATATAAAGACATGTACAAGAAGTAGTTCCCCCACTGTGTGCACCGGTGATGAGTGTCCTCTATCAGTGTGGATATAAAGATATGTACCTGAGTGCAGGAAGTAGTTCCCCCACTGTGTGCACCGGTGATGAGTGTCCTCTATCAGTGTGGATATAAAGATATGTACCTGAGTGCAGGAAGTAGTTCCCCCACTGTGTGCACCGGTGATGAGTGTCCTCTATCAGTGTGGATATAAAGATATGTACCTGAGTGCAGGAAGTAGTTCCCCCACTGTGTGCACCCGTGATGAGCCTCACACTGAGCGATCTCATTCTCATGGTGGGGGAAGGCCAGATCGATCCCCCCTGAATGGATATCCAGCTGACTCCCAAACACAGAGCTGAGAAAAAGAAAAAGAAATATCAGAATGATCAGTTTCAGCTTCAGCAGATGAATGAGGCCACTGGCACTTTAGGAAATGTGAACAAATCGGGCCAAGTAAAACCCACATTTTTAGGTAAAGTCATTCTTGAGATAAAGAAATGCATGTATTGGACATATAAACGTTACATGGTACTCCTGTGCTTGACAGTTTGGAAGAGGGGATGATTGATGGTAACCTAGCAACAGTAGAACACTCGATGTGCCATCCAGGCCTTCCAGGTCCCCATGGCGACTCCCAGAAAGGCTCTTGCGGTTTGGAGGCCTTCCATAGAGCAAAGTCCCTGATGTCCCTCTTATTTGTCCCCTCTGTGAACACACATATAAGTCATATCTTTAACTTGTCATATTGAAGCTTGTTAAGACATACTTTACAGCTAGTTTGTATAGGCAAATGTGCCAGAGTGCATGGATTTATACCAAGATAACAACTGGTTTAACAAATGTCAGTGGCATGTTAAATCAGGTAATTTTATTTCAACCTGCAGTATATACAGTATAGTCATTCAGTTAAGATGTTGAAGCATTAAAAAGTAATAGTTATAGAACTTATCACATCCCTTCCAATGAAAGCTTTGATGGCTAAGCATCCAGCCTCAGTCATAACATACAAACAGAAAAGAAGAAATACCTGATTCTCCGGCCGTCTCTCCCATGTTCATAAATTTGCCATAGCTGTGACCCATTGACCCTACATCAAAGTAGACATCTCCTGTTTGAACATATGTAAGGCCATTGTGTTAGGCTGAGATGAAAATCGGGAGTTTCAAACACCAAGATTATCGATTTAGTATGAGAGGACTCACCACTCGCTGTAGCATAAGCGTGTCCATTTTGTATGATTTGTTCGATGAATGCCACAATGAGGGCAACGTTCTCTGTCACACGCATATAAACAACTGGAGGAATAACCTGGAAGCACAACAGTGTTTCAAATAAGGGAACTAGTTCGCAAAATGCCCCAATAAGGTCCAGTTTATGTAGCATTGGTATTAATGTGCCGATCATGTTCTTGGTGTCTGTCACCAACCCCCCCCCCCCCCCCTTCATAGGGCTTTCCCCCCAAATACAGCAAATTGTTTAAATTCATAGTATGATATAATAGATCGTTAAAACACCTAAGGTGTTTCCCATTTATGTAACATTCAATACATAACCAGTGGTTACTATCAGCACTTATACCACTGGTTACCAAAGGGCCCCCTAGGGGGAGTGAAGTTAAAGCCAGGTTGGTACGGCTGGAGGGCGAAAGAGTGGAACAGACCCTGAACAACAAACTAGTGGTCAAATAAAGTATGGCAGCGCTCTTACAGCACAGGAGCCTGAAATTAACCTATTTGGTGATTTGTTTATAGCCCATTGCTAATTATAGAATATGACCAAGGCCATTTAGCCTATATGTAAAAAGGAGTCGCTAACCTAAATACAACAGACATGTGCCTAACATGAACTGATCCAAAGAATAGAGCAATGCGTAGGCAATCTGGACACCGTATTTGATCAGTTTTAAACCAGAGCTCTGAGTGGGAATGGAGTAAAGTATTCATAATTATGTTTTTCATTCGTGTATGCCTGTCACTAGGAATTGTTGTGCTTCTGTTTGCTTAGAATGAGCCATTCCTATCTACATAAGGAGCAATCCTCTGCCATGGGGTCCACCATGTTGTGCCTTTGTCTCTACAGTAGCCCAAATCGGACAAAACAAAACACTGTTTCAAAACAGGGCTTGTCGCATTTTTTATTTTATTTATTTGACAGCGACCTTAGGTTACTGCACACGCTTGTAAAGGACAGGGGATCCGGCTGGTTCTAATTCAGTATCTTCACAGAGTGAAGACAGTGGTGACAGACACCAAGAACATGATCAGCACATTAATACCAATGCCACATAAACTGGACCTTATTGGGGCATTTTGCGAACTAGTTCCCTTATTTACCTTCAAGGCTAACATGTCCTGTTTGAAGTCCTCCTCATACATTCTGGCAAGCACAGTGGGTGAGATGTTCTTCTGTAAAAATCAAACATCAGTTTAAAGGCACAGTCTGCAACTCTGCAGAGGTTGTAGATATTTGAGCTCAACAGCAAATCTAATTGCAACCCTCCCTTCCCTACTCTTGAATTAACAAAGTGTATTGGATTAGAATTGTGGTAAAACTTTTAATACTGCACAAAAAGCAAGTGTTATGATGCAAGCATTAGTACAATATTTGCAACATTCGTGATCACTAGGTCTCCTGCATTCATGCTATTAAGTCATTTGCTATACCAGCGAGAAGTGAATGGAAAATTCTGAATTGTATATAAATATACTATAGTTATATGCTGTGATAAGAAATACGTAACTAACAGACTGATTGGTAGCTTACCTCCATACTTCTTCTTATGATTTTATCATCGATATCAGTGATGACCATGACGTGGATGACATTTATTCCAAAAACCTTTGACAGAACCCTTTGCACGAGGTCAAATCTAACATAGGAGCTACGAAAAGAGACACAGTCATGAATCGATTCAACATGTTAAACGAGACAGAATACAATATGTTCAGTTATAGCTTAGCCTACAAGGTTAGGTTTCCCACACATGAGACGTGAATGATGGGATGAGCGACATATGAATGTGTGTACAGTTGTATCGTTGAGAAGTGTTACAAAACGTTTGATTTTCTGCTTCGTGGCAACGAATGAATTGTAACAACTTGTTTTGAAATCATTCAGAGCAAATAGGCTATACGGGTAGAATACTACTTATATAAGTATTGCCACTGGTGCTAGGCTACGAAGTTGGCCATCATGGTAAGAAAATAGCATTGTTTTTGCACGTTCAATTCATTAAGTTACCATACGATCATCAGCACGAGCTAGTAAAAATATCAGGGTGACTTAGATACAAGTCCAAAGGGCAAGATATTTACCATGCGTGTCCAAGATGCGCATGATCATACACAGTAGGTCCGCAGCTGTACCTTCAAATTACAAGACACACGATAAATGCAGGGACAGCTACACGTCAATCTGTTATATTATGGGGTCAGATTTTGTCACTCGTGACATACCATTTTGCGACCCCATCCTCTGCCAATATAAGTGGCTCTTTCTGTTTGGTAAGGCTGTTGTATACTTTTAACCCAGTATCAAATCCCGATGGTTTCAACCATTTTCGCTCACTGGACCGCGTACTAGCACAGTTTAGTCTAACGGTGGTTCTGTAAAAGTTAGGAATGCAACAACCCCTATTCAACGCTAAATACTTTGCTGTGCATTTCCAAACGTACGGCCGAAATGTAGTCCCCATATTCTTTAACGTTACCTCTTAAACTAGAATAGCAGCTAGCTTGCTCACCAAATACACTTAGTTGGCCTATCCTACTAACAGTGAGCAGTTTTCAAAATAAGCCCCGACCATGCAGTCACACGCGCTGTAAAATAAGTATCAAGGTTGCATTCATGTTTCTTATTAACTTTGCCATTTGAACCTCTGAATCTGGGAATAGTCCCCATATGCAGTGACAGGCGCGTTTGACAGGCGCTGTGTGTATCAACGTTTTCCCCTTGGCTACACGTTATAAAAAAGCGGAAGGTGTACAGTATTGCTGTGTTCGAGATAATACAGGTGGCGTTTATTTTCGAGTTCCAACTCGGAACGCTGTACCAAAGTACCCTACGCACAAGAATTCGGAGCTCTGACAAGGAAACTCTGAGGCGAAATATCCCCGACATCAGACGGTCATCTGACCAATTTGAACATACGTGTTGAAACCAATAAAGAAAATATATTTCCGAGTTGTCTTGAATAAGGCATAAATCCTGCCACAAAAGACAAATAATGATTTCACAATGTCAAGTTAAAAGTCCTATTGCTTGTACCAATGTGATGAGGGGCTGGATTGTAGCAAATACAACTAGAAATGGATTAGACTGGATATGAATAATTACATTTTAATGGGAACCAGTTACAAAGAGCCACTACTACTAATTAGCAGCTCAAAATCGTATGTGTCCAAACATTGAAACATCTTGAAAAAGAAGTTGTAAAATGCCATATTAGAATCAGAATCAGAATCAGCTTTTATTGGCCAAGTTAGTTTGCACTAACAAGGAATTTGTCTTGGTGCAGTGGCTCTCACTGTGCTTACACATATTACTCAAATATACAACACAACACAAAACAATACAACAGTGAAAAAAAAACAATACAATACAACAGTGCAAAAGTCTTAAAAAGTATATACAAGGAGTATATACTGTATACAATAGTGCAAAGTGGAGAGTCCAGGAAGAGCAGGAATAAATACTTAATGGTATGAGTATGACGGTTATACAGGAAGGGTGAAATAAATAGATATGGTTGCGGGGGTAAATGTACATTGGTTAATTTTTACAGTGCCACAGAGGGTTAGCTGTTCAGAAGAGAGACAGCAAGAGGGAAGAAACTGTTTTTGTTTCTGGAGGTTTTGGCAAACAGAGATATGTAGCACCTACCAGAGGGGAGGAGTTGGAACATGTTGTGTACAGGATGTCTTGGATGGTGGGCAGGTTGGCACCAATGATCCTTTCTGCAGTCCTGACAGTCCGTTGAAGTCTGTTCTTATCCACTACTTAATGAGAGATACTGTCACTGGCTTCACCTTACTGTATGTATTTTCCCCCTCTGGGTTAAGAGGCAGATTCAGAGTATAAAAGAAACTAAATGACCAATTACATTTTTTCTTCAAATCACTTCAATAATTATACATGGCAACTCACCTTAGGAATAGAGAGTAATCAGGTCCCATTCCTCTTGACAGTCCATATGCAATGAATTTATAATTGTTTTAAATTCCAATAAGATATTAATTAGACCAGTTTGTCAGGACATTGAATCCCACTGCAATCAGCTGATGTTCTGATAATTTCCAATTCCTTTTTTAGCTTTGCTAATATATTTGTACATGATTGATAACACGCTTGATTCCTGTATGGTACTGTTTGATTCATATGTAAACACCAGTGTTGGGGAGTATTGAACTACATGTACAGTAGTTTAACTAATGGTTTAAGTACATTTTGCAGTAGCTTGCTCAAAGTTTAACTGCATTCATATTTGCATAGTGATTTATGAAGTATAATTACTCTTTTGCCTTTTTTGTGTATTTACTGAAACTACAAACAACTTTGGCCCATAAAACCAAAGGAATGTTTTTTTTATTTGCTTCTCTACTGTACTTAAACCACCTTTAACCAGCCCCACCACCCACCAGGCAGCCCTCACCACACACTTGATGTGCAAAATTGAGTATTCTTATTATTTAACAAATGTTCAGATCAGTTGTTGCATGAAATTGTTACCTGGCTTGCTGCTCTAGCTTGGAGCAATACTTCCAACTGGACTCAATCAGGTGTCTGCCTGATGGACGTTATATATTAAACCAAAGCTGACATTCTTTGCACTCTTTTATTTTTGGGGTTTATGTATGACCTGTGGACAAGTGAGCACCTTTTATAATAACCTTGATTGAGTGGCATTTTTTCCTGGCATATGATTTGTTTATATTTTGTTATAATTTCATACCAAATATTCATTGTCAATTTAGATATTTTTTTACAGAGTAATTAAACACACTACTGTTTTCTAAGTAGCTTTAGTGAAGTAATTGGTAGCTTGCAAAGCTATGCTTTCAAAGTAGCTACCCCAGCACTGGTTTACACATTGGCTTGATTACTGTTATGCCTGGCAGAAGGTTCTTTGTTGTGGAAATCAAATTGGTGTTGTTCCTTTCCGGGGTCTTTCATGATTAGCACTGCGCTGTCCTGGATATTCCAGCCAGGATGCCAGCATGCTTTTCTCACGTCCTCTTGGTTGAGGAAAAGAATCATCGAAAAATATGAGAGAAATTTGCACATTTGGTACACATACTATAGTCCATAGCATACACAGCCATACTGTACTGTTCTATCTATGCGTTATCCTCCCTGAGCGCTAACATTGAACAAACAGTAAGCCAAACTCCTTATTTATGAAACTATGAATAAAAACAGAAAGAAGAAAAAGTAAACAGAACTGACATTAATTAGCTATAGGTGCCATGTGAACGATGTTTTGTGTACATCCCAAGCTTCCTGATCTCAAAATAAGTCCTTTTAAGTTACCCAAAACACATAAAACATTTTATGGGCAGAACACATACCGAACAAACCATTTCATACAATGTTTGTGTTACTGATTTAAAACATGAAGAGTACGTTTTAGATTTTTTTTTTAATTAGGTCCACGGTCCACCTGAAATATTGAACTTAAAGACATTCAATTAAAGCATATATAGTTTTAATCAAATGATTTTGACAAAAGTAGCTCCACTTCTAGAATATATTTACCATCATTGAATACATTGAGGATTAGAATGTGTCAGTGAATCTGATTATTCTTGGAATGTAAGGCTTCTCCACAGACAGATCCTCATAGTGAAAGGTCTTATACTTGGCTCTATCTGGCTGGACCAGGCAGTGAGCTTCAGCCTCCTCAGTCTGTGAAGGATGTTCAGTCTGATTCTCTGTCCCTTTCTTCTGGAGTAGGGTAGTCGCTGTATGCTCATTCCCTTGTGATGCCTTATTCCCCATGGGTGATAACCTTCCACTTGTTTTATTTCTATTCTCATTGGCTGGCATGATGTTGCATACATGCTGCCCATGGCTTGTTGCATTATATGTTATGTCATCATGACAGGCATCATGCTTTGGATTAGTAATGTGCTGTCTGCATAACTGGGATGTGGTGGTGTCATCAGGAGTGATGAGACCAGTTTCAGTGTCTGGGCCTTCTGTTTGAAGGTTTGGTGAGATGAACTGGTCGGATCACTTACTCTCTGTCCCCCTAGCCGTGACAGCTGTGGTTTTGGGATACGATCATTTTGAGACTGAGGGTGAGGCTTATTTGATTGGCATCTGTGGTCTGGTTTGTCATCTAGATCTTTCTGAGAGTTAGAGGCCTTACTCTGGAATGTTGATTCATGGTGCAGAAATTCCATATCAGGGTGGACAGAACTATCTGGTTCAGTATGAACAGATTGGCCCTTTATTAGTTCCTTTGAGTCTGTCAGGAGATTACTCTCATGTAACTGAGTACATGTCAGTGTTGACTCATGGGGTTGTGCTTTTTCACCAAGGTTAACCTGGCAAGGCTTTGAGTCATGTGACTTAGGTTCATGTAAACACTTTGCAATTCTGTGATTTACATCAGCGTCTCCAATAAACTCTTTAGATTTGTTTTCCAAGTCATTTGATACTAATGGTGACGGTTTGATCCAGTGATGTGAATCTGGCCTAAGTGGTGTGATAAGCGGTGATTTTTGAAGTGTGTGAGGTGAGATTTCATTTCCATTACCTAAACGTTTCTCTGTGACTTCCTCACCTGAACCTTCACTTGAAGTGACTTCTCCAGGAGCCTGCGTTCTAAAACCTTCATGAATTACAGTTGCATTCAGTGCAGCATCTCCTATCACTAGCTCACATGGACAGTTATCATCAGATAGTTCCTCTGAAAGTTTGCTATTTACATTCTTTGTTGTTGGCTTCTCTGTTCCTTGACAACTCCCATGTGTTCTTTGCCTTTTGTCATTATTTTGATCTCCTGCTACTAAAAAATTGACATTCATATCACTATCTTTTTTTTTTCTGCCAGTTATACAATTATTTACACCGTGCAGTGGACCAATGGTCTCATATCTCTGTATGGTCGCTAAAACCGAGCCCCTGACACGTGGTTTGGCTTCACGCGGCATGGTTCGCATGCGGTTGGTGTTACTCCTTTCCTCTGCAGCAGAACTGGCTGACAAGTGTTTCACCCTCCATCCCCCTACTGTTTGTCTGGTCATTGCACCACTGGAGGCCTGCTTGACAAGGCCACCATACCGCCTGCAGGAGGAAGGCCCTAATTTGTACTGACGAGTGAAAGTTTGATTGGGTGTGACCCGCAGGAACTTGGACCGAAGAAGCTGGAATGTTGTTAGGTGTCTAATGATACCGCCTCCCTGTGGACCACCTTTGACACTGCATCTTGGTGCTGGCCTCACTCGTGTCCTCATATCATTTTGGAGGTTGTTTCTGTTGGATAACTCCAGAAGGAAGTACTGTAGAAGGACGTCCAAAACTGCACGCACTGCTGGGTGGGTCGTTCTGTCATGGATTACGCGCCTCAGGGATTTGGCATCCATGGTAGGAGTGATCTCTCCCCACACCCTTCTCATCATCATGGGCCTGTATGAGATAAAAGGTGGCTTCATTTTGCTCAAGAAAAGAATAACAATATATTCACCAATGTCATATCATTCACTGAAGTACCCCTCATAGAACCCAGGGTATTTAGAGATAAAATTACATCATCTGAACTGAAGGAATTGTAGTGTGCTTGGCATGGAATCATTTGTGAAGTTGCAGGATTGTTGGACAGAAGCAAATGTGCCAAAGCAGGTGAAGAAGATAGTGCCTGAGAAAAGCAAAACCTAGAAGCATATGAATGTTTTTTTTATTAACTAAAGTAAATCAATCCATCACATGCTGTAGAACATGAATACATTTGTAACACATACGTTTGATCCCGCCAGGCACATGCATCGAGCAGACTTGAAAAGTAAGTAGAAATGTAAAGTAATACCTGTAATATAAACAAATAAATCTGCACTGCAATGGGCCAATGTAAACTACTTCAGACCAATTAAACTAGGCTGTATATATAAGAACATATTAAAACTTTGTATCACTTTTGTGGTGTTAGATAACTTACAATTGTGGTTGTTTATTTAGCAGATACATTTATCCAAAGTGGTGGGGTCAGAAAGAAGTGGGATTTAAGAAACAGGCGATGAGGTTCTCCAGGGGAGATGTAGTGACTTGAATTTATGTCCCTGCCACTTGCTTGGAACTGGAGTGAATGCAACCAAGGAGGAGACCTCTGTGGGTTTGAGAGATCTGAGTCAAAACAACACTGCACATCTTCCGCCTCTCGCCCCATAACAACATTCCATATAGTATTAGTAAAGATATTGCTCCTACAACTTCCTGGTAATATGAAAACTCCTACTGCTTCTCATCCCTGCCATCTCACCTCTCTGTCTTTGGACAGCCATGGACATTCCATTGAATTTGTTCTTGTCCCACCAAAGAGTAAAGCAGTTTTAAGGTGGTATCTTCAATGCATTAGTCAGTCTTTAAAGACTCAACCAATTTCAATTTTGAAAACTCAAACTTCACACCAAACTTCAAACATTTTTTTGGAAACTTTGAAGGACAATGTTTAAAAACTGGTATAGGTCTATGTTTATTAACAGTCATATAGTAATAGAAATGGAGAAAAAGCATGACACACACACACCAGAAAAAAGCTCTCCCATCGATCCGCTCTTAAAATGAGCAGAGCATGTATTACATTTACATTTAGTCATTCAGCATCCAAAGCAGTTTACTAAGCCGAATGATTCCTCGTGTGATATCTTTTACCTGGCCACATGCATACTCCACACAGAAGTCTCTTATTTATCCTAGATTCACCGTCTATAGCTAGACAATTTGCAACGCTGGCTTTCGTATTAGCCAGACACGTTGTAAGGGAGGAGACAAATCACTGACAGGAAATGAATTAGTGTTTTTGTTACTGGAAGGCCTGCCCTGTATTATAACAAGCCAATGACATTGAGGGAAATGGCACAACTGATGTGTTGCCTCACCTGAATGCTCTGTTTATTTTCACTGTTACCATCAACTATGTGCAAACACCTGAGTGTATTTGAGCACACACACAACACTGACAGCAATGAACTGAATATAACCAAAAGTGTATTGGATTCGAATCACAGACTGTACGTTGATCTTGCTGGCTTGTTGTGTATCTAGCCCACACATAAAGCAGCCACAGGTAACATGATGTCCACTGGAGGTACCAATCCTGATTAAAATGTAGATCTCCACTGTATTACAATTTGTACAATTATATCAATTTGGATAAAAGCATCTGCTAAATGAATACATTTAAATGTAAATTATGCTTAAGTCTCTGTAACGTGGTCTTCCTGCACACTTTCAGAAATCTTGCACCTCTGTGCACACACCAGCATGCCCCCAAAGAGCCAGGCAATATCAATTCTACCCTACCGTGACAGACAACTGTTCTATTACACACATTACTAATTCAACATGATGGGTGAAAATGTTTCAAATGTGGTTTACATATTTCCCTAGGTAAACTGTATATAATCTCCATGGAGACATATTGAAGTGATCAAGAGAGTTAAAAGTGAGCCACATTATGAAGAACAAGTGTTTGTGCAATCATGTCACATCACTTTTCTCTGAAGTCAAAGTTTCAAAGGATCAGTGCATTTGAGCGCTGTAGTGAAAACATTATCATTGGACAGTCTTATAAAAGTATCCTTGTGGATAACAAACAGATTTTTTTAAAATGTGGATTTTTTTCAGCCTAAACTTTGCAGCATTCCTTACATGACCCAGTGTTGAATCAAAGTAAATACTTTGAGATTTTGTATTTGGTTAAGATCAAACATAATAATGCATTCAATCCCCTAACTCTCAAGACATCCTGGTGATGTGAGGACAATTTAATGAAAATATATCAGTCACGTATTTAGTAGACACTCAAACATGGTTGTTCAAGACGGGCCGGATAAGACTGTTCATTTCAACAGCCACAAAAAACTATACTTTACTACTCTCTCTTTTGTTATTGTTATCTACTAGGCCCATTATTTTACCTAGAGTATTTGCTGTTCTGTCCCTTCTGCTAAAGTGTGGTGTAACTGTGTGGAATCTCCACGTGTAAATTCAACAACCAACAACCAACTCCTCAAAGGAAAAATAAAACCTAGGCAGGTTTGAGTATTTTGTCTGACTCCCGACGTACCATACTGACCAGAAAGACGTCTCTTAAAGGGCAGTGAATGAGTGCTGAACAGCAGGGACGTGCAAGGGGGGGGGGGGGGGGGGGGGGGGCTAAGGTTGCTTTGGCAACTGCCCGTTTGCCATCCTCGACTGAAGTTGCCCCTCCAAAGGAAGTATATATTTATTTGAAATAGTATTACGGCTGCAGAACTTCATGGAGGCCTAGATAAAATAATCAGGGAATAAGGCAGAATAAGTGTCCAGGGGGAGAGGGGCGTGGCGGCGGCAGTTAGTGATCGACCGTGACAATTTTAGAGTTTCAGGTGAAATAGGCAGAATATGCGTCCAGGGGTGTGGCGTCGGCAGTGACAAAAATGTACGCGTTGCTTTTTTTCAAGGGCAGAGCAATGGCTCTTCAAAATTCCTGTGCACGTCCAAACCACAAATCTAGCAAAACAAATGGGATTATGGGATTGAGAAACGTAGAATAGAGTGCAAGGTGGGTAGATGTGAAGAAACACTGAACTGTGCCTTTCCCAGTGTCTGTGAGGAGAGAACACTACTTCTCTGTGTACTTCTCTTTAGCGGCAGCATGGAAGAGCTTCCCTCCTAGTTCTTCCAGCTGCTCACGTTTATCCAGTGCCTGGTACAGTCCAGCGGGTACCTTTGATGGTCCATGCAAAAGCCCATAGAGACAGCCTGCTATTAGACCTGTTGCGCTGCCCTCTCCTGCAGGAGACACACACACAAACAGACATCATATACCAACAGTTCATCGTTAGATCACTTCCTGTTCTCATCTGCGTGATAGATAATCATGTATATTGATACACATTCATGCATACCATACTGTTTATGTCATTACCTCCGTGGAACATAGCTCTTTTGCAAAGCTCCGTCCAGTCAGAGCCTGCGGCCAGGAGAGCATCGTAGGCGATCATGGGGGCGTCATGCCCTCGTCTCCCTGGGCGCCCTTCGGAGCTCCAGTGTTTATACACCTGAGCCATTGATAGGAAGAGATTATTGAACTATTGGATACAATTTGTTTGTATCCATACATTACATTTTTTTTCATACTTTATATACTGTATGTTTTGAAGAATATTCAAAGTCCTTAGAATTCCTCCCCCACAAGAATGTATCACATTCACACCACATTCATGAACATACAAATGGTCAGCAACATCTTTTGGGGTTGATCCAACGATTTTTCAGGATCTTAAATTCAGCAGCTGTTGGGTTTGTATTTTCGTGTCTGTGTGTTTTTGTAAAAGTATGACCTTGTCTGTCGCGCTGGCATCGTATTCTTTAGGAAAGATAGGCTTGTCTTGTCCTTCCTCTGTAATCCCTCTTTCCTCCAGGTAGAACTGCCATTTGGCCTCAAAGTAAAACCATTTCTCAAGGTACTCTGGGGAAACCATACACACAAACCATGAAGGGAGACGTGCTAACACGCTAATGGCAGACATGTACATACATTTTGATGCTACCTCAGAGAAAATGCTATTGTTTTACAGTCTAAATGATTTGAGTTTAGAATATAATTCCCAGTAGAAGTATGTTATCATGTTTAACTATGTATCTGTTCTCTCTTTTACTTTTACCTTGCATGTGACGAATGGTTTTCCTGCAGTATTCCTCAGCTTTAGGAATGACCTTAAGAAGGTCACGACCCCAGCTGGCCACTGGCTTACCCTGTAGAGCGTAGGAGGCAAACAGTGCTGTACATAGAGCCCCTAGGAAGCCTGTTGGATAGGAGGCTACAGGTTACACTCCGGGTTAGACGTTTACAAGTCATCTAGGAGATTCACTTCAAAAGGTACACTAAGGACTGTTTCCTGAATATTGTTTACAAAAGTTGCTATTGTGTTTCTGTAATTTAGTTTAAAAAGGGGACAGAAGTCGTTTTCCAAACCTGGTCAAAAATATGTCAAAAGAGACTGGAAAAGATAACTCAATGGACCATATGCAGAATGTTGAGCCTGCCACAAACTTTACATTTACTTTGGGTTCAAATTGAGCTGGTTTTGAGTTTAACAGTTATAAATATATTCTTTACATATATCTTTTTTGTCTAAAATGTCACAAAGCTTTAAAGAGAAAGTGTTGTAACCCTGATGCTCTGGTTAAACTATTCCAAATGGCTCGTTCTTAATCTAACTAACCTAAGTTGATCTAATTGTCTCGATCCCTGGTTGTTTTCCCTTTTAAAACCACCATTGCGTCATGAGTATACTGCTGTGAAATGGCTGCTTTGCTGCTATGTGTGGGGGTGCTTTAATGGTGAGGCCAGCGAATATATATTTGTAGTGGTTTGAGTGTCTACACAGACACTACATAAAACATTTTACGAGTTAGAAATAGTGTAAATATATCTTGTTTTAATACATACATAGAGAAGCATGCACAGATTTTACTCCTCAGAATCACACATATTTCCCTTGTAAGCAGTTGTGTGCATTTTCTCAATGATGTTAATAATATGACTTCAGCCAACATTTTAATTTCTAGTTCAAGTTGATTCAAATGTCTCCTTTGACAAACAACATTAAACCGAAGTTAAAAGTTATGGGTTTACATTAATTCCCTTAAAACCCTAATTAATTCCTTAACTAATATTAATCTTTTGTCTGGAGATCGATAAAATCTAAATCTAGCCTAAAAGCCAACACTATTTAAATTCCAAGATTAGAAAACCTAAGGTCTATTTTAAATGCCAATCCAGCGTACGGTGGGCTTGCTCCTCCACTTTGGCTCCTAGGTTGACAATAGAAAGGGCTGCTGGAAAATGCTGACACTTGCAATGTGGTAAAGCTGGAAAGCCAACCTTCAACTGGATAATAATCAACTCCATTTAAAAGTTTAATATGTGATTACCATTTTATCAAGCCTGATTGTTATTGTGGATGCTGGAGTGTCCTACAATGCCTTTCAAAGAAGACAGAAATGACCCATCAAAAAGTATATACAGGTCAGCCTGAATCTTGACCAGCAATTAGGAAAACATTACCTATGGGATGGTTGTGGGTCATCCGACCTGTCTCTATGCTCACTTCAACCAGGCTGTCCAGTCTTTCTGGCTGCCAGTACCGCATACCCACACATATGGCCTTCGTGGCAGCACCAGAACCAGAACCTGCAGACACATACCAGTACATAACATGTAACATATACAGATATACACATACATATCATGTAACATATACAGATATACACACAGAACATGTAACATATACAGATATACACATACATAACATGTAACATATACAGATATACACATACATAACATGTAACATATACAGATATACACACAGAACATGTAACATATACAGATATACACTTACAGAGCATGTACACATATACAGATATACACTTACATAACATGTAACATATACAGATATACACTTACAGAGCATGTACACATATACAGATATACACTTACAGAGCATGTACACATGTACAGTTATTCACATATACAGATAAACAGATACATAACATGTCACATATACAGATGTAAACATACAGAAAATGTACAGATATACTTTTTACATATTTCCAAGATTTCTTACATATGTACCCAGGAAACAGCCTAAAGAATCAAGCATGTTTGAGTACCTCTTGGACAAATACAGTATTTATCAGCAAAGGTAAACTAAGGTAAACGAAAGGCATGATAAAGTTCTTGTTTGGTTTAGAATGAACCCGAAAGGGTGGTCATGTCATGAGACTTGTTAAAGTTTTTTTATGCTTCGTAAGTGTAGATTTAATCTGTAATACATTTCACTTTTTAATTAACTAAGCACCTCTAGAATAGCTTCTCTGATTGTTATATGTTATGCGTTTAACAATGTTCCACATATAATTTACCAGACCTCCAGCCACCGACCTCTGACCTTTGTCATTGAAGGGCGTGTGCCAGGCCAGCAGGAAGTTGTCAGGTTTGAGATTGACACACCCTTCTACAGTGCTCGGGTCTGGGGGCCGCCCCTGCAACAACACCATGGCCTCCACATACTGCTTCACCAGCTCACGGTACAGGTCCTCTAGGCACCAATAATCTGTGATTTAAGACACACACACACACACACACAGACATACACACATAGACACACACCACACACACACACACCACACACACACACATACAAACACACACACACACACACACACACACACACACACATACACACACAGCACCCACACACCCACACACACACACACACACACACAGCACCCACACACCCACACACACACACACAGAGCACACACACACAGCACCCACACACCCACACACACACACACAGAGCACACACACACAGCACCCACACACACACACACACCACACACACACACACACACACACAGCACCCACACACACACACCCACACCACACACACAATACATTACACCAGGTGTTTAAGGAGCTACTTCAGATGCAAGCAAACAATCTTGATTCAATTCAAACTAATACTCATCTTTGATAATTGCGTATAGGTATTTAGATATTAAGGCTACAGTCAAATGTGTAAATCCAGTATTACTCTGTGGGAACTGCCAACACATTGTGCATTATTTGAACGTGAAGGACATACACCAAATCAGTCACTATCAGTCACAGAGGCATGTGGTGAAAGCCTCCTCAGCCTCCTGCATGTTTGGCATGCTTCTCTGATGAGGAGTGCTGTGCGGAGCTAAGTTTAGCTGTGATTAACTTCTGCCTGGACTTAGTGACACTTTCCAGGCATTAGGTGGTCTAGGGCAGATCTGCTCATAGAGCCCTCCTCCTCATCTATTGTTTCACAGCTCAGAGTTCAGGAATATAGACGGAGGTCCAGACATAGACACAACCGTCTTGGCAATCTGTCATTTCACATTCCACATGTGCTTATGATTAGTGATTTTAAGAGGCAAAACAGCGAATAACCTTTGATAAAAATATCAGCAAATAGCTGTTCTGTGATAAACTGTGAGATAGAGCAGCGTTTTTTTTGTTTGTAGGGACTAGATTGTGTCAAGGACATTCCAACCAAATTACCATTTGTTTTTTAACAATACCATTTCATAGAATGATGTAATCCAGGTAGGGGTTTGTTTTGCTACCAGGCACCACTGACATTCTGTGACCTGATTTATCAATGCATTTATTCACCACCCGCATTACACTAGATGTCATCAGATCTCTAATCTCTGTCTCCAAGCCATCCAGACACATTAAACCCAACCAACCAATGAACACAAACCCTCAACGTCATTACTGTTATCACATTGTCTCAATCTAGCCTTCTTATGGTTTTACATAGACACATCGACAAATTTAATACACCTGGAACATTTTTACTGTACTAATGAGCATGAACAGACAAAACAAATGGATCTCTTGTCACTATTCTAATCCCTATATTGTATATCACAAGAGATGAGCGACGCTGGTTTACATTTTTTTCATGTGTCAACACAACAGAAATCCAATGGTGGGTTATGATGTAGTGGTGTGTTCAAACAGATGCAATGTCACAACAACATATTTGCAGAGGTTTAGAGAGCGGAACAACTTGGTGAATAAGAGTTATCTGAATATAATGGATATTTAGGTGTAATGTACAGGCTTATGTGCCATACATTACAGCCAGTGACACAGCTACAGTAGTAACAGCAGTACAGATCTCAAAATATAATTAGAAGACAAGAAGAAAAGGGTCTCCATTATGCCAGTGGTCACCAAAACATCTTTGAAACATTCTGAGGTGAGTAACCTTACGTTGTCCTAATATTGTATTGTATAGTTTTGTTTCATTTAGGTTTGACCTCATCCATGTCCAAAAGTATTTTGTCCTGTGTATAGACAAATCCTCACCTGTGACGAGTGCCTCCGCAGTGGTAATGAGCATCAGGGCTCCATCACTTAGGGGCCAGTTTTCAGGGTCCAGTTTCAGGGCCACCAGCCCGCCGATGGCCACAAGCTCGTCCTGAACCTTTGCTCCAGATGAGCAGCCTTCCCAGCGCCCTTTCCAGTATCCTAGAGCGTCTCCTGCACCACCTAGTGCCATCCCAGCCCTGAACCTCTCTAAGAAGGGGTCCATCTCCAGCCCCTAAACAGCCTCACAGCTCCTGGGCTGGCAGTAACTGCTCGCACTAGTCTGAGAAAGGGCCACAGTCTTTTGCCTGCCCACTCTGATTAGTTGTCCTATATGATAACTAATATTTCAAGCGAGCAGAGGCACTTAAAACAGCAACATACACACTCACACACGTTCTTTACAATGCCTTTGGCTTTTGTGTCTCTCCATACAGCCCTGTCACATTCTCCACTAATGCTCCTCTCTCCTCCAATCCCCACGCCGCATACCCTCTGCTTTTTATAAGCTCTTTGTGAGTTAGGCTGCGATCAGGTGTCTCCTAAAAAGGCAATTCCCATGATATCAGTGACTGCAGACCAGCCTGTCAGCTGGTGTTAGATTAGCATGCAAGTATGCAAGTATGCTCTCTCTTTCCCTAATGCACACAAACACACACCACTCCTCCTCTACAAAAATGTTTACCAATTGTCTGTCCAACTTCAACAAAAGATCACTCACCTTCTCACTTTCATACGAACAAAGGTCAGCCAAGTGCTATTCCTATATTTGTATTGACTGATTGACCAGTTCACCAGTGATCTCTCAGTGGAGCCTGTATTCACCCCACACTGTGCCTCTGTTGGATTACCTCTTTTTATCCTCCATGACATGGTCCAGAGCAATCTCCACTGTGGACATTTTTTTTTTTTTAACACAGGAACACTTTCTTACACTAATCTACAGATTGATGAAAAATTGGCATTTAGGTTACATGTGACAAGATTGAGAGAATAAAATTATCTTTAAAAATCTAAAGTTTACGTGGGCAAGAATACCCTTGCTTGGGCTTATTTCTGTTAGTTTGCTATCCTGATAATTGATTTTAGTCTATTAGAAGAACATATTTATGAGGCATCCAGTCATCAAGTGTTAACTAAAGTAAGCATAGTGTCATATTTTCCGTGTTTATTAATGGTCATTCTGTTTTACTTTGCCCTATAATTGTGTGTACTTTTATGCTGTGTTTTTGTTGTTGTATTGTTACATTGTTGTGGTATTTGTGTTTTGCCTCAGTGTTATGTTATTGCTTGAAAGGAAGATCTTCTCTGCTGCTGTCATGATCTTTGGAGTGGGTGGGGGTGGGATTTAAAGCTTAATGAGCATATATATATATTTAATGTGTATAAATGTGTATGGAGGTTGGTAAAGCTCATAAGTGGTAGTCCTGAGGCTGTGCAGTGTATTTATAGCACAGGAACTGCCTAAAAACCTGACATCTCTGCCATGCCAGCATTCTTCCACGCTATCTGTCGGAAAAAGGGTGGATGTGAGATTTGGCTAACATAATCTTTCCACCATTACCAGCTATCGAACTAAAACCTCACAAGGTAGAAACAGCTATACCATTTGATTAAGAGGTAAACCACATAATATAAAATCCCCATGGCTTTGTTTTTCCAGGAGAATTAAGCCATAGGGTTCTTCTATAAGGAAGTTCAACACTTACTCTTAGTTAACTTACTAACACCCCCCCAGTACACACTTATAGATGAGCTAAAGGATTTTCAACCGTAGAGAAACCAGCCTACAATTATGGTTATATCATATCTTTATTGCAGGCCTGTGTAAATTGATAGGCCTATAACTAATAAAAACTAGGCAACATTCTAGGCAACATTCTAGGCCACATTATAGGCACAAACTAGGCACACAGTGTTCACACAACTAAACACCATTAACACTTCACCTCACAGCAGGTAAGTGCTTTCTAATGCATCTCAAATAGTTCCAGGCTTCTCCCATGCTCCTTCAATGCTCCTCCAATGCTCCTTCCTGGTCTGTGGGCGTACAACGGGCGGGACGGGCGGAATGGGGGCGGGCCGGGGGATATGTCACTCTTGTCTGTCTTCAAAACTTGAGAGCCCTGAGAGTAGGTGTGAGAAAATTATTTCATCAAGAAACATGCCATTCCAAAAGTAATTCAGTTAAGTGAAAACAAAGAAACCCAAAATTCAGAGAAAAAGTTTCGGCTACTGCAATTGCTCTTCTTAGAAATTTTGCTAGCCTATAAAAGCAGACGACAAGTTTTAGCAAATGAGTCAGCACTTATACTTTCTCTACCAGAGCTAGACTAGACTAACTACATAGAACAAGACAAGAATAC
The DNA here is from genome assembly GCF_963457725.1 of Sprattus sprattus. Classification (NCBI taxonomy): domain Eukaryota; kingdom Metazoa; phylum Chordata; class Actinopteri; order Clupeiformes; family Clupeidae; genus Sprattus; species Sprattus sprattus. Next base: position 2,798,992 of record NC_137922.1, on the reverse strand, counting down.
ATATACACAGGTGACCAGCACCATTTGCAAACAAAGAGGTAGGCTACTCTTAACAATCAATAAACACACATATGACAGGACAGACTCTGATTAAAAAGTATAATGTTCTTCTAGGTGTAATCAGCAGATCCTAGACAAATATTCTGATAATTCATTTCTAAGGCAAAATGAAAAGACAAAATTACCTCCGCTGTCAGCATTGCCACAATCAGAATGCCACAAGCCAATTCCGCCCGGAACCAATAAACAAAGGATAAAACGTCTCCAGCCGGCACTCCTATACGGTTGGACGGATGCTCGAAGACATGGGAAGCACACAATCCACTCAAACAACATAATCTCGAACTAAAGTTTGTGCATCCACTTATGTACCAAATACATTTTTTTTCATAGCATAACACAAAGGCTGGTGTTCTTTCCGGTATGTTTGTGTGTACGTGTCGCTATGCATTCGCATTTTTGTTTTGTGTGTGTGTAACCGAGGGCACATTTATGCCAGCAGGGCACCAGTGATGCGGTCGCACCCATGGACATAGAATAGGCGTATTCTATGTCTATGGTCGCACCCAGACCGTCACATACATTGGCCAACAATTCATTTAAAATGCCAAAATACTTGGTTTACTTGATTCACCACACTCTTTTCCATTTTAAATTACGTTTTTTTTCCAAACCGTATTTTCTCTGGTACCTGTTCACACCTTTGTTTACATGAAACAGCTGACATTGGACCTGTGGAAACACTAAAAGGTTCGAAAAGTTGCTATCAAATGTTACGTATTTCACAAATGCACACATTTTCAAATGTGTCAATTGAGTTTATGCCCGGAATTGTGAACATCAGTAAACTATTACTGTGTACAGGTTTATTGTTATATGATATACTCTGTGTTGCGTTTTTTTTTTTTAATTCTTCATTTAGTTGTATGAAATCAAGTGTCTAGTGATGGAAGTATGCTGAAGTTGTTAATTGAGGCTTGATCTGTTAAATTCTGCAGACCTGTGAAAACAGACAAAACGAGCAAAGCACTAGTTTGATTAGTCTCTGTTTCAAAAACCTGTCATAAAAATAATCTAGATGAAATGGCTGGATGTAACATGTAACAACATGCAACAACTGTATTGTGTTGTACTGACAAGTGTATAATTTTGACCACCCCATACCAATCAGTGGGGCTGGGCTAAATAACAAACACATTTGTTAATGCAGTTTAACAGCACCCCAAACATCACCTAAAATGATCATACAGAAAAGGGACACAATCATTAATTTAGCCAAAATGAAACAAAATGCCAATGTATACCATTCCAAAAAAACAATGTCACTTAAACTTATGAAGCATATGGGTGACATAATGCATGTCATGACTTATACACTGACTAGATACCCAGATGTTTTGTTGAACAGAGGCATTTTCAAAATGTGCAAAAAAACCTATTAAATAGATGTTATGATGTGCACAAGTGACTGGATTATTTGGAAATTGAACAAACCGTTTTGAGAATTTTACTTCTGATCTGAGAAATGTACCAAAGCGACAAGGATTGAACTTTACGTTTGAATCAAAATAATGCAAATTGAATTGCCAGTTGCAAAACGCATTATCATATTCCATGATCCAATTTGAACACTGAATTGCCAGTTGAATAAGGCATTTTAATTAGAATTCAGAGCTCCGGTGCTATGGTAAGGCATTCATGTTGTGTTTAGCACTTGTGGGCTACAGACAGCACAATTACAAAATCCCAGTAGGCCCAACCTGTGGAAATGTTTGCATTTGTATTCGGGCTATGCTAATTTTAATAGCAGAGGCAGACCGCAAATGTTTTAAACTCCCATCTTTATACCCAGCAATTTTCAAACCAAACGGACGCCTCTGGTGTAGCTTCTTGCGATGCCCTTAACTATTGCTAGATGTTATGTCTATGGTAAAGTGCAGTCATAGGGACCTTTAATCTGTTCCGTTGCATTTAGTTCAATACAGTGAAGTCTCTGTACGGCGAGAGGAGGTTTCTAAGAAGGAGTGGCATAATTTCTAAGACCCTGATTGTTTTCTCAGCCTACTGCTGCCGTAGTAGTTGAGCCGGCCTGACGAGGACACCGTGGCAAAACAGGTATTCGTAGTTTATTGCTGATATGGTTCCTACCTGTGAGTATTTTAATTGAATGATGACAGTAGCTAGGCTAATGCTATTCTTGACAACTGATGAATACCTAGTTTGAGTTTAAATGAAACCAGGAAGATGTCATTTCTGATTTGTGTTTGTATGTCGTTTAGTTAGGTCGAGATACTGAGGCTGGCTGTAGCTATCTTTCTAGTTCTTGTGCGCTAGTGATACGTCACCTGCCCGTGGAGTGTTCGCGTTGCACTAGCTGAATGGGAACCCCTGTACTTCTTTAACCTTTTAGGTTCCCTGTTGAAGGCGCTAATGGGAAATAAAACCACTCGGTTTGCTGTTGCAGATGGGCACTTTCCCCCTTAATTCTAAAAGATGTACTGAAATGTTAGTTTTAAAGGCTTGGATGGCATCGATTAAATCGTGTTTGCAGTTTATTCCTTGATTCCATGATTAATGATATTATTCAATTGGAATACTTTATGTGAAAGAAAAGCAGGTTTACTTTATTTGAAGTAGACTTCACTATACTATAGAACAGCGAACTTAGTTCAGGTCAAGCAGTGACGTGTATTCTCAAAAGTGACCGTAGTTGCCTGGTGAAGTTAATATGCCCCTCCCACAACAAAGTGACATAAGAAACACGGGTTGAAATGATTCATTATTTGAGCTAGCAAAGGACCAAACCGCGGTACAGGCTTGTCTTTGCTTTTATGACTGACTACATCTGGCCATACTCTCCGCAAACCACCACAAACATCAAAAGACAGTCCCTCAAGTGGAATCCCTAAGGGAAAAGAGAGGTCGGTCGCGAAACACCTGGCGCAGAGACTGGGAGGCAGATGCCAAGAAAAAGTGCTACACTTGGGGACATCTTGAGATGTTGGCTCAAGACCAGGCTGTTTGGAGAACTCTTGTTGGCGGCCTAAGTCCCAAAAGGGGTAGTAGGAGATGATGATGACATCTGGCCCTTATTGTCAACCCAGTAATAATAGCAGTAATAATACAAGTAATATGACCAGACACTTTGACTTACAAAACATATTTTAGAATTTAGAATTTAAAAAAACAGTGATAAGAGATTATAATAACATAGTATAATAGTTTTACAATAAGAGGATCAACAAGTATAACAATACTTGTGTTACTATATATATATACTGTATGTGTATATATTTACTAACTAATACAGACTACTGTTGAAAAGTGTAAATCACCCAGGAAATGGCACACTTTTTCAGGCATAATAATATAAATATAGTCAAAAATATACTCAACACATTGACAAAAACATTAATAATTATTTCTGCTTGAAAATTTGCTCTCATCAAAGAATCCTCCATTTGTAGCAGTTACAAACTTTTCATCATTACAGCTTGACATATTGTCCCTGTTAATAGGTCTAGCATAATATGGAGCAATGCTTTGGGTCACTGTGTTGTTATAGGATACAATTTGCTCCAATTAAGTGCAGTCCAATGTATATGACATGGCAATGGAGTTGTTAAATGGTGCTATAGCTTTTTACCAGCACAGCACCCAAGCACCCCCAGACCATCCCATTTCCTGGCTATTTCTATCCCAGTTAGAGCCTGTTTGCACTGTTCTCTGAATGATGCAGTGCACATCTTTCTTTTGCATTGCATGGAAGAAAAAGCAATAAGTTAAGAAAACAGGCTTTTGCCACTTCCGCCGTGGATCTACTCCACTGGATAGCACAGATGTGGCATCAACAAGTATGTACAGATGTGTATTCTCTGTAAGCTAAATGGATAGAGTTAGACTTGCAAGACTCACACAAGTATTTGAGTAGAACACACGGCAGTCACTGCCAAGCACAGATTTGAGGTGCCACTCATCCAATAATCTCGCAAAGACATTCCTCTTTGTCTGCTGTTGCTGTAATACCCCTTTCAAACCAATGACCTGGATCAGACCAGGGTTATTTCACTAAGGTGGAACCTAGGTTAAGTCAATTTAGACCAAGCCAGTTGATGCTGGTCATACCAATGTCATGACATATTCATTCTCTTAGACCTGGGTCACAATCCAGGATAACATGTGTATATTGAGTTTTTTCTTTTTATATGTTCAGTTCTTAGGCTTTGAATCTTTCAAAATCTGAACCCACAGTTTTGTTAATGCCCTATTTGCAGTTACCATGTCAACAACATTATAGTTGTTAACAACCTGGATTGTGCCATTCATACAGAAATCAACTTGTGTCCAACCCTTTTTCGACCCAGGTTAAGAAGTAGGTTGAGAAACTGAGTCAAATAACCTAGGTTGACCATTTTCATACTAAAATTCGTCATGTGTCAATGGTATGAAAGGGGTTTAAGAAAGCAAATGCTTGTAATGATATTTGTTGCACCAAAACGTCCTAGCAAATTCCATTTGATTTCTTCACCCAGTTTAATGTTTTCCATTTGAACTTTCCTACATTATTCCACATTCTGTTTTAAGGTTTTATAAATTAATCACTTCCAAATGTATGACCAATCTGATAGGCGAAAATTCACTCAAGTCCGGAGTTGCATATAAGTATATTCAACAACAACAAGCCTGTTGGGTTCACCCACATCCTGGCAGACGAAAGAGAGAGAGAGAGAGAGAGCACGTCCGGGCCCATTCTCAGAGAGAGAGAGAGTGAGAGAGAGGCCTGGGCTCACTCTGCAGAAGACGAGGGAGAAGCTAAATTAAACACATCACACAAGGTTTAAATAGAAAGAAGTTAGCATACTCAAAACAGGGATAACCATGTGGTGGGTCTCTGACGTCCGAGGTCATCTTACTATGCTTTTTTTCAACATAATACATCAGCAAGGCAGAAAAGAAGGACTACTAGTTCTTATTAGCCCTTGCTTACAAGTCAGCATTTAAAAACAAATCGTTGCATGTGCTGTAGGCTATATTTGTTTTTCTTCTCTATGTTTGCAAGCATTTTCTTGATGAAACTACTTTACTGCTAAAGCACTTCAGTCAGCAGAAAGGTACTCCTGCATCTATTTACTTCCATAACTGTAAAGAAATAGGAGGAAATTACTATTTCTACAGTCAATGTTTAACCTTTCTCTTCTTCCACTCTCTTACGTAGCTCCCTATGTAGTCTCTGTAATCAATCAACCAATCAATCAATCAACAACGGTGTGGTGCTGGTGTGGGCAGTCCTTTGACTGTTAAGAGGTACTTGGGTGCATAAATGCATATAATAATTGAGCTTGACCCTTCCCTTTTGATGTGGCCCTATTTTGACTCGATTATGAGGTTACAGTGCCTAATGCAGAGCTCTGGCCCTTTCACATTAGGGTCCATGATAACTGGTGTGTGACTAACTGATTTCACTTCTTAAAAGGGAACTGGCCTTGCCAGAAAAGACAGTTTTCTGAAAATAATTCTCCTCCAATTGGTTTGCCCTTAATTTACCGAATGTATGCCTTTTCATCGTCTGTCATAGGCCTGACACTCTAAATATAAATGAAGTGTCACACTGATAGAAGTAATACCTACATAGAAGTAATATAAATCTTTTTACTTCTACTGTTTTTGACTTGGTCACCACTCCCCTGGCTTCTGTATCTGTGCAATTCCTCCTCCCACACACCCTTTCTCCATTCTTCCCTCCAGGTGACAGCGGAAGGGAAGGGCTTTGGATGCGAGTCCTCTGTGCGCTGCTGTGGGTGGGCCTCGTGGGGGCTCCTCACCAGCAGCAGGACATACAGGAGTCGGTGGCTCAGCACGCTATTAAACTGTACCGTGGCCGCGGCGCTGGGGCCTCTGTAGGGAACAGATGGGTGCGGGAGAACTGCCGGATGCTGACGGGTCTGCTACGGCAGAAAAATGCAGCCATCCGGAAGCTGACATTAGCAGCTGTGGCAGCACAGAAGGACCCCACACTTTCACAGTCCGAGAAGCTGTACCAGGTGCGCACGCTGGAGGTGTTTGAGCGTGAGCTGAATGAAAGCGAACACTCAGTCTTCCAGGCTGCACTGGGGCTGCAGAGAGTACTCCATGGAGACTACAGAGACGTGGTCAGCATGAAACACAGCAGCAGGCTGAGGCTTGAAGCCCTGAGGGAGGCTGCTATTAAGGTAAGGGAATGTTAATAGCAAAACTTTGCTCCAAACACTAAATGGTCAGATAATGGGATGAGGGAGTGTGCTGTCCTTTGAGGCGCCTGGAATACTCCTAGATATTAACCAGGTTCGGCCTGTCGGGAGCAATTAGTTGCCATGGCGAATAATACTCAGATGCTTTCTAGGGAACATTACACATTTTACGCCTTGGGCTGCCATGTATCCTCTTATTGGTCAAAAGGTATACCTATTTGGTTAGTTGTACTGGTCTTATCCCCAGCAATCCAGCATGTGTCCTCAGACATATTTGTATTATTGTTGTTTTGTGTTCTGAGGTACGTTATATAAATTTTACTGACAAAAATGAACACAATTTATTTAGAAATAGAGAGCGTTCACAAGAAGAACCCCGCGCCTGTCTCCTGGTCTCCATTGCAAATCTATCTGCATTGGTATGTGCATGTTGATTCACAAGCTACTTCTGGTCAGCATCCAGTGTTTTTGTAGCTCTCCACTCACTCCACATGATTCTGTACTACGTGCTGCAGGCTGGAAGTCCCACTCTGCCCACATTTACCGCTTTCTCTAAAGAATCTTTTTAGTGTTACAGAGCGGTGCATTGTGCATATTTGTATAGCTCTTTTATTCTACACCTGTTGTATTATACACCATGCCTCATCTAACAAGTTTGTGTGGTTAGAAATATATAGCCTTTAAATTATCATAAATGACAGCAATCAGAATTTGTATGCCTTAGTTTGTATCAACAGTGCTTTGGCATTCACAAGCTGTGTTTGCCTAGTGTGTGAAGCAATAACGACAGTGCATAAAACACTACTTAAATGCCAGCCTACAGCCTAGCTCACAAAAGCTGCTATGCAAGTATGCCTTCCTGTTTGAACAAGGTGGGAGCTTAACACAATATTTTGTACCATTAAGTTTGTTCATTACACCATGTTCGCTGCATAATTGCAGTCATTTATATCGATACACAAAGGTGTGTTGATAATGTTGTAATTAAAAGGATAACTGAACTCCACCTATTCTGCAGAACAGGAAACGATCCAAAGCAAATCATCATTGAACGTACAAAACACATTAACTCACACACAAACTCTCTGCTCACACTGTAAAAAAACAACCTAATTTTACAGTTAATAACTCTACATTTTTACTGTGGTTTTCTGTTTTATGAAATTGTATACAAAACTACGTATAATAATGGAGGTTAACTATAAATTAAAAACACGACTGCTATTTTAAGGATAATGCCAATAATGACAAATTACATGGATTTCTATTTTTTTTACAGAAAATAACTGTATTATTTATACATAATTTTTCCATTTTTCTAAAATACATGCAAATGTAAATAAAATTACACTGATAATCTGAAATTAAATATGTAGCTCATTATATTAAGGTTTATGTACATACTAACAATTTATCATGTTTCTATGTAAATTTACAGTGAATTCCTCAAAAATTCAGCAAACCCATTTTCATTAACCTGTTAGAACCTTGATGTTTTTTGGCAAATTCTACCTAAAATTCCATGCCCAAATGTAAAGGCTTACTTTTGAGTCTTAAGTATAGTATGATGGCAAATTTCAATTTGATGTTACAAAAGTGCCCCTCAAGCTATGATAAAATACCTTTAGAGTACCATATATGTTATCTCAAATTTTAGAAAGATGTTGATAACCTTCCCAAAATATAGGCGCCCCCTAATTCTTTTTCCTTTTGCATCTAGATTACTGTGGATTTAAGTGGGAAAATGAATTGAAATGGCCAGTTATGTCATAAAATTGTGTGCCCCCAAGGGTATGCCATCACCTGAACAAATGGAACTGATATCTCATCCCAATCAAAAGTTAGAAGATAAATAATCGGTGATCTCTCCATATACTCTTCCGTGACTTTTGCTGCTTTCTGATTCTACCAGACTCTATTTTAATCTTCTCGTCATCCAACGGTTGAAGCTCTTTCAATGCTGCTGTTACCCCATAAAAACAATCTTTTTGGGGGCTGATTCACTGTTTTATTTTTAGAAGCCATGATGATGTAGAATAAATGTGTTTCGTTGTACAACTGCATTTCGTTATAGAACTGTCTAAAACTTGCGTGGCTAAACGGCAAAACAAATGCACGTGAATTACTGATTACATCCCACCTTCTCTGTTGTGCACTCGGATATCTTTGCATCTCATTGGTCTACAGTCATGATTGACACATGTGTGGACCAGTCAAGGAAAGTATTAGTTTATGTTTTTCACGCACAGACTTAGCAGAGTTTACCATAGCAACCATGGACATATGATAGCAACAAAATAGTCTTGGGTGCGCGCATTGTGTCAGACTGACAGGTCAGTCAACCTATGATATTAGTTACAGGTTCCCGTATCTTGCTGGCTGATTGGGTTATCCTGATAAGATAAGACTCTGTAAAAGGTCGGGATAGCCTTCACGCTTAGAGCAAGATGTTACTCATAAGAGGACTCAGGAGGTTGAAGATGTTAGAAAGATGGGTATTTTTATTAACCCAAATAAGGCACAAAGGCAGTTAAAACACTGACAATACTAAATCAATATAAAAAATACAGTTTTCACTAAGGACAAATGCATGAAGCCACCAACAAATAAGCAATTCACATAAGACCACATGTATAAAAAGGACCATTAACTGGTCAGTGAGAGTCCTTATTAAACACGATCACTCTCACTACGAAACAAAACAAAAGCAAATAAAAGGACCAAGGTAACTAGCCCATCGTGAGAGCTCCAAGGACTTACGTCCTATTAAACTGGCAACTTTCCTGAACAAAGAACAAAGGTAAGTTTAAGTAGCCTTGACAAGCACCTTGAATTGGCTCATACCAATCATTGATTTCAGGTGTGTCAATCAGCAAGGCACCAACACCTGTGGCTCACAGCAGCCATACCTAAACAATCAAACTCCCAATCAACTAGGAAACACAGACTACACATGGTAGCAATTAGGCTTGGTGCCGGCATAGCCGACACATAATAAAGCAGCCAAATCTCATTAAACATAAACTCCATATATTGCGCCATCTTCACAACACAAACTTAGACACTAAACACCGGTTGACAAACGGTATGAAATATGACAATATGATTATTGTTAAACTAAATAAACAGAAAATTTCAGAGACAAGACATTGAATGTGTGCTGATTTTAACTGAACAAAGACATGAACATCAAACATGTAACACACACACACACCAAAACACCTTCACCCAGTCCACAAAAGCAGCAGCCTACAGGCTGCAGTGGTGGGTCACACAGGTGCCCCGTCACAGACTCACTTTGTTCATTCGGTTAAAATCAAGCCACCCCTGAACTAAACACCACTATACATATTTGGGACCCATTCTAACGGCATCGGCAAGCCTGGTCTAGTCACACAAGACCATTGTCCAAATTCCCTAATGCTGAATGGGCACTAAATCCAACAGACCCACTCCAAAATCTTGTGGAAAGACTTCCTATAAGAGAGGCAACTGTTATAGAGTAGTTTTGGAATGAGATGTGCGTGAAACTCATATATGTGTGATGATCAGGTGTCCCAATACTTTTGACCTGACCTAACCTTGGATCTGGCTGGCCCAGAGCAATGCAGAACAATAAAGACGAGACAAGGGGGAAATTACTTTGCAATGGACTGACTCACTCCATGTAGTTTAATATGAGTCTGAAGTCAAATGTTTTAACTTTTGTGGGTAGAGGCTATTGTGATGTTCCTACTGAGCTCCGCTCCGGCCACGCCCCCTTCAATCACACAAGCACATACACCTGTTTCACTCTCACTCATGCTCTCAGCTGCATGTCATCAGTATCATTCACCATCCCAGCTGCACTGCATTCAGGTCCCAAATCACATGATCACACACACCTGATTCACTCCTATATATAACCTGCACTCCCCTCACTCCGTGTTTGGTCTCGTCGCTACAAGGGTGAAACCTTTGCCCAAGTCTTCTAGCTCTGTGGCCCACTCTACGTCCCTGGGATTCCGCCTTCCGGCCACCGGCAACTACAACCCCATTGTCAGCTGGCTTCCAGCCCAGCAAGCTCTCTGTCCGTGGGCGTCCAGCCCCGCAAGCTCCCTGTCTGCTGGCTTCCGAGTCAGCCATTTCGGTGCCGGCAGACTTTCAGGACTGCATTATCCAGAGTGCCGTGCATACGGCACCGGGAGTAATGTGACTGTCTTGTCCGGCCTGTAGCCGTGTACCTCTGTTCTTTGCCCTTGCGCACAGTAGCCAGAGTGAGACTCTGTGCGATCTTTAGTTCATGTTCCTAGATCTTTGTGTTAGAACTCTGTCTGTTAACCCTTTCGTTGATTTGTATACTCTGTTTGTGTCCTGTTCCCCGTCTGTACTCCATCAATAAACTCTGCATCACCTGAAACTCTTCACATCACAAACCCTGCAAGTCAATGTTTGAAATAATTGTCTTCCAAAATAAAACCATCATTTTACAATCTTGAGCATGTGTCAGCACTTTATTGAATGCGTTTGATCATAAAAATGTAGGAGCAATCTGGAAAATGACAGTTTCTCTGCTAAATGTGAATTGCCGTCACTTAATTGAAGGTGTTTCATTGTAATAAATGAGGGAAAATCTGTAAAATACCAGTGTTTCTCTGCAAAACTGTTAGGGCTGCCACTTTATTGAAGGTGTTTAATCTTAATTAAAGAAGCCTGACTTAATGAATGGTGTTTGCTCGTTATAAATTAGGAAGAATCTGTAAAATAACAGTATTTTTTGCTGAACTTGTAGTACTGTCACTTTATTGAAAGTGTTCGATATTAATAATAAAAAAATCTGTAAAATAACAGTTTTTCTCTGCTGAACTGTTAGGGCTACCACTTTATTGAAGATTTTTAATCTTAATTTAAGAAGCCTGACTTAATGACTGGTGTTTGTTCGTAATAAATTAGGAAGAATCTGTAAAATAACAGCATTTTTTGCTAAACTTGTAGTACTGTCACCTTATTGAAAGTGTTCGATATTAATAATAGATACAAAAATCTGTAAAATAACAGTTTTTCTCTGCTGAACTGTTAGGGCTGCCACTTTATTGAAGGTTTTTAATCTTAAATATCGAGGAAAACATTGTAAAATAACAGTGTTTCTCTGCTATACTTTTAGTACCCTAACTTAATAAAAGGTGTTTGCTCGTAATAAATTAGGAAGAATCTGTACAAAGTTTTTCTCTGCTAAACTGTTAGGGCTGTAACTTTATTAATGGTGTTTGATTGTATTAATTGAGGAAAAATCTATAAAAAAAACAGTTTTTCTCTGCAAATCCTTAAATGGAAATATCTGTAAATATAGGGTTTTTGCACTTTATTTGAATTAGGATGTTTTACTTTAATTTTGCGGTTTTTGTTTGGCAGCCGTAGCTGCCAGTAATTTACTGTTTTTTTACAGATTTTTTTTTTACAGTGCACTTCGAGCTAGCCTCTTAATCAGATCACATATCACACAAGAGGCAGAGCACTGAAGACAGAGACAGTGAATGTTTTTTGAAAATAATCCTTTATCCCTCATATATTTTTAGCAATTTGAAAGAAGTTTGAATGCAACCATCCATGCAATTAAAGACATCCAAATTGGAACTCGGTGCTGTTTATTAAATCATAAATAAATCAAAAGAATTTTTTTACTTAGTGACTGAGTCACATTCGGTTCCTCTTATCTTACATTTACATTTACATTTAGTCATTTAGCAGACACTTTTGTCCAAAGCGACTTACAAGGGAGAGAACAGTCAAGCTACGAGTAATAGAAACCTGGTGTAACAATAAATACTACTTAAGTCCATAACGTCCATAAGGTGTGTTTGCTTTAAGAACTGGATGATCCTTGCACATATTGTAGTCTTGGAAATAGAAGAGAAATTCAAGACGTTCTGATTTCACATGGGGCTTAGTGACCGTTCCTATCTTTGCTACAAGGTTTCAAATGCTTGTACATTAACTTTTACTGAATATGGTGTGTTCACGTGAATCATATTCAGGTATAACATACCAAACAATGACCATTCTGATTATTCCTACCTTCATTCAGGCCAGGGTTAGTGGAAGTATGATATCATTGCCTTGATTTACCACTAGGAGTGAAACTAACCCCAGAATTGAATATGACCGGTGCTTCTTCGATCGACTTGAACAATAGATTACTATTGTTTCTTTTCTCCTTTCTTTCTTCAGGAGGAGAAGGAGTACTTGGACCTGTTGGCTGCAGAGAAGCACCAGGTGGAGGCCTTGAAGATCGCTAAGGACCAGAACAGAACTCTCTCCATGCTTGAGGGGATACTGGAGGATGTGAGGAAGGCTGCTGATCGCCTGGAGGAAGAGATTGAGGACCATGCCTTTGACTACAAGAAAGAGGTTAGTAATACTTGTCTAGTAATGCCTTGATACTTGTCTTGATTTTAGTGCCCTTAATGTATGGTAAGCCACAAGCATCATTGGGTGACAAATTAAAGGAAAAACTTGAATATATGATCAGTGTCGAAAGAGAAAAAAATGATAAATGGGCTAGTGTGTGTACATCAAGATGGGTTTTTTTTTCTAAAAAAAGAAAGTCAAACATTAAAGAAAAGTTTAAAACCGAAGTGTGATTACAAACGGGTGGCTGGTGAAAAATTTGAGTGGCTGGTAGATTTTACGATTAAGAAAATCTTGACTTCCATCCCTGCTGAAGCATATACAACACTTTGCTTTATTTACCATGTATGTGTAAAACAGATAGGGCGTTGCCAGAACACTTATAATATATGCCACTGCATAATAGGAGAGAGCAGGGCAAGCTTTCACACGGGTAATTCCTCTAACACTAGTCAACACCTTGTTTTTATTTTAAAATGTGTCTTGAATTACACCTCAGGCTTGGTAATTTGGTCTATTTTGGAATTATTTGTGCATATATTCAAATGGGAAATAAATGATCTTAAACTCTACAAGACCATGGTGGAAATGCTCAACACTTAATTTGCTCTCTTTTGCTCTGACTTCTGTGACCCATTTCTCATCCAATGAAGGGGATGAATGTTGAAGCAGTGCTGAGGGTGGAGGACGCTGATGAGCCTCTGAAAAACAGGAATCTATCCCACAGAGAGCCACCTGAGCAGAACCTTGGCCTCAGCATGCTCATCGACTCCCAGAACAACCAGTATGTCCTCACCAGACCCAGAGACTCCACCATGTCCCGTGCCGATCACCACTTCATCAAGGTCAGATTCTGTCAACACAGCTCTTCTTCCTCCAAGGCTGTGCTTTTTGGTCATAACTGATGTCTTTATCTTGAAGCTGCTTTGTGTAATAGTTGTGACCTGTTGGTTATCAAAGGAATGACAACTGCCTTCAGAAATTTGATTTGATGTTTGCTGATAAATACTGATAGAAAACAATGGCACTTTATTAACACAAATTGTGAACAAATTGTATTTTACCAGGTGTGTTGTTCTACTTATGTCTAAAACAGAGTTGTGAAGTAAAAAATTGTATACTTGGTATACTATACACCTAAAACAGTTAAAATTAGTAAAAATGTAGTGACGTTGTTAATGTTGTTTTGTATACGGCTCTTCAGAATGTTCCAAAAAGTATCTTTGATTTGAATGGGCCATCCCAACGTCAGGGTTCCCACGGTACCTGGAAACCATGGAAAACATGGAATTTATTTTTTCATTTTCCAGGTTTGGAAAAGTCATGGAAACTGGGCAAAAGTGAACACTTACATGGAAATTGAAACAGTTGTCCTGGAAAATTTGATTGGATGATGTGAAAAATAGTACAATTGAGCACAGAATTAAGATGCGTTTATAAAAACCTTTACATGTGAACAGCTTTTACTGTTGATAGAAATGGATGATCCCATGTTGTAGATGTAGAGCATGCTCTTGGCATCCTTTCTGGTATATTGGATGTTGGAATTTGATGCAGGCAACCTGGTGAAATGGACTTTAAAAGTATAGTTTCGGATTGGTGGACTTCGGGAATATAGCCAAGAAACGTTACTCGCGATCTCAATAGAAGGGTCAAATACATACATTTCCCAGCCAACATGGGAGCCTTGACATCTACAGTGAAACATCTTACGCAAGTTAAGGTTATTACAGTGCATGAAATGCCCTGTATTGTTATTCCTAGGCATTTTCTTCTTATTCTTCATACCTTTTTCTGCGATTAATTCAGCCCGAACCGTTTAACGTAGAAACTTCATTCAAACTTTGTCGCGTAGGTCTTGTAAAGGACACTTATGCTATGTATTTTTCACTTTTCTAAACTTTATACTTTTTAAGATATTAAATAAAAACGAATCTAATTTTTCCCATTGACTTGCATTGGGCCATTATGACATCATAATAGGGTCTTTAAACTGGCTTGCACCTGTGCTCCACTGACACCTGCGCCAAATCCAAGGAACCTTTTCTCTGTCCCTCTCAATTTAACTGTAACTAGGAACATTAAGACACCTTCCATTCTCTACTTTTTTCTCTCTCCATCTCTCCATCTTTCTCTCTATCCCTCTCAGTCTACTTTCTCTCACACTCAATCTCTCTTCTTCACTCCATTTTTATCTCTTTTTCAATATTTTCACTCTCTTTTTCTCTTTCACTCTTGTTCACTCTTCTTTCCTTCTTCCACTCTTCTTTCCTTCTTTCACTTTTCTTTCCTTTCTTCACTCTCCTTTCTTCTTTCCTTCTTTCACTCTTCTTTCCTTCTTTCACTCTTCTTTCCTTTCTTCTTTCCTTCTTCAACTATGATTTCCTTCTTTCACTCTTCTTTCTTTTCTTCTTCCACTCTTCTTTCCTTTCCTCACTCTTCTTTCTTTTCTTCTTTCCTTCTTTCACTCTTCTTTCCTTCTTCCTCTCTTCTCTCCTTTCTTCACTCTTCTTTCCTTCTTCCACTCTTCTTTCCTTTCTTCTTTCCTTCTTTCACTCTTCTTTCTTTTCTTCTTCCTTTCCTAACTTTTGCATTTCATGCACTGGTATTTCCTTCAGGAAATGCATTTTCTAGTTGTTTTAACTGTGCGGTAAACCTGGGTTTATCAATGTTAGGTAGTAAGCAGTGCAATCTTGCTAACTAGCTGGCTGCAACTTGCTGATTTTTACCTTGCTTTTAAAATACTAGAACTATGTTTGATCCCCATATGCAGTTTTACTCATTGACTTTTCCTAAAACCGTGTAATTCACCACATTTAGGGGAGTTTGTTTTGAATGTGGATTCATTAATGATGGTTAGCAAGCACATGCAGGTCTCAGCAGGGACGGGAGGAAGAGAGGGCCGTGGGAGCTGGGTTAGAAACGTGTCCCTAAGGGCCTTACACCAGCACACTGCTTTCTGAGGGCCGTACACCAGCACACTGGGGTGAGAGTAACAGGATCGGTGAAGGGAGAGAGAGACAGGGGATCGGTGAAGGGAGAGAGAGACAGGGGATCGGTGGATGGAGAGAGAGAGAGAGAGAGAGAGACAGGTGATCGGTGGAGAGAGAGAGGCAGGGGATCGGTGTAGGGAGAGAGAGAGAGACTTCTAGCCAACTTTTAGCATAGGTCAACCTCACAGTTGATTGTTCATCTACAGCTTGTTGCATTATTTCATGCCTGAATATTATAAAAAAAAGACATAATCTCTAAGCATTTACAATGTAGACTTGACTGACACATCTTTTAAATCAAGTAAGTAGTCAGGTGTTCTAGGGGGTTGTGTGTGTGAGGGAAGGGGGGCGCTTCAGGGGCCTATAGATCATCACTTTATATGGTACCTGGAAAATCAGGAGGTAGCATGGAATTTTTTTTCAAGGCAAGCGTGGGAACCCTGAACGTTCTACCCTACATTAATTCCTGATCAGAATCAGAATCAGAATCAGAAAGGTTTTTACTGCCAAGTAGGTTTTCACCAACCAGGATTTTTTTGTGGGACGTTGGTGCAAACAATAAACATACACAATTAACAATACACATATTTAGTTATTAATCATAGGAAAAACTAAATATAAAATATATTTGACAATGTACAGAATATATTAAATGGAAAATGCAGGACTAGTGTGCAATTAAGAGTTAAGGATTAGTCTGTGTTGGGGGGCTGGGGTCCAGGGCCTTGTTAATGAGGCCAGCCGCAGACGGGAAGAAGCTGCTCTGGTGGCGTGAGGTTTTGGTCCTGATGGACCGCAGCCTTCTGCCAGAGGGGAGGGTCACAAAGAGTTTGTGACCAGGGTGGGAGGGGTCGGCCATAATCTTCCCCGCACGCCTCAGGGTCCTGGATCCATACAGGTCCTGGAGAGATGGCAAATTGCAGCCAATCACCTTCTCCGCTGAATGAATGACACGCTGCAGTCTGCCTTTGTCCTTGGCAGTGGCAGCAGTGTACCAGATAGTGATGGAGGAGGTGAGGATGGACTCAATGATGGAGGTGTAAAAGTTCAACATCATTGCCTTTGGCAGGGTTGAATTTCTTCAGCTGCCGCAGGAAGTACATCCTCTGATGTGCCTTTTTGGTGAGGGAGATGATGTTTAGCTCCCACTTGAGGTCCTGGGAGATGATGGTGCCCAGGAAGCGGATGGACTCAACACTGTCAACTGGGGCGTCACTCAGGGTGATGGGGGTGGGTGAGGCTGGGTTCTTCCTGAAATCTATTATCATCTCCACTGTTTTCAGCGCATTGAGCTCTAGATTGTTCTGTCCACACCAGGTCACCAGATGGTCAATTTCCCACCTGTAGGCAGTCTCATCCCCACCAGAGGTGAGCCCAATGAGGGTTTGAGGAGCTTGACGGACTGGTGACTGGAGGTGCCGCTGTTGGTGTACAGGGAGAAAAGTAGAGGGGAAAGAACGCAGCCTTGAGGGGAACCGGTGCTGATGGTCCAGGGGTCAGAGACATGTTTTCCCAGCCGCCCGTGCTGCCTCCAGTCAGAGAGGAAGTCTGTAATCCACCTGCAGATGGAGTCAGGCACACTCAGCCGGAGAAGCTTGTCCTGTAGCAGAGCCGGGATGATGGTATTAAAGGCAGAGCTAAAGTCCACAAACAGGATCCTGGCATATGTTCCTGAGGTGTCCAGGTGCTGGAGGATGGAGTGAAGGGCCATATTTACTGCATTGTCTACAGACCTGTTAGCTCTGTAGGCAAACTGCAGGGGATCCAGTAGAGGGTCAGTGATGGTTTTGAGATACCGAATGACTTCATCACAACAGAGGTCAGATGTTTCAAACGCACATTATGTAGCTAATTCTAAATGATCATTTTTAGACATTTAATCACATTCCATTGCCTTTGTGCCTCTTTGTCACTTTTGTCTAAAAGTTGCTGTGTGACAGTATGCACTACCAATGGTGTAAAGAACCCAGAACTAAGATTTATAAACTGCCGAACCAAATCAAACATCAGTCTAGAATGTCATTGTGGCCAGAGGTGTGTAGTGACGTGCTACGCTTACTCCGTTACATGTGCTTAAGTAAATTTAATGCAGAATACTTTTCTCTCTTACTTTTACATTTACACAGCTCTGGCTACTTTTAGCAAGTGTGAATTGTTTTTCACTCACCTTGTCTCTGAGTGGAAATCACTGGACCAAAGAGAATATCTGTACAGTCGATTAGGTATAGACAATGCCACCCAAATGGCCAGCAGCAGCCCACCAGCCACAATTGGGGGGGGGGGGGGTGTTATAAAACATATGCCTTATAAGCGTAAAAACAGTCTTATCAATCATATGAAGTTACTCACTACTTGAGTACTCATTTTATGTGATACATGAGGTATTTTGTTGGGTACCTTTCTTTCTACTTTCTCTCATTTGTATTATTAAAAAGTAACAGCAATGTTTTACTCTAGTCTACTATGTGTTTTATTTATTTAATTTATGTGTCGTTCATTTTTGTTTGTCAGACAATTTATACAACCTACATCAAGAGGAGGTGAGTCTGGCCAAGCTTGAAAAGCATGTGTTATAATCTTCAGAATATACCAATAATTGGAAACATTTCTGTACAGAGGATTATTTGTTTTAATGCGTTTCATGGGTCACTGATACACACTATTGATTTTGTATTTACGAATGTTAAAGACACCTCAAAATCATCACATGTTTAATCACAAAATCATCACACATTTGTGAATTCCTGCCACAAATTCAGCTATTTTTGGCTGCAAAAATCACAGCAATCCCTTGCAAGATCGTAGTGGGACTGGCTAATCTAAAAAGGTTCCGTTCCTTCAGCAGTAAAATGGTTTATGGTGCTGAAGTTCTGTTACTACTAAGTCATTACTTACTGTTTTAGCACTGTTTGTCAGCCTCTGGGTTTATTATTCAAGGAGGACCAAAACCATTAAGAATTGGGAGACAGTGTGTCTGAAAGGTGCACAAGTGTGCATACCAATTCAATTGGTTTTGTTAATTTGTTCCATTGTTAATCCCCTGGTTAAAAAAATGATCATTGTACTCATATTGCCATAAATAAGATATGTGTAAAATACGTACATATATATATATATATATATATATATATATATATATATATATATATATATATATATAATATTCCCATTCCTCTTCTCTCCTTTTCTCTCGAGCAGTTGTCACTAACTTGGTTTGTTGTGCTTTCCTGTGTTTATGACTTAGGATGTCGTATCAATAGTGATGCTGTCTTTACCGTGTGGATGGCTGTGCATTCAGATGGGCCTCCCACCCATGTTTGGCTACATCATTTGTGGGGTTTTGCTCGGGCCATCTGGGATGAATGCTATCAAGGTAACTGCAAAACAACTCTGAATGAAAAATGACACATACTTACCGGACATGGGCAACAAGAACAAACATTTTGCATCTTATAAGAATGATAATAATCATAACAATCATAATAACAATTACAATAATGCATTGTTTTAAATGTGTATGATTGTGTTTCTGTTTCAGTCTATGGTTCAGGTGGAGACTCTCGGGCAGTTTGGTGTGCTCTTCACCCTGTTTGTGGTGGGCCTGGAGTTCTCGCCAGAGCAGCTTCGCAAGGTAGTGCTTAGAAGTTTTTCAAAGAACATTCTGGCTATTCAAACACTCACCTCTGTCAAGTAACTGGGTCTGAGGCTAATGGCTTGAATAAGGATGAACGGAATGTTCCAGTGAATTTCAGTGTAACCCCTTCTAGTTTCCCTGGCCACAGAGACTTCTAGTGCAGTGGTTCTCAAACGTTTCACCGTGAGTACCACCTCAGAAAATAATTGGCTTTCAAAGTACCACCATTGCTACTATCATTGACCTTTGCACTGAGGGTTGAACTAAGGGTTATTACCTCACTGTAATGCCTGATCAGGAGAATAAGCATGGCTCAGATAAATAACAAACTTAAATGATAGGGACAGGCATGAGAATCACTCACCTTTCAGCGAAATTCGCCGTTTTGAAAACAAAATAGGTGACCTACGTGAATCGTGTAGATTCGATGAGTTTTGTTTTTGTGGGGGGGGGGGGGGGGGTTGGACATATTTTTCATATTCAGATGACATGTACATTTGTACTGAACTAGTGCTGGCGGCGGCAAGGTGCTCAGTGTTGCCAGATTGTAAATTGCGTATCATATCAAAGGCTCAAAATGATCGTATTTGGAGGATAATGAATTATATCTGTCAACACTGGGAAAGTTTGACCAATGACAGAGCTCGCGCAAGAAGGTGGAACGTAAGTGATACCCTTTCCAAAACGTGTAAAGACGTAATAACTCATTTGTGAAAGACCCAGAGAAACAATAATATCCGACGAGGCAAAATCCCGGACAATTTTGGAATCCCTGGAATTTGGAATTTTTTTGGTGTGACCGTAATGTTACCATATAAAACGTTAAAACATGTGTTCGGTAACTTAACGGGATGATTCATTTCAAGGGGCATAACCTTCAGATACAAGTATGAAAAAGTTAGCAATGATGTGATTAGCCTGGTTACGAGACGGCTACGGTGTGAATAACTGATGGAGTAAGATAATTTAGCTACATTAACTCAAACGCCACGGAGACTCCCTGTTCTAACTTTGAATCGCTCTGTTGGGGCAAAGTGACCATTGCAAAGGTGTTTGACTACAGACTGTTAACGTAGCAAATAATTCCTACTATTTCAGCCAGTCAACTTACAAGCCTTGCAGACAACAAATCATGACGTCAGATGACCATTTTCAGTCTCGTTACCATAAACAAGACCCAATACAGTGCAACCCTGAGCACTGACATGATAAGCACTTTGGTGACAAGAAAGGTGAGCATGGCTGCAAAGGGGACTCTTGTCACATGGAAGGCTTCAGTGATGCTCTGCTCAAAAAGGCCAAGTCGCCAAGCTATGAGGCAAAGCAGTCAAGAGCAAGTGCCACTGGAAGTAGATAGATGGATACTTTAATAGGAGCTTAACATATTTTTAAATATATATATATATCCAGTTATTCATCATAATAAATCAGCGGCTAAAAAAACAATAGAATCATATTTTCTTGACAAGAATTCCATAAATGAAAAGAGATCCTTACATTTTGCATCATTTAGTACTTCTAAAGAATATATGATTGTATTGTTTTTTTCGCCGCTGATTTATTATGTTGAATAACTGGATGATGCGAGTGCATGGAAATATTAACGCGAAGGGCCTCGCCAATAAAATGTATTGAAATCTGAATTACATAACATTGTATTGGCTGTCAATCATGATGGAAGAGTAGACAAGTTAAGTTACGGCATCTCTCGTGGGGGCTATGCATTAAGCCATTTGTGGTGCCCTTACCACATTGTGCCTCATATGCTGTAAATGATAGACCCAGTGACAGGCTGGCATGAAATGGCTTGCATAATACTAAGTAAGGAGGCCAAAATATTTTTTGACTCATGGCTGAAGCTAAGTTTCTCCAGCTCTCCCCAGGTTGGAAAAAAAGCATCTCAAACTTCATCAGATTGACGCTTTAAAATATGGAATATTTAAATTTTACTTACAGGGGGGCACGCCCCCGGACCCCCCCAGAGGGGTAATATCCTCCTCACCTTTTTCACCCCTTACCCGTTTTCATGCCTGTAGGGATCTAGTTGTTTTAATGATTTTTTAATATATATTTAATGATTAATATCCTAGTCATAAAAAATGGGAAAACTGTCTGAGTACCACCAAAAGGGAGCCGCGTACCACCAGTGGTACACATACCACAGTTTGAGAGCCAATGAACTAGGGAAACACTTTCAAGTTAAAGGGCGTGCGTGGTTTGGTACGAAATTGGCTACGTGTTGCCCACTGTAAACCTCCTGCCTTACTTCTCATCCTGGTTTCCGACTGCGTTTTGTGAAAGGCAACTATACTGGAGTGGCACTTAAAGAGGGACTAGCAGAGTATGGATTCGATCCATCGACCTCTGGGTTATGGGCCCAGCATGCTTCCGCTGCGCCACTCTGCTTTATCTCACCCCAGATGGGACTCGAAACCACAATCCCTGGCTTAGGAGGCCAGTGCCTTATCCATTAGGCCACTGGGGCTAGTCTGCTGCCTCAGCCTCGTTACTATAGTGAACTAGGGAAATACTTTCAATGTTGACAAAAGAAGTTCATTTGATTTTCAGCTAACGGGGATTTCAATCCATCGACTTCTGAGTTATGGGCCCAGCACGTTTCGGCTGCGCCACTCTACTTTATCTCACCACAGATGGGACTCGAACCCACAATTCCTGGCTTCATCGAATTTTCAGCTGTCGGGGCTTGCCTAGCAGAGGATGGTTTCGTTCCATCGACCTCTGGGTTATGGGCCCAGCACGCTTCCGCTGCGCCACTCTGCTCTTCCTGCCTGCAGTCTTGCTGTTGGCTCCAGGGCTCTCATTGCAGAAATATATCCTTGAAAAATATGAGAGCAAGATTTTCTGCTGTTTGGTGTCTATTTAATTGCAAGCTAGATTTGACCCCGAAAAAAGGCTGAGAAGAACGCGACAAGTTAAAGGGCGTGCGTGGTTTGGTACGAAATTGGCTACGTGTTGCCCACTGTAAACCTCCTGCCTTACTTCTCATCCTGGTTTCCGACTGCGTTTTGTGAAAGGCAACTATACTGGAGTGGCACTTAAAGAGGGACTAGCAGAGGATGGTTTCGATCCATCGACCTCTGGGTTATGGGCCCAGCACGCTTCCGCTGCGCCACTCTGCTTTATTTCACCCCAGATGGGACTCGAACCCACAATCCCTGGCTTAGGAGGCCAGTGCCTTATCCATTAGGCCACTGGGGCTATTCTGCTGCCTCAGCCTCAGCCTCAGCCTCGTTACTATAGTGAACTAGGGAAATGCTTTCAATGTTGACAAAAGAAGTTCATTGGATTTTCAGCTATCAGGGATTTCAATCCATCGACTTCTGAGTCATGGGCCCAGCACGTTTTGGCTGCGCCGCTCTACTTTATCTCACCACAGATGGGACTCGAACCCACAATTCCTGGCTTCATCGAATTTTCAGCTGTCGGGGCTTGCCTAGCAGAGGATGGTTTCGATCCATCGACCTCTGGGTTATGGGCCCAGCACGCTTCCGCTGCGCCACTCTGCTCTTCCTGCCTGCAGTCTTGCTGTTGGCTCCAGGGCTCTCATTGCAGAAATATGTCCTTGAAAAATATGAGAGCCAGATTTTCTGCTGTTTGGTGTCTATTTAATTGCAAGCTAGATTTGACCCCGAAAAAAGGCTGAGAAGATCGCGACAAGTTAAAGGGCGTGCGTGGTTTGGTACGAAATTGGCTACGTGTTGCCCACTGTAAACCTCCTGCCTTACTTCTCATCCTGGTTTCTGACTGCGTTTTGTGAAAGGCAACTATACTTGAGTGGCACTTAAAGAGGGACTAGCAGAGGATGGTTTCGATCCATCGACCTCCGGATTATGGGCCCAGCACGCTTCCGCTGCGGCACTCTGCTTTATCTCACCCCAGATGGGACTCGAACCCACAATCCCTGGCTTAGGAGGCCAGTGCCTTATCCATTAGGCCACTGGGGCTAGTCTGCTGCCTCAGCCTCAGCCTCAGCCTCAGCCTCGTTACTATAGTGAACTAGGGAAATGCTTTCAATGTTGACAAAAGAAGTTCATCGGATTTTCAGCTATCGGGGATTTCAATCCATCGACTTCTGAGTTATGGGCCCAGCACGTTTTGGCTGCGCCACTCTACTTTATCTCACCACAGATGGGACTCGAACCCACAATTGCTGGCTTCATCGAATTTTCAGCTGTCGGGGCTTGCCTAGCAGAGGATGGTTTCGATCCATCGACCTCTGGGTTATGGGCCCAGCACTCTTCCGCTGCGGCACTCTGCTCTTCCTGCCTGCAGTCTTGCTGTTGGCTCCAGGGCTCTCATTGCAGAAATATGTCCTTGAAAAATATGAGAGCCAGATTTTCTGCTGTTTGGTGTCTATTTAATTGCAAGCTAGATTTGACCCCGAAAAAAGGCTGAGAAGATCGCGACAAGTTAAAGGGCGTGCGTGGTTTGGTAGGAAATTGGCTACGTGTTGCCCACTGTAAACCTCCTGCCTTACTTCTCATCCTGGTTTCCGACTGCGTTTTGTGAAAGGCAACTATACTGGAGTGGCACTTAAAGAGGGACTAGCAGAGGATGGTTTCGATCCATCGACCTCTGGGTTATGGGCCCAGCACGCTTCCGCTGCGCCACTCTGCTTTATCTCACCCCAGATGGGACTCGAACCCACAATCCCTGGCTTAGGAGGCCAGTGCCTTATCCATTAGGCCACTGGGGCTAGTCTGCTGCCTCAGCCTCAGCCTCAGCCTCAGCCTCAGCCTCGTTACTATAGTGAACTAGGGAAATGCTTTCAATGTTGACAAAAGAAGTTCATTGGATTTTCAGCTATCGGGGATTTCAATCCATCGACTTCTGAGTTATGGGCCCAGCACGTTTTGGCTGCGCCACTCTACTTTATCTCACCACAGATGGGACTCGAACCCACAATTGCTGGCTTCATCGAATTTTCAGCTGTCGGGGCTTGCCTAGCAGAGGATGGTTTCGATCCATCGACCTCTGGGTTATGGGCCCAGCACGCTTCCGCTGCGCCACTCTGCTCTTCCTGCCTGCAGTCTTGCTGTTGGCTCCAGGGCTCTCATTGCAGAAATATGTCCTTGAAAAATATGAGAGCCAGATTTTCTGCTGTTTGGTGTCTATTTAATTGCAAGCTAGATTTGACCCCGAAAAAAGGCTGAGAAGATCGCGACAAGTTAAAGGGCGTGCGTGGTTTGGTACGAAATTGGCTACGTGTTGCACACTGTAAACCTCCTGCCTTACTTCTCATCCTGGTTTCCGATTGCGTTTTGTGAAAGGCAACTATACTGGAGTGGCACTTAAAGAGGGACTAGCAGAGGATGTTTTCGATCCATCGACCTCTGGGTTATGGGCCCAGCACGCTTCCGCTGCGCCACTCTGCTTTATCTCACCCCAGATGGGACTCGAACCCACAATCCCTGGCTTAGGAGGCCAGTGCCTTATCCATTAGGCCACTGGGGCTAGTCTGCTGCCTCAGCCTCAGCCTCAGCCTAGTTACTATAGTGAACTAGGGAAATGCTTTCAATGTTGACAAAAGAAGTTCATTGGATTTTCAGCTATCGGGGATTTCAATCCATCGACTTCTGAGTCGTGGGCCCAGCACGTTTTGGCTGCGCCACTCTACTTTATCTCACCACAGATGGGACTCGAACCCACAATTCCTGGCTTCATCGAATTTTCAGCTGTCGGGGCTTGCCTAGCAGAGGATGGTTTCGATCCATCGACCTCTGGGTTATGGGCCCAGCACGCTTCCGCTGCGCCACTCTGCTCTTCCTGCCTGCAGTCTTGCTGTTGGCTCCAGGGCTCTCATTGCAGAAATATGTCCTTGAAAAATATGAGAGCCAGATTTTCTGCTGTTTGGTGTCTATTTAATTGCAAGCTAGATTTGACCCCGAAAAAAGGCTGAGAAGATCGCGACAAGTTAAAGGGCGTGCGTGGTTTGGTACGAAATTGGCTACGTGTTGCCCACTGTAAACCTCCTGCCTTACTTCTCATCCTGGTTTCTGACTGCGTTTTGTGAAAGGCAACTATACTTGAGTGGCACTTAAAGAGGGACTAGCAGAGGATGGTTTCGATCCATCGACCTCTGGGTTATGGGCCCAGCACGCTTCCGCTGCGGCACTCTGCTTTATCTCACCCCAGATGGGACTCGAACCCACAATCCCTGGCTTAGGAGGCCAGTGCCTTATCCATTAGGCCACTGGGGCTAGTCTGCTGCCTCAGCCTCAGCCTCAGCCTCAGCCTCGTTACTATAGTGAACTAGGGAAATGCTTTCAATGTTGACAAAAGAAGTTCATTGGATTTTCAGCTATCGGGGATTTCAATCCATCGACTTCTGAGTCGTGGGCCCAGCACGTTTTGGCTGCGCCACTCTACTTTATCTCACCACAGATGGGACTCGAACCCACAATTGCTGGCTTCATCGAATTTTCAGCTGTCGGGGCTTGCCTAGCAGAGGATGGTTTCGATCCATCGACCTCTGGGTTATGGGCCCAGCACGCTTCCGCTGCGGCACTCTGCTCTTCCTGCCTGCAGTCTTGCTGTTGGCTCCAGGGCTCTCATTGCAGAAATATGTCCTTGAAAAATATGAGAGCCAGATTTTCTGCTGTTTGGTGTCTATTTAATTGCAAGCTAGATTTGACCCCGAAAAAAGGCTGAGAAGATCGCGACAAGTTAAAGGGCGTGCGTGGTTTGGTACGAAATTGGCTACGTGTTGCCCACTGTAAACCTCCTGCCTTACTTCTCATCCTGGTTTCCGACTGCGTTTTGTGAAAGGCAACTATACTGGAGTGGCACTTAAAGAGGGACTAGCAGAGGATGGTTTCGATCCATCGACCTCTGGGTTATGGGCCCAGCACGCTTCCGCTGCGCCACTCTGCTTTATCTCACCCCAGATGGGACTCGAACCCACAATCCCTGGCTTAGGAGGCCAGTGCCTTATCCATTAGGCCACTGGGGCTAGTCTGCTGCCTCAGCCTCAGCCTCAGCCTCAGCCTCAGCCTCGTTACTATAGTGAACTAGGGAAATGCTTTCAATGTTGACAAAAGAAGTTCATTGGATTTTCAGCTATCGGGGATTTCAATCCATCGACTTCTGAGTTATGGGCCCAGCACGTTTTGGCTGCGCCACTCTACTTTATCTCACCACAGATGGGACTCGAACCCACAATTGCTGGCTTCATCGAATTTTCAGCTGTCGGGGCTTGCCTAGCAGAGGATGGTTTCGATCCATCGACCTCTGGGTTATGGGCCCAGCACGCTTCCGCTGCGCCACTCTGCTCTTCCTGCCTGCAGTCTTGCTGTTGGCTCCAGGGCTCTCATTGCAGAAATATGTCCTTGAAAAATATGAGAGCCAGATTTTCTGCTGTTTGGTGTCTATTTAATTGCAAGCTAGATTTGACCCCGAAAAAAGGCTGAGAAGATCGCGACAAGTTAAAGGGCGTGCGTGGTTTGGTACGAAATTGGCTACGTGTTGCACACTGTAAACCTCCTGCCTTACTTCTCATCCTGGTTTCCGATTGCGTTTTGTGAAAGGCAACTATACTGGAGTGGCACTTAAAGAGGGACTAGCAGAGGATGGTTTCGATCCATCGACCTCTGGGTTATGGGCCCAGCACGCTTCCGCTGCGCCACTCTGCTTTATCTCACCCCAGATGGGACTCGAACCCACAATCCCTGGCTTAGGAGGCCAGTGCCTTATCCATTAGGCCACTGGGGCTAGTCTGCTGCCTCAGCCTCAGCCTCAGCCTCGTTACTATAGTGAACTAGGGAAATGCTTTCAATGTTGACAAAAGAAGTTCATTGGATTTTTAGCTATCGGGGATTTCAATCCATCGACTTCTGAGTCGTGGGCCCAGCACGTTTTGGCTGCGCCACTCTACTTTATCTCACCACAGATGGGACTCGAACCCACAATTCCTGGCTTCATCGAATTTTCAGCTGTCGGGGCTTGCCTAGCAGAGGATGGTTTCGATCCATCGACCTCTGGGTTATGGGCCCAGCACGCTTCCGCTGCGCCACTCTGCTCTTCCTGCCTGCAGTCTTGCTGTTGGCTCCAGGGCTCTCATTGCAGAAATATGTCCTTGAAAAATATGAGAGCCAGATTTTCTGCTGTTTGGTGTCTATTTAATTGCAAGCTAGATTTGACCCCGAAAAAAGGCTGAGAAGATCGCGACAAGTTAAAGGGCGTGCGTGGTTTGGTACGAAATTGGCTACGTGTTGCCCACTGTAAACCTCCTGCCTTACTTCTCATCCTGGTTTCCGACTGCGTTTTGTGAAAGGCAACTATACTGGAGTGGCACTTAAGGAGGGACTAGCAGAGGATGGTTTCGATCCATCGACCTCTGGGTTATGGGCCCAGCACGCTTCCGCTGCGCCACTCTGCTTTATCTCACCCCAGATGGGACTCGAACCCACAATCCCTGGCTTAGGAGGCCAGTGCCTTATCCATTAGGCCACTGGGGCTAGTCTGCTGCCTCAGCCTCAGCCTCAGCCTCGTTACTATAGTGAACTAGGGAAATGCTTTCAATGTTGACAAAAGAAGTTCATTGGATTTTCAGCTATCGGGGATTTCAATCCATCGACTTCTGAGTCGTGGGCCCAGCACGTTTTGGCTGCGCCACTCTACTTTATCTCACCACAGATGGGACTCGAACCCACAATTCCTGGCTTCATCGAATTTTCAGCTGTCGGGGCTTGCCTAGCAGAGGATGGTTTCGATCCATCGACCTCTGGGTTATGGGCCCAGCACGCTTCCGCTGCGCCACTCTGCTCTTCCTGCCTGCAGTCTTGCTGTTGGCTCCAGGGCTCTCATTGCAGAAATATGTCCTTGAAAAATATGAGAGCCAGATTTTCTGCTGTTTGGTGTCTATTTAATTGCAAGCTAGATTTGACCCCGAAAAAAGGCTGAGAAGATCGCGACAAGTTAAAGGGCGTGCGTGGTTTGGTACGAAATTGGCTACGTGTTGCCCACTGTAAACCTCCTGCCTTACTTCTCATCCTGGTTTCTGACTGCGTTTTGTGAAAGGCAACTATACTTGAGTGGCACTTAAAGAGGGACTAGCAGAGGATGGTTTCGATCCATCGACCTCTGGGTTATGGGCCCAGCACGCTTCCGCTGCGCCACTCTGCTTTATCTCACCCCAGATGGGACTCGAACCCACAATCCCTGGCTTAGGAGGCCAGTGCCTTATCCATTAGGCCACTGGGGCTAGTCTGCTGCCTCAGCCTCAGCCTCAGCCTCAGCCTCGTTACTATAGTGAACTAGGGAAATGCTTTCAATGTTGACAAAAGAAGTTCATTGGATTTTCAGCTATCGGGGATTTCAATCCATCGACTTCTGAGTCGTGGGCCCAGCACGTTTTGGCTGCGCCACTCTACTTTATCTCACCACAGATGGGACTCGAACCCACAATTGCTGGCTTCATCGAATTTTCAGCTGTCGGGGCTTGCCTAGCAGAGGATGGTTTCGATCCATCGACCTCTGGGTTATGGGCCCAGCACGCTTCCGCTGCGGCACTCTGCTCTTCCTGCCTGCAGTCTTGCTGTTGGCTCCAGGGCTCTCATTGCAGAAATATGTCCTTGAAAAATATGAGAGCCAGATTTTCTGCTGTTTGGTGTCTATTTAATTGCAAGCTAGATTTGACCCCGAAAAAAGGCTGAGAAGATCGCGACAAGTTAAAGGGCGTGCGTGGTTTGGTACGAAATTGGCTACGTGTTGCCCACTGTAAACCTCCTGCCTTACTTCTCATCCTGGTTTCCGACTGCGTTTTGTGAAAGGCAACTATACTGGAGTGGCACTTAAAGAGGGACTAGCAGAGGATGGTTTCGATCCATCGACCTCTGGGTTATGGGCCCAGCACGCTTCCGCTGCGCCACTCTGCTTTATCTCACCCCAGATGGGACTCGAACCCACAATCCCTGGCTTAGGAGGCCAGTGCCTTATCCATTAGGCCACTGGGGCTAGTCTGCTGCCTCAGCCTCAGCCTCAGCCTCAGCCTCAGCCTCGTTACTATAGTGAACTAGGGAAATGCTTTCAATGTTGACAAAAGAAGTTCATTGGATTTTCAGCTATCGGGGATTTCAATCCATCGACTTCTGAGTTATGGGCCCAGCACGTTTTGGCTGCGCCACTCTACTTTATCTCACCACAGATGGGACTCGAACCCACAATTGCTGGCTTCATCGAATTTTCAGCTGTCGGGGCTTGCCTAGCAGAGGATGGTTTCGATCCATCGACCTCTGGGTTATGGGCCCAGCACGCTTCCGCTGCGCCACTCTGCTCTTCCTGCCTGCAGTCTTGCTGTTGGCTCCAGGGCTCTCATTGCAGAAATATGTCCTTGAAAAATATGAGAGCCAGATTTTCTGCTGTTTGGTGTCTATTTAATTGCAAGCTAGATTTGACCCCGAAAAAAGGCTGAGAAGATCGCGACAAGTTAAAGGGCGTGCGTGGTTTGGTACGAAATTGGCTACGTGTTGCACACTGTAAACCTCCTGCCTTACTTCTCATCCTGGTTTCCGATTGCGTTTTGTGAAAGGCAACTATACTGGAGTGGCACTTAAAGAGGGACTAGCAGAGGATGGTTTCGATCCATCGACCTCTGGGTTATGGGCCCAGCACGCTTCCGCTGCGCCACTCTGCTTTATCTCACCCCAGATGGGACTCGAACCCACAATCCCTGGCTTAGGAGGCCAGTGCCTTATCCATTAGGCCACTGGGGCTAGTCTGCTGCCTCAGCCTCAGCCTCAGCCTCGTTACTATAGTGAACTAGGGAAATGCTTTCAATGTTGACAAAAGAAGTTCATTGGATTTTCAGCTATCGGGGATTTCAATCCATCGACTTCTGAGTCGTGGGCCCAGCACGTTTTGGCTGCGCCACTCTACTTTATCTCACCACAGATGGGACTCGAACCCACAATTCCTGGCTTCATCGAATTTTCAGCTGTCGGGGCTTGCCTAGCAGAGGATGGTTTCGATCCATCGACCTCTGGGTTATGGGCCCAGCACGCTTCCGCTGCGCCACTCTGCTCTTCCTGCCTGCAGTCTTGCTGTTGGCTCCAGGGCTCTCATTGCAGAAATATGTCCTTGAAAAATATGAGAGCCAGATTTTCTGCTGTTTGGTGTCTATTTAATTGCAAGCTAGATTTGACCCCGAAAAAAGGCTGAGAAGATCGCGACAAGTTAAAGGGCGTGCGTGGTTTGGTACGAAATTGGCTACGTGTTGCCCACTGTAAACCTCCTGCCTTACTTCTCATCCTGGTTTCCGACTGCGTTTTGTGAAAGGCAACTATACTGGAGTGGCACTTAAAGAGGGACTAGCAGAGGATGGTTTCGATCCATCGACCTCTGGGTTATGGGCCCAGCACGCTTCCGCTGCGCCACTCTGCTTTATCTCACCCCAGATGGGACTCGAACCCACAATCCCTGGCTTAGGAGGCCAGTGCCTTATCCATTAGGCCACTGGGGCTAGTCTGCTGCCTCAGCCTCAGCCTCAGCCTCGTTACTATAGTGAACTAGGGAAATGCTTTCAATGTTGACAAAAGAAGTTCATTGGATTTTCAGCTATCGGGGATTTCAATCCATCGACTTCTGAGTCGTGGGCCCAGCACGTTTTGGCTGCGCCACTCTACTTTATCTCACCACAGATGGGACTCGAACCCACAATTCCTGGCTTCATCGAATTTTCAGCTGTCGGGGCTTGCCTAGCAGAGGATGGTTTCGATCCATCGACCTCTGGGTTATGGGCCCAGCACGCTTCCGCTGCGCCACTCTGCTCTTCCTGCCTGCAGTCTTGCTGTTGGCTCCAGGGCTCTCATTGCAGAAATATGTCCTTGAAAAATATGAGAGCCAGATTTTCTGCTGTTTGGTGTCTATTTAATTGCAAGCTAGATTTGACCCCGAAAAAAGGCTGAGAAGATCGCGACAAGTTAAAGGGCGTGCGTGGTTTGGTACGAAATTGGCTACGTGTTGCCCACTGTAAACCTCCTGCCTTACTTCTCATCCTGGTTTCTGACTGCGTTTTGTGAAAGGCAACTATACTTGAGTGGCACTTAAAGAGGGACTAGCAGAGGATGGTTTCGATCCATCGACCTCTGGGTTATGGGCCCAGCACGCTTCCGCTGCGGCACTCTGCTTTATCTCACCCCAGATGGGACTCGAACCCACAATCCCTGGCTTAGGAGGCCGGTGCCTTATCCATTAGGCCACTGGGGCTAGTCTGCTGCCTCAGCCTCAGCCTCAGCCTCAGCCTTGTTACTATAGTGAACTAGGGAAATGCTTTCAATGTTGACAAAAGAAGTTCATTGGATTTTCAGCTATCGGGGATTTCAATCCATCGACTTCTGAGTCGTGGGCCAAGCACGTTTTGGCTGCGCCACTCTACTTTATCTCACCACAGATGGGACTCGAACCCACAATTGCTGGCTTCATCGAATTTTCAGCTGTCGGGGCTTGCCTAGCAGAGGATGGTTTCGATCCATCGACCTCTGGGTTATGGGCCCAGCACGCTTCCGCTGCGGCACTCTGCTCTTCCTGCCTGCAGTCTTGCTGTTGGCTCCAGGGCTCTCATTGCAGAAATATGTCCTTGAAAAATATGAGAGCCAGATTTTCTGCTGTTTGGTGTCTATTTAATTGCAAGCTAGATTTGACCCCGAAAAAAGGCTGAGAAGATCGCGACAAGTTAAAGGGCGTGCGTGGTTTGGTACGAAATTGGCTACGTGTTGCCCACTGTAAACCTCCTGCCTTACTTCTCATCCTGGTTTCCGACTGCGTTTTGTGAAAGGCAACTATACTGGAGTGGCACTTAAAGAGGGACTAGCAGAGGATGGTTTCGATCCATCGACCTCTGGGTTATGGGCCCAGCACGCTTCCGCTGCGCCACTCTGCTTTATCTCACCCCAGATGGGACTCGAACCCACAATCCCTGGCTTAGGAGGCCAGTGCCTTATCCATTAGGCCACTGGGGCTAGTCTGCTGCCTCAGCCTCAGCCTCAGCCTCAGCCTCAGCCTCAGCCTCGTTACTATAGTGAACTAGGGAAATGCTTTCAATGTTGACAAAAGAAGTTCATTGGATTTTCAGCTATCGGGGATTTCAATCCATCGACTTCTGAGTTATGGGCCCAGCACGTTTTGGCTGCGCCACTCTACTTTATCTCACCACAGATGGGACTCGAACCCACAATTGCTGGCTTCATCGAATTTTCAGCTGTCGGGGCTTGCCTAGCAGAGGATGGTTTCGATCCATCGACCTCTGGGTTATGGGCCCAGCACGCTTCCGCTGCGCCACTCTGCTCTTCCTGCCTGCAGTCTTGCTGTTGGCTCCAGGGCTCTCATTGCAGAAATATGTCCTTGAAAAATATGAGAGCCAGATTTTCTGCTGTTTGGTGTCTATTTAATTGCAAGCTAGATTTGACCCCGAAAAAAGGCTGAGAAGATCGCGACAAGTTAAAGGGCGTGCGTGGTTTGGTACGAAATTGGCTACGTGTTGCACACTGTAAACCTCCTGCCTTACTTCTCATCCTGGTTTCCGATTGCGTTTTGTGAAAGGCAACTATACTGGAGTGGCACTTAAAGAGGGACTAGCAGAGGATGGTTTCGATCCATCGACCTCTGGGTTATGGCCCAGCACGCTTCCGCTGCGCCACTCTGCTTTATCTCACCCCAGATGGGACTCGAACCCACAATCCCTGGCTTAGGAGGCCAGTGCCTTATCCATTAGGCCACTGGGGCTAGTCTGCTGCCTCAGCCTCAGCCTCAGCCTCGTTACTATAGTGAACTAGGGAAATGCTTTCAATGTTGACAAAAGAAGTTCATTGGATTTTCAGCTATCGGGGATTTCAATCCATCGACTTCTGAGTCGTGGGCCCAGCACGTTTTGGCTGCGCCACTCTACTTTATCTCACCACAGATGGGACTCGAACCCACAATTCCTGGCTTCATCGAATTTTCAGCTGTCGGGGCTTGCCTAGCAGAGGATGGTTTCGATCCATCGACCTCTGGGTTATGGGCCCAGCACGCTTCCGCTGCGCCACTCTGCTCTTCCTGCCTGCAGTCTTGCTGTTGGCTCCAGGGCTCTCATTGCAGAAATATGTCCTTGAAAAATATGAGAGCCAGATTTTCTGCTGTTTGGTGTCTATTTAATTGCAAGCTAGATTTGACCCCGAAAAAAGGCTGAGAAGATCGCGACAAGTTAAAGGGCGTGCGTGGTTTGGTACGAAATTGGCTACGTGTTGCCCACTGTAAACCTCCTGCCTTACTTCTCATCCTGGTTTCCGACTGCGTTTTGTGAAAGGCAACTATACTGGAGTGGCACTTAAAGAGGGACTAGCAGAGGATGGTTTCGATCCATCGACCTCTGGGTTATGGGCCCAGCACGCTTCCGCTGCGCCACTCCGCTTTATCTCACCCCAGATGGGACTCGAACCCACAATCCCTGGCTTAGGAGGCCAGTGCCTTATCCATTAGGCCACTGGGGCTAGTGTGCTGCCTCAGCCTCAGCCTCAGCCTCGTTACTATAGTGAACTAGGGAAATGCTTTCAATGTTGACAAAAGAAGTTCATTGGATTTTCAGCTATCGGGGATTTCAATCCATCGACTTCTGAGTCGTGGGCCCAGCACGTTTTGGCTGCGCCACTCTACTTTATCTCACCACAGATGGGACTCGAACCCACAATTCCTGGCTTCATCGAATTTTCAGCTGTCGGGGCTTGCCTAGCAGAGGATGGTTTCGATCCATCGACCTCTGGGTTATGGGCCCAGCACGCTTCCGCTGCGCCACTCTGCTCTTCCTGCCTGCAGTCTTGCTGTTGGCTCCAGGGCTCTCATTGCAGAAATATGTCCTTGAAAAATATGAGAGCCAGATTTTCTGCTGTTTGGTGTCTATTTAATTGCAAGCTAGATTTGACCCCGAAAAAAGGCTGAGAAGATCGCGACAAGTTAAAGGGCGTGCGTGGTTTGGTACGAAATTGGCTACGTGTTGCCCACTGTAAACCTCCTGCCTTACTTCTCATCCTGGTTTCTGACTGCGTTTTGTGAAAGGCAACTATACTTGAGTGGCACTTAAAGAGGGACTAGCAGAGGATGGTTTCGATCCATCGACCTCTGGGTTATGGGCCCAGCACGCTTCCGCTGCGGCACTCTGCTTTATCTCACCCCAGATGGGACTCGAACCCACAATCCCTGGCTTAGGAGGCCAGTGCCTTATCCATTAGGCCACTGGGGCTAGTCTGCTGCCTCAGCCTCAGCCTCAGCCTCAGCCTCGTTACTATAGTGAACTAGGGAAATGCTTTCAATGTTGACAAAAGAAGTTCATTGGATTTTCAGCTATCGGGGATTTCAATCCATCGACTTCTGAGTCGTGGGCCCAGCACGTTTTGGCTGCGCCACTCTACTTTATCTCACCACAGATGGGACTCGAACCCACAATTGCTGGCTTCATCGAATTTTCAGCTGTCGGGGCTTGCCTAGCAGAGGATGGTTTCGATCCATCGACCTCTGGGTTATGGGCCCAGCACGCTTCCGCTGCGGCACTCTGCTCTTCCTGCCTGCAGTCTTGCTGTTGGCTCCAGGGCTCTCATTGCAGAAATATGCCCTTGAAAAATATGAGAGCCAGATTTTCTGCTGTTTGGTGTCTATTTAATTGCAAGCTAGATTTGACCCCGAAAAAAGGCTGAGAAGATCGCGACAAGTTAAAGGGCGTGCGTGGTTTGGTACGAAATTGGCTACGTGTTGCCCACTGTAAACCTCCTGCCTTACTTCTCATCCTGGTTTCCGACTGCGTTTTGTGAAAGGCAACTATACTGGAGTGGCACTTAAAGAGGGACTAGCAGAGGATGGTTTCGATCCATCGACCTCTGGGTTATGGGCCCAGCACGCTTCCGCTGCGCCACTCTGCTTTATCTCACCCCAGATGGGACTCGAACCCACAATCCCTGGCTTAGGAGGCCAGTGCCTTATCCATTAGGCCACTGGGGCTAGTCTGCTGCCTCAGCCTCAGCCTCAGCCTCAGCCTCGTTACTATAGTGAACTAGGGAAATGCTTTCAATGTTGACAAAAGAAGTTCATTGGATTTTCAGCTATCGGGGATTTCAATCCATCGACTTCTGAGTTATGGGCCCAGCACGTTTTGGCTGCGCCACTCTACTTTATCTCACCACAGATGGGACTCGAACCCACAATTGCTGGCTTCATCGAATTTTCAGCTGTCGGGGCTTGCCTAGCAGAGGATGGTTTCGATCCATCGACCTCTGGGTTATGGGCCCAGCACGCTTCCGCTGCGCCACTCTGCTCTTCCTGCCTGCAGTCTTGCTGTTGGCTCCAGGGCTCTCATTGCAGAAATATGTCCTTGAAAAATATGAGAGCCAGATTTTCTGCTGTTTGGTGTCTATTGAATTGCAAGCTAGATTTGACCCCGAAAAAAGGCTGAGAAGATCGCGACAAGTTAAAGGGCGTGCGTGGTTTGGTACGAAATTGGCTACGTGTTGCACACTGTAAACCTCCTGCCTTACTTCTCATCCTGGTTTCCGATTGCGTTTTGTGAAAGGCAACTATACTGGAGTGGCACTTAAAGAGGGACTAACAGAGGATGGTTTCGATCCATCGACCTCTGGGTTATGGGCCCAGCACGCTTCCGCTGCGCCACTCTGCTTTATCTCACCCCAGATGGGACTCGAACCCACAATCCCTGGCTTAGGAGGCCAGTGCCTTATCCATTAGGCCACTGGGGCTAGTCTGCTGCCTCAGCCTCAGCCTCAGCCTCGTTACTATAGTGAACTAGGGAAATGCTTTCAATGTTGACAAAAGAAGTTCATTGGATTTTCAGCTATCGGGGATTTCAATCCATCGACTTCTGAGTCGTGGGCCCAGCACGTTTTGGCTGCGCCACTCTACTTTATCTCACCACAGATGGGACTCGAACCCACAATTCCTGGCTTCATCGAATTTTCAGCTGTCGGGGCTTGCCTAGCAGAGGATGGTTTCGATCCATCGACCTCTGGGTTATGGGCCCAGCACGCTTCCGCTGCGCCACTCTGCTCTTCCTGCCTGCAGTCTTGCTGTTGGCTCCAGGGCTCTCATTGCAGAAATATGTCCTTGAAAAATATGAGAGCCAGATTTTCTGCTGTTTGGTGTCTATTTAATTGCAAGCTAGATTTGACCCCGAAAAAAGGCTGAGAAGATCGCGACAAGTTAAAGGGCGTGCGTGGTTTGGTACGAAATTGGCTACGTGTTGCCCACTGTAAACCTCCTGCCTTACTTCTCATCCTGGTTTCCGACTGCGTTTTGTGAAAGGCAACTATACTGGAGTGGCACTTAAAGAGGGACTAGCAGAGGATGGTTTCGATCCATCGACCTCTGGGTTATGGGCCCAGCACGCTTCCGCTGCGCCACTCTGCTTTATCTCACCCCAGATGGGACTCGAACCCACAATCCCTGGCTTAGGAGGCCAGTGCCTTATCCATTAGGCCACTGGGGCTAGTCTGCTGCCTCAGCCTCAGCCTCAGCCTCGTTACTATAGTGAACTAGGGAAATGCTTTCAATGTTGACAAAAGAAGTTCATTGGATTTTCAGCTATCGGGGATTTCAATCCATCGACTTCTGAGTCGTGGGCCCAGCACGTTTTGGCTGCGCCACTCTACTTTATCTCACCACAGATGGGACTCGAACCCACAATTCCTGGCTTCATCGAATTTTCAGCTGTCGGGGCTTGCCTAGCAGAGGATGGTTTCGATCCATCGACCTCTGGGTTATGGGCCCAGCACGCTTCCGCTGCGCCACTCTGCTCTTCCTGCCTGCAGTCTTGCTGTTGGCTCCAGGGCTCTCATTGCAGAAATATGTCCTTGAAAAATATGAGAGCCAGATTTTCTGCTGTTTGGTGTCTATTTAATTGCAAGCTAGATTTGACCCCGAAAAAAGGCTGAGAAGATCGCGACAAGTTAAAGGGCGTGCGTGGTTTGGTACGAAATTGGCTACGTGTTGCCCACTGTAAACCTCCTGCCTTACTTCTCATCCTGGTTTCTGACTGCGTTTTGTGAAAGGCAACTATACTTGAGTGGCACTTAAAGAGGGACTAGCAGAGGATGGTTTCGATCCATCGACCTCTGGGTTATGGGCCCAGCACGCTTCCGCTGCGGCACTCTGCTTTATCTCACCCCAGATGGGACTCGAACCCACAATCCCTGGCTTAGGAGGCCAGTGCCTCATCCATTAGGCCACTGGGGCTAGTCTGCTGCCTCAGCCTCAGCCTCAGCCTCAGCCTCGTTACTATAGTGAACTAGGGAAATGCTTTCAATGTTGACAAAAGAAGTTCATTGGATTTTCAGCTATCGGGGATTTCAATCCATCGACTTCTGAGTCGTGGGCCCAGCACGTTTTGGCTGCGCCACTCTACTTTATCTCACCACAGATGGGACTCGAACCCACAATTGCTGGCTTCATCGAATTTTCAGCTGTCGGGGCTTGCCTAGCAGAGGATGGTTTCGATCCATCGACCTCTGGGTTATGGGCCCAGCACGCTTCCGCTGCGGCACTCTGCTCTTCCTGCCTGCAGTCTTGCTGTTGGCTCCAGGGCTCTCATTGCAGAAATATGTCCTTGAAAAATATGAGAGCCAGATTTTCTGCTGTTTGGTGTCTATTTAATTGCAAGCTAGATTTGACCCCGAAAAAAGGCTGAGAAGATCGCGACAAGTTAAAGGGCGTGCGTGGTTTGGTACGAAATTGGCTACGTGTTGCCCACTGTAAACCTCCTGCCTTACTTCTCATCCTGGTTTCCGACTGCGTTTTGTGAAAGGCAACTATACTGGAGTGGCACTTAAAGAGGGACTAGCAGAGGATG
>NC_137922.1:2713410-2755910 GCF_963457725.1 Sprattus sprattus | reverse complement strand
TGGGCCCAGCACGTTTCGGCTGCGCCACTCTACTTTATATCACCACAGATGGGACTCGAACCCACAATTCCTGGCTTCATCGAATTTTCAGCTGTCGGGGCTTGCCTAGCAGAGGATGGTTTCGATCCATCGACCTCTGGGTTATGGGCCCAGCACGCTTCCGCTGCGCCACTCTGCTTTAGCTCACCCCAGATGGGACTCGAACCCACAATCCCTGGCTTAGGAGGCCAGTGCCTTATCCGTTAGGCCACTGGGGCTAGTCTGCTGCCTCTGCCTCAGCCTCGTTACTATAGTGAACTAGGGAAATACTTCCATACTCGAACCCACAATTCCACAATATTTAATGTTGGCTCTTAATAATAAGAGCAAAGATGAGTGCCATTTAATAGCTAGCTACCAGCTAGCGAGCTACCTGCTTTTAGCTAGCAGCCGTTAGCCTACCCAACGATGTTCTTTATCATTTGACACAATTTCCTGGTTTTAACAAGAACGAACACCTGGTCTGGCAAATGACAACTTAAATGATCTTCCCATATATTTTCTACTGACATTGTAGTATTACTAGTTGGATGACAAAATACACTAGCCTCGCCTACTTGCTTGCTTAGGTACTTAGTTAGAGCAGCAGCTGCTTTGTTTCTTGACTTTATTACTTGATCTATTCCGGTTTTAGGTAGTTATTCTGATAAATGAGGCGACCAGAATAGGGTGACTGCTTTTATTGCCAGCTCCAAAAGTACGGCTTTCTTTACTGTGTGTCCGAGAAAAGTTGACCCAGAAGACGTCTTCGTACAATCAGCTGGCAGCAACGTGGGCGGGTTTTAAATGCAATAAAACAAAATCCGGACTTGTCTCCTTGGCGATTTAAACAGCCAACCGAGCAACAACTGTTTAGCATTTTACGACCTAAGTCAAACAATGTAAAAGCAGAGATATTAAATTATCTTGAATGAAAGGTGGTCGGTTCCTGTATAAACTCCAGTGTTAGACAGCTGTGGAATGTTTTTTTTGCCCGCCAGCTGGTCATTCTGACGTCACGTGAAAACTATCAATACTAGATGTTCTTATTCTACAGCTGCATTGTAGTCAGGATCATTAGTCTTCAGTGCCATGCTGTAGTTCAGATGCTACAGTTGGTTAGTCATTAATGCAGATCTGACATTCATTTCTAATGTGAAGACTAAATTGATCTGAACATGACATTCCACTGTTATCCCTCTTGAAACAGAGGCATACAGCCAGAAGCAAGCATCACAGTCATGCAATCAGCTACAATCCTCAAGCAATCAAAAAACCTATGGACTGGATCTGTTTGGGATACCATGGATAATCAAACACAACACACTAGAACCGTATATAAATGTAGTATCTTAATAGAGAGACAGTTGAGTGAACTAAAGTTGTGGTGTAGCACAATCACAGGATAGCTCTTCACAGGCTAATACATGTTGCTTTAAGGTGTACAAGTTGTTCTATATAGTGGGGTCTTGTTCAGTGGTGTGAACGCACTCTTACAGTTTTGTGCTTCCACACAGGTCTGGAGGATATCTGTGCAGGGCACCTCTTGTCTAAGCCTGCTGATGATTGGAGCAGGCATTGTGTGGGGGCAGCTACTGAAGCTTCATATCTCCCAGACGGTGTTTGTGTCCAGCTGTCTATCTCTGTCCAGCACCCCACTGGTGTCCAAGTTCCTCTCTGGTGCCTCCCGAGCTGAAAAGGAAGGTAACTGGACTTCATGTGTATTATTATCCAAACTAAAGAGCAACATCCCGTTCCTTTAGTCAGTTCACTTCCATTAGTGTGGAGATATTTTATTGATAACGTATTGCTAGTGCATCAGTGTCTGATATTACTGTATTTTCCGCACTATAGGGCGCACTGGATTACAAGGCGCACTGTCAAGGAATAGTATATTTTTCGATATTTTTTCATACATAAAGCGCACCAGAATATAAGGCGCATTAAGGGAAACAAAACAGTCAGTCAGTCAAACTTTATTAAACGTTTTCACAATAACTCTCAACATGGTTCAAACGTTAATGAGCCTATAAACAATAACTTCCAACCTTGTTCAGTTGGAACACGTACAAAAACAGTCTAATACCGCTAAATCAAATGTCATTTTTTGAGAAAATGGAAGGCTTTTAAGTGCTCCTTATAGTCCGGAAAATACTTATAAGACTAGAGTCAGTTGAAATTGGTATAATTAGTGTGCTTGCCCGAAGGGAAGCACACTATTGTTCTTCGTTTTTTACTATTTTTTTTATTCTAGTAGTTTTTCTTGCAGCTAACTACTCCTCGCCCGATTGAGATAGAGACGCTGTTCAAACACCAAAACGTCCGGCCCGATCCGGTGCAAGCTGCTATGACTTTTCGTGGCGGTACTCCTTGCCACTCCTTTTTTATTCCTCTTTTTCCATCACCTTTTTTCTCCATAGGCTTGCATGGCAGAACTTTGAGGCATTATGACATCATAATAGGCTCATTAAACTGGCTTGCACCTGTGATTCACTGACAACTCTCACTGACACCTGCGCACGGTTCCTCTTCTCTCTCTGTCCCTCTCCAATCAACTGTATAACTAGGAATATTAAGAGACACCTTCCATACCAGGGCTCTACTCACTCATGCATACTCACTCATGTTTACTCACTCGTGCATACTCACTCATGCATACTCACTCGTGCATACTCACTCATGCATACTTACTCATGCATACTCACTCATGTTTACTCACTCATGTTTACTCACTCATGCGTACTCACTCATGCGTACTCACTCATGTTTACTCACTCATGCATACTCACTCATGCATACTCACTCATGTTTACTCACTCGTGCATACTCACTCATGTTTACTCACTCATGCATACTCACTCATGCATACTCACTCATGCATACTCACTCATGCATACTCACTCGTGCATACTCACTCATGCATACTCACTCATGCATACTCATTTGTGCATACTCATTTGTGCATGCTCATCCAGCAGGGAGAGCTGGAGAGCTGACACCTGCCCCAATTCCAAGGCACTTGTTCTCTCGGTCATGGCCGCAACAGAGCAAGCACACTCTCGCAGTTTGTTCACGAAACGCATTCTAGTTCATTTTTAGGTTTTTTGTGTGTGAGAATTGAGAATATCAATAAAGTCATGAATAAAACGCACCCCAGTGAGATGTATTACCAAGGTGAATTTCTGTGTGTGTGTTTGAATGAATGTGTTTGTGTGTGTGTGTGTGTGTGTGTGTGTGTGTGTGTGTGTGTGTGTGAATGTGTACACAGGTGAGCTGGAACCCAGCAGTGTATTGCTTGGTATGCTGGTGATGCAGGATGTTCAGTTAGGTCTGTTTATCGCCGTCATGCCAACCCTCATCCAGGCAGGGGACGGAGCTATGGACAGGTGAGTGATCTGGAGGTGCACTCACTCACTAGTCTTGCACTAACAATCAAACACAGAAGGCCTAATGCAATTGATTGGTAATGTTTTCAACACACAGCCGCATTGGATAAACCTATTAATGCTATTCAGGAAAATTAGCGTTTCAGCTCCAAATCTTTAAATCACAGAATTGTAAAAGAGAGCATCGTAATTGCAAACTGTTGTGTTACATATTTCATCAATGTCACAACTAGGGTTTGAAGTGAAATAACAAAAAGCGGACAGAGTAGGTTTCACCATGTCCGAAGATGGTTTTTATTTAAATCACTAGCGGTGCAATCATCCAAACAGAAACGAACGCAAAACGTCTGCGTCAACTCCAAATCACATCTAACAGAGACAAGTCAGAGACAAACCAAGGAACAGTACAACACACCAATGCTGGGCCAAGAACAGCCGCTTAGGCAGTGTCTGCTGCAGGTCGACTCTCTCTCGAAGGAGGAGGAGCCAGAGCTTTTATAGAGTCAGG
This sequence comes from Sprattus sprattus, assembly GCF_963457725.1. Taxonomy (NCBI): domain Eukaryota; kingdom Metazoa; phylum Chordata; class Actinopteri; order Clupeiformes; family Clupeidae; genus Sprattus; species Sprattus sprattus. The sequence goes on along the minus strand of NC_137922.1, from coordinate 2,751,998 downwards.
TGAACATGCGTGCCAGGTGCACCCAATCAAGGCTCATCACCTCCAATCAGCAACTGCACAGAGACCAGAGGGCACAAACAGGGTTAAATACATGCAGGGAACGGCAGGCCGTCACAATCAACAATAATAATCAATCAAAAGACTGCGACAGACAGGGTATATTTCGTTTATGCATGTATGTTTTGATGAGCATCTTCCCTAATTGGCCCTGTGTTTTGATGAGCATCTTCCCTAATTGGCCCTGTGTTTTGATGAGCATCTTCCCTAATTGGCCCTGTGTTTTGTGTTCAGTCCTGTAGCTTGTTCCCTAATTGGCCCTGTGTTTTGTGTTCAGTCCTGTAGCTTGTTCCCTAATTGGCCCTGTGTTTTGTGTTCAGTTCTGTAGCTTGTTCCCTAATTGGCCCTGTGTTTTGTGTTCAGTCCTGTAGCTTGTTCCCTAATTGGCCCTGTGTTTTGTGTTCAGTCCTGTAGTTTGTTCCCTAATTGGCCCTGTGTTTTGTGTTCATTCCTGTAGCTTGTTCCCTAATTGGCCCTTTGTTTTGTGTTCAGGGGCCGTATTCACAAAGCCTTTTATCTTACCACTAGGAGTGCTCCTAACTCGCGCTAAAACCTTTTACGTAGGAGTAATTTCTTAAAAGTGATTCACAACGGCTCTGAGACCTACTCATACTAAGGATAATACCAACTCCTAAGCTTAAGATAAAAACTCCGTTGCTATGGATGACGTCCATTCTCATGCACGAGTTTAGAAGCGGTGCGTACGGTGATTGGTTGCTGACAGGCGCTCTCATTCAAAACTCAGTCCTAACATCCCCCTAACGATCCCACTAAATCAACAGAAAATAAGAGAATAACCTAGGCTTCAAATGAAGCCATATTAAATAGTTATGGATAGTGCACTTAGCAGAATGCACACGCATGATGACAAGTTTGTGCATCCAACGTGAATGACGCTTTGCACGTTAGAGAAAGAGAAATTGCCGAAAAAAACACGGAAATTGCATGAAATCAAGGAAGTAATAATTAAAGCTCCCTGCAAACTATTAGGTAATCGGCATATTTCCAGCCCTTAAACACTTCAAATATCAGTCCATACGGCTCTTTAAGTCCTCCTGTCATAATGGACGAAACGAGGGCGAGACGTAAGAGAAAGTCGAACTGGTCCCAGGACCAACTGTCCATGTTGGCCCAGAGTGTGCTGGAGAGGAAGGGAGTTATAAAAGCTAAATTTGGCTGTGGGGTGACCACAAAAAAGAAGCGTGAGCCATGGGAGGACATATGTGTTAACGTAAATGCTTCATTCCCTGCCGTGTGTCGCTCTGTCGATGACTGCGAGAAGCGGTGGTATGCGCTCCAGTCACAATGTAGGATGGAGATTGCGGAGTGGACTTTAAAAGAGCCGTCGCGGCTACAGGTATTGTGTCACCAAAATAGGCCTCATGCGTATACTTGCATGTTGTAGTTCAACTGTGCTCCCGGTTGTGGATTGAGGAAGGGTGTCAAAAGCCATGTCTTGCATGGTTGCCACTGTCACCCAACAAGTGGCATCTAGCAGGTACATGGTGCCGCTCAAAAAGCTGGCGCAGACCGCGCTCTCGATTAAAATGCGCGAATCGTGAGTAGATCCAGGCCACTTCGCAACAATATCCATGATTGTGAAATTTGGATCAAACACTATCTGTGTATTAATTCAATGTACCTTTTTGCGGTTTACAAAGACGTCCTCATCTCTGGATGGAGCAATTATTTTAATGTGTGTTCCATCGATGGCACCCACGACACCGGGCATTCCTGCAAACGCCATGAAATTGACCTTGATCCTTTGAAGTAGGCGATTGTCCATAGGGAACCGAATAAACTGTTGTACAATGTGTGGTCTACAGAGTGCGGTGATTGTTTGATGAATGAATAGGCTTACTGATGATTGCGATATTCTGAAGTCGTCTGCGTTGCAAAGTTGCATTTTCGCCGTAGCCAAAAATCTTAATGTTATCAAACATTTAACTTCCGGACTGATTGGGTTGTTTCGGATAGTTGGAGACGTGATTGCATCCCGCACTAATTCTAGTAAAATGTTGATGCCTTCACGGTTTAAACGATATCTTCTCAACAATTCAGAGTCGTTCATTGTCTCCAACACGTTACGTCTGGCTTCAGCCATTTTAAGACTTTTTGTGAATAGGTCTTAGTGACTTAGGAGTCCTCATGAGGAGTTTTAAGCTGTCCTAGACTTAGGTGCTACTTTTAGGGATAAAATATTTTGTGAATTGCTCTTAGTAAAAAAAAATAGGAGTCCTAAATTTAAGACTGACACGCCCATTATTTTTAGGAGTTTCTCCTAAATTCGCTACTTATGAGCTACTTTTAGCCCTAAGATTCTTTGTGAATACGGCCCCAGTCCTGTAGCTTGTTCCCTAATTGGCCCTGTGTTTTGTGTTCAGTTCTGTAGCTGGTGCGCTCCATGTGCTGGCGCTGCTGTTTCAGGTGCTGGTCTTCCTGGCTGGAGTGCTACTGCTGTGTTTCTTCCTGAGGTCTTGCGTGATTGGCCCCTTCTACAGGAAGCTCCACGCTGAGTACCGAGGCAACAAAGAGATCATGGTGCTGGGCACCACGGCCTTCATGTTCCTCATGCTGATGGTAGGATCTCCTCTTCCTCCACTACAGCTCCAGCTCGTATTGTCTTTGTTATACAGTTTAATTAATCATGAATATTTCATAGTATCTTTGAAATGAGGGATAATTTCCTATGTTTTATTTCCAGGTGACTGAACTCCTGTATTTATCTATGGAGCTCGGCTGCTTCCTGGCTGGGGCCCTTATTTCCTCTCAAGGTCACATGGTCACCTCTGAGGTGCTCCGCTGCATTGAGCCAATCAGAGACTTCTTGGCTATAATATTCTTTGCTTCCATTGGTGAGTGATGTTCTTTTATGGACAATATGATTTATACAGTCCAGTACTAAAGACTACAATGACAGATGAAGCTCTGCAACTGAATGAAACCAAAGGTTATATGGCCAGGGGCCATTGAAGTCAGGAAAAGGAACTGTACCGATGTTGATTTTAAAGGAAGTTTGGAAGGATTGATGAGCAGATGATGAACAGAGAGAAGGTATTAGTGTACTGCAGACAGAGGTAAAGAGTAGATGATGAACAGAGAGAAGGTATTAGTGTACTGCAGGCAGAGGTGAAGAGTAGATGATGAACAGAGAGAAGGTATTAGTGTACTGCAGTCAGAGGAGTAGATGATGAACAGAGAGAAGGTATTAGTGTACTGCAGTCAGAGGAGTAGATGATGAACAGAGAGAAGGTATTAGTGTACCGCAGACAGAGGAGTAGATGATGAACAGAGAGAAGGTATTAGTGTACTGCAGACAGAGGTGAAGAGTAGATGATGAACAGAGAGAAGGTATTAGTGTACTGCAGACAGAGGTGAAGAGTAGATGATGAACAGAGAGAAGGTATTAGTGTACTGCAGGCAGAGGAGTAGATGATGAACAGAGAGAAGGTATTAGTGTACTGTAGACAGAGTTAAGGAGTAGATGATGAACAGAGAGAAGGTATAAGTGTACTGCAGACAGAGTTAAGGAGTAGATGATGAACAGAGAGAACATATTAGTGTACTGCAGACAGAGTTAAGGAGTAGACTGGCTACGCCAAGGAGAGAAGAGCTCCTCACACATTTAATAAAGAAGAAGGAAGAAACAGCTAGTATTACACTCTACAAGGACTCATTTAAGTTTGTGAAGTCTTTCGGTCAAGAAACAAACAGGTAGTTTGAGTGTTGAAAGAGAGTACCTAGTGGAGTATCTCCAACAGCTTCAGAAGGACACTCAGAGGCATGGGGGTCTCGTGTTACTGGCAGACAATCCTCCAATCGGAGGCATGGGGGTCTCGTGTTACTGGCAGACAATCCTCCAATCGGAGGTATGGGGGTCTCGTGTTACTGGCAGACACTCAGAGGCATGGGGGTCTCGTGTTACGGGCAGACAATCCTCCAATCGGAGGCATGGGGGTCTCGTGTTACTGGCAGACAATCCTCCAATCGGAGACATTCACCAGGATGTTGGCCCACCCAGAGTGAGGTGCAAAAGGTTGTGTGACTATCCCAGAGATGCTGACCCCCTTCTTCTGTAATGTATTTATCATAGTGTAGAATGTTCAGCTGCCAGGTGAGGGCGCTGTTACTGTCAAGCAGAAACTCAAAACACAAACAATGTTTGTTTTGTGTACATGCGGTACAAGGTTCTGTCACCATCATAGTTCATGTGTTGTGCTTTTGACAGGTTTCCATGTGTTCCCCACCTTTGTGCTGTATGAACTGACCATCCTGCTGGTTTTAACTCTGTCATTGGTCATCTTGAAGGTAGGAGTTTTTTAAATCTAAATTGTACATTTATTTGGACATTAAGTCATCATTCATTAACTCAAATGAAATGCTAGAAACAACAGACCCCAAAGTCCTAAATCGTATAGACTAAATATTTATTCACATTCTTTAATACATGAAACTTATTTTGACCAATTTTGTTAACTGACAGTCATCACTCATCACTCACCGAACCTATTTTTAGGTTACAGTTTTTTGTTACAGGGCTTTGAGTATATTAACTACATATTATATTATATATTATATTAACTAGATTTCATATATTCTCTGCTTTTTGGTCTTTTAATCTAGTTTCTCATGGCAGTGCTGGTTCTCTCCACGATCCTGCCCCGTGGCTCTCGTCACATCTGCTGGCTGGTGTCGGCAGGGCTGGCCCAGGTCAGCGAGTTCTCTTTCGTGCTTGGCAGCCAAGCCCGTCGCACTGGAATCATTTCTCGAGAGGTGAGAAGTGCCATCATACCCCATATCTCTCTTTCACTACTGGATGTGTGTGTTCCATTCTGCCCTTTCTTACTATTCAGTGCTTCAGCCATTTATGTCCGTTGGCAGCCACTTCATCACTGCATACTCTCACATCCTGCTGCTACATGTGTCACTGCATACTCTCACATCCTGCTGCTACATGTGTCACTGCATACTCTCACATCCTGCTGCTACATGTGTCACTGCATACTCTCACATCCTGCTGCTACATGTGTCACTGCATACTCTCACATCCTGCTGCTACATGTGTCACTGCATACTCTCACATCCTGCTGCTACATGTGTCACTGCATACTCTCACATCCTGCTGCTACATGTGTCACTGCATACTCTCACATCCTGCTGCTACATGTGTCACTGCATACTCTCACATCCTGCTGCTACATGTGTCACTACATACTCTCACATCCTGCTGCTACATGTGTCACTGCATACTCTCACATCCTGCTGTTACATGTGTCACTGCATACTCTCACATCCTGCTGCTACACTTCATCACTGCATACCCTCACATCCTGCTGCTACATGTGTCACTGCATACTCTCACATCCTGCTGCTACATGTGTCACTTGTCAAGGAAATAACCCTTAACCTAGGACTGTATTCTTTACCTCAGAATTGAGACACACACCCGAGAATATTATTAAAATACAGACATTTACTCTGGGCCCCAGAGGAGTGACCTGCATGATTGTCTTCACGCAAGGCACTAACCTCTCCTACAAAATGTCTGCTCTTTATTGAAATTAATATTCACATATTCACATATTCACAGTTTAACATGAAGACACTCCCCAATTCCTTTGTTCCCTTTGAAGTTAGAAACAGTCTTGCTCCATACCATATTTCAAAATAACCTAAACAGTCTTTTGACATGTAAGTTACCCAGCCCCTCATAAACCAAGTTACTTAAACATTCTTTGACATGCAAGTTATCCGGGCCCCTTTCTCATACCAACCCGTACAAGACAAGCAGACTTTTTGTCTCCACTGGAACACAGACAAAGAAATACAGAAATGCCTATAACTAAATGAGAATACTAATAGTTAACCATAAATGATAAATTCCTATATAGAATTGAATAATTCCTTCACATTTCCCTCCTGTTTATCATTTAACTATAAACCAGTATATAATCATCAACCTCGTACATCTCCTTCAGCTTTCTGGTAGACATCATTACACTTAAGAATCATATTCTTGAAGAGACAGCAGGGCATCAATTCCTGTGACAACATTACATTCTGCATAGAATCACGTACTAGGCTAGAAATGAGAACTTTAATACATGTTGAAATACACATCATAAATATACAAGAAAGAAAGATTGCAACAATAGTTAACAGACTTTTCAACATAATTCGCAACCATGTACCAGAAGTGAGCCAAGCAAAAGGATTAAACCACGGAACATCCACCACCTTATCACGTTTTATAGCAACACAATCAGCCCTCATTTGCTGTAAGGCTTCAGAAACAGATGGACGTCATCAGATATCCAGGTATCATTCAGCATAACACAAACCCTTCCACTAGCGGCACTAAGTAAATCTAGCAGTAATCTATTTTACAACCCCATCAGCCAAAGGCCTTCCACGCTGACTAAGGTGACATTAACAAATAATCATAACCTATAGTTAAGTCTGTCCGTTATTAAGATGACTCTACCTAATCCTAGAGACGGAATCAGAGACAAAATTACTTTGATACTCTTAGTCCAAATCTTTTTATTTTTATAAGGCACGTCAGTCCTCCACACGCTGTCGTGATCCTTAACAGAAAATCTCTTCTTAGAGATAACTCTGGCTGTAAGGTAGCACTACCAACATAAATATGGTCCATGACCTGAGCGGGGGCGCAAAGGCCTCCCCAATGTGAAGGGAGATGACTGTACCATCTAATAACACACACCCTCATTACCTATCCCAGCGTACGGGTACCCCTGTCAGAGGGGCAGTGCTTTTCATTCCAACCCCAACATAAGGAAAAGTTTCCCCATGCATGGACATGGCACAATATATACCCATTTTCTGACGTTGGATGAGGAAGTGGTGCTTGTGGACTCAGTATTCTTAGTAGGAATTACAGTTTTGTTACACTGTCACCGTCTCAGAGAGTTGTTCCATTATTTGCTAAACATAATGGCAATACAGAATGGACTATCACATAAAGTGACAGCAAAGATGTCGTATTTAGCTCTACTAGGGGGTGGGTGGTGTTACACGCATCCTGTACCTGGGTACCATTTGTGTCATAAGATGGAGTATTGTAGCCCCAGCTATCTGGGCCACACCTCTCTCCAACACAGATAGTGGCTTGTTCTGAAAGTGGTCTAGCTTCAAGTCTAGGGTGAGGAGAGAAGGAAGTTGGCATTAAACTACATACATAACAGTTTGTCTTGTTACGTCTGTTTGCTTGCAACGATGGATATCTATACCATGAATTAGTAGAATACAGATGAGTAACGTTCCTCATGGCCTCATGTTCCCCATATGAAATCAACTTCTTATGGATTCTCTCAATCAAATTTGTAGAGGACCAGAAACCTAACATTACCCCTGAGGTAATCACTAGTAGCAACAACTTAAACATTGTTATAAGGGAGTGATATGATTTATACAGAAAAACAATAAACCCAATTAACACAATAAAATAATAAACACAGATACACCAAGCTTCTATGATGAGCAGAGTTTCCAACTGGGGCGCTACCTCCCCAGCTGGGTGACGTTCAGACGGAAAAGATCTAAATTTCTCAACCCCCTCAGGGAGCCACTAAACGCTACTCAACGTAAGTGGTGCATCCTAAACAAATAAACAAAGTTTACAGTGTGACAGATGAATACAGATCAATACAGATGAATACAGATCAATACAGATGAATACAGATCAATACAGATGAATACAGGTGGAAAGTTGACGGCTGTTCGTGTGGCCAGTAGCATTTGGTATGGTCACTCCCCTCTGTCGTCGGACAAAGTCTTTCGTTTTGATGACTTTGATGAACACCCAGTCTCCCACCTTCACCTTGCCTTGTTCCTGCGGAGACACAGAAAAACTCGAACAGTATGGGGTCTTTGTACATTTCCTAGTCAGTAAAGTTCTTTTCATATAATCTGCTAGTGTGGAAATGTCATCTGGGTTGGCTTTTACAGTTGGAGTGAGATCTGGTATTCTGTATGGTCTACCATACAGCATTTCAAAAGGTGACAACAATTGGCCTTGAGTAGGGGTAATGTGCATGCTTAAAGATACTAAATCTAAACAATCAGGCCATTGTCTACCTGTTTCTGCCATAGTCTTTTGAAGTTTAGATTTAACTGTACCATTCGATCCTTCCACAAATCCAGCAATCTGGGTGTGGCATGAACAATGCCTTTTCAAGTCAATTTTGAATTGTTGTCCCACTCTGTCCAGCATGTCATTCACAAAGTGTAATCCATTTTCAGACATTATAATTTCACATTGCTGACTAAAAGACTAAAAAAATTTTTTTTTATAGTTTATTAATCCATGTATACATATTGTTTATGTATACCTTTATCTACATATTCCCCCTATTGATCCATGGCCCCGCCCATGAATCAAAATCACTGTCCATAAAGATCTCGCTTGTAAGGCAATTACATTGCTTCAAGTAGATCTTGTAGTAACTTTTTATATCTAACAGAAAATGTGTGAAGCAGTGTTGTGAAGAATAGGATCTCACTACACCTCTTCTTTCAATCATAAGACCAGAGACATGATGTAGAAATCTGGAGGTTCATTATTGTAATCAATAAGCTACAATAAGGAAATGTTCCTTAGATTAGATCAGTCTCATTGTATGAATGTTCTGAAAGCCATTTTAAAGCCTGTAAAATGTGGTGTGTGTGTGTCTCCCCGTGGTTCCTGCGAGACCCCCGGAGACTCCCTCCCATCAGGGATTCTCTTGGAATGCGCCTATGTCGTAACTCCATTGCTGACTTTCACATCAGTGAATCATGTCTACGGCTAAGTTTACTCCTTCCCTAAGTGAGATTTTCATACAGATTAAATAATCCATGTTCATCTGAACATAAAAAATATCCCACTGCAGCAAAATCATATTGGCTGTCCGTACAATCAATTCCTGACTTTTGTATAACAGACACGCCCTGGTCAATGTAACTATCAGACAAGCTAAACGGTCATCAATCAAGTCCATTGACAAGCTAGAATCTCTGAGCTAAGTGTGAATCCCCCCGTGTGGGTGCGTTTATTAGCCTATACCTCTGAGTTAGCTGAAAATAACCACAGTCAGTCATAGCTTTCTTAATCGTCAGTCATAGTTTTCTTAATCAAGTGCAATGATCTTTCACTATTCAATCACCCCTAAAAATCACAGAGAGAATGAAAAACGCGATTTCATCTCAATGCCATTGATCTTCATGATCCTGATCCTCATGATCAACTCATGAACAAGACGAGACAACTAGACAACCGAAACCGGTCAGAAACATTGCATTAGCTGAATACATGAAATAAACAAGGCAGATTAGAACCCAAAACCATTTAGCATTTATCATAAAAGCTGAAAAAGCATGTAACATGCAACAAACCGCAACACGTAATTTCCAAATTACGCACATTCTCTTATTCCCGCATACTCGTCTATAGTAGCCAACATTGAATTATTTCCATCTCACTTAAAACAAACCAACAACTACACAGCCTTATGCTGTAATATTCAATGGTGTATTTTGACTAGGCTATCAAACAGCCAGTCACTCTAACAAACAGTATGGGCTCAGTCAATGTCCCCGTTATGTATGTAAACATACACACAGGACGAATACTTTGTTCCATAAAAATATGCTAACAATTACTCGTAATTGTAACAACATACACTGCTCGTTTCTCGGAAAAATAATCATGTAGGCTCATTGCAGTAAAATGCCACTCCAGCCACTGTGGTCCTTACAGGACTTTAGGCTACTTGTGAGGTCAGACAATGCTTTTTGATCATGCGCTGCCTCTACGGATAAACAAAAGTTACACATTTAAGAATCTCATTTTAACGTGGTGAACCTTCTAGTAATTTTCTTTGTTTTAAGAATTTTCCGACGATGTCAAGGGTTTTTATTTCATTCGGAAAGTTAATATTACGATTACTTCACTCATTCTAATTCGCACGGACAAGGAGGCATTTCCAGTGTTTACACCATAGCTTTACCATTAAGGAGATAAACACCACATACTTTGTATGACTATTGTTAAACTGTCATTATGAATGACGCTCTTATATGTGTTACTGTAATAGTATTGCTATTATATTACATGTGTTACGGTTTATCATACCTGCGTGTATGGTGTGTCGTTAATTTTAGTTGAATGTTGAATGCTGTAGAGACGGATGAAGATAGCCGGTGCACATTGAATAATATTGAATACATACTTATTACACTGACGTTCCGCTTATACTTGTACGCCAAGTTATACCTGCAAGACAGATAACTTAACAACAATTGTATATCAGACCAGTATGGTGAAGAGTTAATGTATTTTATCCCTTCGGGGTTTCCGTACTTGAAAATAGTATTCCAGCTCACGCTGTGACTGATTCACGTCTTTTCAGTACAAAGTATCCTAAACGAAACGTTTCTCTTCAACACCTGTAGCATTCTTGTGATATTAAGCTCTAAGTGCCAACGCTTGGTTACACTATTAATGCTATATTTAACCAAATAGATAACAACAGAAGTTACTTTCGCTGAGTTTTAAGACAGATCATTCAAATGATAAGTCCGTGTGAGTGTAGCACCACACAACCCAGCCATGTTAACGCATAGGCTTTAGTTCTCCGAAGTTACTTTTTTGATAAACGTTTAGAACCTTCTTCTGCATACTATACTCATAGTGTCATTATTTGATGTTTATTTTAATGCTTTGTAAGCTCAAGCGACGGAATGTGTCTTTATAACGTTATGACACTAACTTTCTTTCTGTAGGCTACCATTACATGTCGTTTCTGGTTTGAAAATCCGACTCAGGCGAACTATTTTATTCCCTTTGACAGGATCTCGTTGCTCTTCCAACTCCGACTAAGTTTAATGAATAACTTCGCTCTTATATTGTTAATTCCCGAGTGTATTTCTGCACTATATTAAGCAATCAATTGTTGGATAAAGTACCTTCCGGGTGGCCAAACCGAAATTCCTTTATCCTCTAATCGATCTGCATTGTATTGTTTATTTTAGCAGTATCCTCATCATTTTCATAATACCCGCATTATATCTCTATAAAGCTGCGACGATAATGTCCTCTCGTCTGCGTCCCTAAAGGAGGCGGACTTTAGTACTTTTCTTGCTATGCTATATTTCGAGTCTCTACTCTTCATCCCTCTTTCAGAGCTTTAAAACTACTTTCTTTGTCTTCTCTCATGCTTTCTATTTAACATGCACGTTTCTTTCTTTGCTCTGAGTTTCCTTCTACCAATCTTTAATCTGTTCAGCTTGCCTTGCACTCTTTTCTTATTTAATCATAATTATGAGAGCTGCAAACGTAAAACGAACTTGTATATATTACATGAATATATTATAGTGAATGTGGCGTACATAATTCACCTTTGTTGGTTCTGCAAACAGTTGTTTAAGTTATACATAAGTATGACTTCTGGGACCGTGGTCCATTTAAATTGTTTGTTAGTGGTGACGTCATGCTTGTTCGACCACGCCTTGTAACTAAACCGAGACACAGAGGTTTTTTTTTTTTTTTTTTTCGCTCAACGACGTTTTTCTATCTAACCTTCTACGTATTTTGTATAGCTATCAGCATGTTTCTTTCCATGTTCTTCTCATCGCCAATACAACCTTTCTAACCATTATGGTGAGCTTTTTTGATTACTTCAGAATACCACACAATTGGTCAGTAAAATCTCTGTGGACTCACAGAGGCTTTTCACTGTGTTAATTCTGAGTCATCACTACTCCATTTATACATACATGCATACACATACATACATAGGCCTTCACTCAAACAAAAATAAGTCCCCGACTTATGAAGAAAATTTTCTTATCAGATCCCCGATCTGATGACATCCCAGATGTCTTTATAGCTATAGTGATTGCTAATGTGACGTCATGAACGCAACGCATTTTGGGAATCCGCGGCACAAACAAGTCGGCGCGAGCATAGACATGTACACTCATAGATATGTGGATGCTAGAAATTGGGCAACAGGTTGATGTCCCCGGACCAGTCGCTGTGCTCATAGGGATCAACTCCTTTGACTCCTTTGAGTTTTCGATATACCTTGTCTTTGCGTCTTTACGTACATTAGCAATCTTTATTGTCTGTTTATTCGGTAACCCGGTTACTTACTTAATATTCTGTTGTGCGTCCCCTCTGGATTCGGATCTCGTCAGGGCAGCTTCGACGGGGGGGAGAAGTCAGGTCACCGGCCACACGAAGAATTCAACTCGTGGGGACTTTTTCTGCCCAAGCCTATTGAGCAGGCGATGCGCATCGTCTTCGGCTTCTGAAGTTCTGATCCCCCGGCGTTTCTTACCCATCTTGAGATCCGGCTACGATGGACCAAAATGTCAAGGAAATAACCCTTAACCTAGGACTGTATTCTTTACCTCAGAATTGAGACACACACCCGAGAATATTATTAAAATACAGACATTTACTCTGGGCCCCAGAGGAGTGACCTGCATGATTGTCTTCACGCAAGGCACTAACCTCTCCTACAAAATGTCTGCTCTTTATTGAAATTAATATTCACATATTCACATATTCACAGTTTAACATGAAGACACTCCCCAATTCCTTTGTTCCCTTTGAAGTTAGAAACAGTCTTGCTCCATACCATATTTCAAAATAACCTAAACAGTCTTTTGACATGTAAGTTACCCAGCCCCTCATAAACCAAGTTACTTAAACATTCTTTGACATGCAAGTTATCCGGGCCCCTTTCTCATACCAACCCGTACAAGACAAGCAGACTTTTTGTCTCCACTGGAACACAGACAAAGAAATACAGAAATGCCTATAACTAAATGAGAATACTAATAGTTAACCATAAATGATAAATTCCTATATAGAATTGAATAATTCCTTCACATCACTGCATACTCTCACATCCTGCTGCTACATGTGTCACTGCATACTCTCACATCCTGCTGCTACATGTGTCACTGCATACTCTCACATCCTGCTGCTACACTTCATCACTGCATACTCTCACATCCTGCTGCTACATGTGTCACTGCATACTCTCACATCCTGCTGCTACATGTGTCACTGCATACTCTCACATCCTGCTGCTACATGTGTCACTGCATACTCTCACATCCTGCTGCTACATGTGTCACTACATACTCTCACATCCTGCTGCTACACTTCATCACTGCATACTCTCACATCCTGCTGCTACATGTGTCACTGCATACTCTCACATCCTGCTGCTACATGTGTCACTGCATACTCTCACATCCTGCTGCTACATGTGTCACTGCATACTCTTACATCCTGCTGCTACATGTGTCACTGCATACTCTCACATCCTGCTGCTACATGTGTCACTGCATACTCTCACATCCTGCTGCTACATGTGTCACTGCATACTCTCACATCCTGCTGCTACATGTGTCACTGCATACTCTCACATCCTGCTGCTACATGTGTCACTGCATACTCTCACATCCTGCTGCTACATGTGTCACTGCATACTCTCACATCCTGCTGCTACATGTGTCACTGCATACTCTCACATCCTGCTGCTACATGTGTCACTGCATACTCTCACATCCTGCTGCTACATGTGTCACTGCATACTCTCACATCCTGCTGCTACATGTGTCACTGCATACTCTCACATCCTGCTGCTACATGTGTCACTGCATACTCTCACATCCTGCTGCTACACTTCATCACTGCATACTCTCACATCCTGCTGCTACATGTGTCACTGCATACTCTCACATCCTGCTGCTACATGTGTCACTGCATACTCTCACATCCTGCTGCTAGAATGTGTCACTGCATACTCTCACATCCTGCTGCTACATGTGTCACTGCATACTCTCACATCCTGCTGCTACACTTCATCACTGCATACTCTCACATCCTGCTGCTACATGTGTCACTGCATACTCTCACATCCTGCTGCTACACTTCATCACTGCATACTCTCACATCCTGCTGCTACATGTGTCACTGCATACTCTCACATCCTGCTGCTACATGTGTCACTGCATACTCTCACATCCTGCTGCTACATGTGTCACTGCATACTCTCACATCCTTCTGCTACACTTCATCACTGCATACTCTCACATCCTGCTGCTACATGTGTCACTGCATACTCTCACATCCTGCTGCTAAATGTGTCACTGCATACTCTCACATCCTGCTGCTACATGTGTCACTGCATACTCTCACATCCTGCTGCTACATGTGTCACTGCATACTCTCACATCCTGCTGCTACATGTGTCACTGCATACTCTCACATCCTGCTGCTACATGTGTCACTGCATACTCTCACATCCTGCTGCTACATGTGTCACTGCATACTCTCACATCCTGCTGCTACATGTGTCACTACATACTCTCACATCCTGCTGCTACACTTCATCACATGTGCCACTTACTTATGTGATACAAACTGCCAAAATCTATGATTTAAGGTTTCCAAAGTTCATAAACATGCCTTTCCTCTGAAATAAACACATTATGCATTAATGTCTGGCAAGGGTACTCACCATAGCCTACCTTTAAAAAAAAGGTTCTTTTTGCACCATAAACCCACAATCTTCTAGGTGTAATTTGTACTATGTTTAAATCTAGAGAGAAGACTGAGAAAGGAGACCAGGGTTACAAATGCTTAACTTTTAAAAGGTTTTACAGGGTATTAATTTTGATAGTTATGTGAAGGAGAGATAAACACACCTGTTATTCCCATTAGCCACCACAGCTATTCGGTTTAGGATCTGGGTCGAAAACAACTTTGGCATCACAGCGTTCCCAAATATGTTTCTGAAATACTGTACATCGAATACATGCAAGCTAGCTTCCCTTTGTTAGTCCCAACAATGTTGTCTTTGCTGCTTGCAATGCATGTCTGTTGTTTGTTAACTCGTTTATCTCACTTTTAGCTAGTTAGCTTGCCATAATCAACCATTACTGCAAGCGTCTGTGGAAACATTATTGTTAAGGAACATAATGGCATGGCATGACAGCAAAGTTCAGGGAAGAGCAGCTCATTTAGGAATATGAACTCCAGAGTAGAGCAGCTCATTTATGAATATTAACTCCAGAGTAGAGCAGCTCATTTATGAATATGAACTCCAGAGTAGAGCAGCTCATTTATGAATATGAACTCCAGAGTAGAGCAGCTCATTTATGAATACGAACTCCAGAGTAGAGCAGCTCATTTATGAATATGAACTCCAGAGTAGAGCAGCTCATTTATGAATACGAACTCCAGAGTAGAGCAGCTCATTTATGAATATGAACTCCAGAGTAGAGCAGCTCATTTATGAGTACGAACTCCAGAGTAGAGCAGCTCATTTATGAATATGAACTCCAGAGTAGAGCAGCTCATTTATGAATATGAACTCCAGAGTAGAGCAGCTCATTTATGAATATTAACTCCAGAGTAGAGCAGCTCATTTATGAATATGAACTCCAGAGTAGAGCAGCTCATTTATGAGTATGAACTCCAGAGTAGAGCAGCTCATTTATGAGTACGAACTCCAGAGTAGAGCAGCTCATTTATGAATATGAACTCCAGAGTAGAGCAGCTCATTTATGAATATGAACTCCAGAGAAGAGCAGCTCATTTATGAATATGAACTCCAGAGAAGAGCAGCTCATTTATGAATATGAACTCCAGAGTAGAGCAGCTCATTTATGAATATGAACTCCAGAGAAGAGCAGCTCATTTATGAATACGAACTCCAGAGAAGAGCAGCTCATTTATGAATATGAACTCCAGAGTAGAGCAGCTCATTTATGAATATGAACTCCAGAGAAGAGCAGCTCATTTATGAATATGAACTCCAGAGAAGAGCAGCTCATTTATGAATATGAACTCCAGAGTAGAGCAGCTCATTTATGAATATGAACTCCAGAGTAGAGCAGCTCATTTATGAATATGAACTCCAGAGAAGAGCAGCTCAATTACGAATACGAAATCAAGGGGAGAAAGTGCGTGAGCTAAAATAACTGACCATTTTGTTACACCATTTAGTTTTTATCAGTTTGTATTCATTGCCTACCTTTATATTTTCTCCAGATTTCCCTCTTCTATCTTAAACACATATTGTGATCTTCTGCTCTGTTCTGTCCGTGTCCAGCTGTTAATGTAATAGCCCTGCTATTGATGTTATTTTCCCTCTCCTCCTCTTTTTTTTGCAGGTCTACCTGCTTGTCCTTAGTGTCACCACTCTGAGTCTGCTCTTGGCACCAGTGTTGTGGTGGGCGGCCAGGCTGCGATTTATCCCCCACATGGATCGCAAGCTGCTCACCTGAGCTCCTGTTCACCTGAAGTGGTCACTCACCTGAGCTCCTGTTCACCTGAAGTGGTCACTCACCTGAGCTCCTGTTCACCTGAAGTGGTCACTGCAGTCTCGGTTGTGCAGAGGAGTTCGTCCCTATTGCGGCAGCACTGATTGGACAAGCCATGATCGGCAACCAAGGGGTCCAGCTGGTGTGAAGGTGTTCCCGTCCCTTCGGACACAGAGGAGGTGACTGACTGGAGGACAGTTTGCTCTGTCAGGTCAAGCGAAGTAAACCGGATGGAATATGTTATTGTTATATTTCATTTGTTCAACTACTGCTTCATCATTTTTTTTACTGGTGTAGGTGATTTATGTTTTAGAAGTTTTGGTTATTTTAATATTTATATATCATGGAATCATTGAATTTTAAGACAGGTTTGGAAATTACGTAAAGGCTCTTGTCATTTAAAACTGTCATTAGTGGTTTTGCCAGTAACCCTAGACATAAATGTACAGGTACAGTTGTGCTTGAAAGTTTATGAACTCCACAGAGATTTCTGAAAATTTGTATTAATATGAAATCAAATGTGAATCGAAGGAATCAACATTGATGAAGGGAAGCCAGTGAAATATGTATTGACAAAACTGTGTATTTATTGAATTGTTGAAAAAATGATCCAACATTAAAAGCCTTGGTAAATACAATGAAATGGGCAGCTTAATTGCAAAATGGAGTGAGCAGCTTAATCGCAAGCCTGAGTTACCAATGACCAGCTTGGTGGGGGAGTTCAAATGTGCCTAGACCAGCCTAGAGATGACTTTGTCAAATCTGAGGGTCCAGTAGTCAAGAAGACTGTTCCAACGCTAAAAACAGGGAAGAAATGGAATCCACGAGAAGTGGTTCAACATGCACAAGGCACATTACAGCATTGGGATATCATTGGGCAGGTACAGAGTGGAAGAGCAGGGTTTGGGCTAGGTTGGAAAGCACAGGGTTATGTTATGTTGTGTTAAATGTATCCTTTAGTAACCTCCTAGAAATAATTAATTGTTTGCTTTTCGACGCCGAGAGCCTTTTCGACAGCTCTCACAATTAACTAAGACGGCACTTTGTTACTAACATTTAGTACTGACTAGTTCGGAAAATCATGTCATACTCCAAAACTCCTTCTTAAGTGTGTTTTAGTCGAGATACGAACAGGATCCCAGGTCTCTCACGAGTTCACCTATTCGTATTCTCTTTCTATCGTGAAAGAGAAGGAAAACATACCTTTTCTCACTGCTGCCAGGGTTTCTGTTTCAGATGAGTCCCGGTCTCTTACGGGTGACTCGTTCCAAAAACAGGATGCTGGTTCCTAGCAGATGTACTAAGGTACGGCGTGCAGCAAGTGCGGGGGGAGTTACCCCCCCATTGAAGGAGTCAGAATCGGGTTTGTGGTATAAATTAGTACCTCAAAGATTTATTGTCGACAAGCTCCAGCAAAAAACAAGCTCAAAAAAACTCAAAGCTCACAGCGTCTCCCCTTTTTATCCCCAGTCTACTTCCTCCCAAGTCACAGACCTTTCCTTTTTAGGTCATACATTATAGACTTTGTTAGACTGCTCAATGCCTTTTTCTCTATGTCATACTTTAACAAACACGTGTTCATTATCTTCACCAACAGCATGTGTTCGCCTCCAACTGACCTGACCACACATTTCCTGACACTCAGGGCCCCAAATGACACTTCCCTTTTTTGTCTGCCTTGCACATTTCTAAAGACACTCAAAATTATAACAGCACTTAAACACATACATTGTTCTACATAAGGTATTCACTTGAAAACCTCTTTTCAACAGTATGTAAGCATAGTTCACTATTAAAGCAGTTTTTCAGCAAGCATAGATTATATAGGTTTGTTAAACATGACTCAAGCAATTTCAGTAAGCATGCATTTGTTAAATGATAATCAGTATATGGATCAATCTTGTGGCTGGCGTGTTCACATTTCTACGATTCATTCAACAGTTGCCAGAGAGGAGGTAGGTGGTAACTAGCTTTGTGTGGCAGCAAGAAGAGGAAACGAGACGAGCAACAAGGGCTTCTCAAGCAAAGACGGGGCAATGGAAGAACTGGCGTGCTGTTGAGACTGAGAAAATCAGCTGGAAAGAGCTTTATGTTATGGATGATAACCATATTACATTTATTGTTGGAATCATTTATGACAAACTCCCAACTGTGGAGAACCTAAATCAGTTGGTGACAGAAGCTGCATGTTGTGTTTGGCTGTTGGCTCATTAAAACATATTCTCTCTGGGTGTGAAACTAGCTTGACCCAGGGTCGCCACACGGAATCAGGTTTTAAAATCATTTAATAATCAACATGAGGTTAGCTCTTTTCTGGTTCATGACAGGGACCATAGAATTTATTTTCTGCAAAAGGGCTGAAAAGTGGACACCAGACACATACAAGCAGTACTGATACATGGAGCAAAGCGTAGGTTTGGGGATTGCTGGCTGATGTCGGTAGACAAGTTCAGGTTCCACAGGGTATTGTGACAGCTATGGTATTGTGTTCTAAGTGAGAATGCATTGTTTACTTAATTAAGTTAACAATTAAAAATTAGGAAGTATTTGAAAGGAAGAAGCTAAAGTATGAGGAACTAGTGATAGAAGCGAGAGAATGAGGTTGGCAAGCACACACAAGACTAGTGGAGTGTTAGAGACAAGTGTTAGAACACTTTTGTTAGATTTTGGTTTCCAGTCACTCATAGGAGATTTTAAAGAGTTTTCTGCGGCTGCTGAAAAAGCGCGCCAGTGGTTTTCGCTGAGGCGCTCACAGACTACTTGGAGTCAAGAATGAATCTGAACTAAATGTTCTTGAGGTGTATCTGTTGTTGTCTCTGGTAGGAGTCCTCAGAGGTGTTGAGCTTGAGATATGTCTGTGGTGGCGCGGTGTGATTTTTGCTTGGCTGCAGGAGGGAGGGGGGACAGACTAGTTAGGTGAACAGTGCTGGGGTGGATGAATGGGCACAGCTGTTGTGAGTTGGCTAATGAATATTTCCCTCTTATAACCCCCTGTGTCATGTTCAATGAATCTCTCTCTTTCTTATAACCCCCTGAGTCATGTTCAATGAATTTCTCTCTTTCTTATAACCCCCTGAGTCATGTTCAATGAATGTCTCCCTTTCTTATAACCCCCTGAGTCATGTTCAATGAATTTCTCTCTTTCTTATAACCCCCTGAGTCATGTTCAATGAATGTCTCCCTTTCTTATAACCCCCTGAGTCATGTTCAATGAATCTCTCTCTTTCTTATAACCCCCTGAGTCATGTTCAATGAATCTCTCTCTTTCTTATAACCCCCTGAGTCATGTTCAATGAATCTCTCCCTTTCTTATAACCCCCTGAGTCATATTCAGTCACTACATGTCTATTAGTCCAGATTTTTATTTGGGCATTTCAAAACATTAAATATGCTTTACCATAACCAATACTTGGCTTGCTGACTGGTGTGTTTAGAATTGTTGTTGATTGTCTTCACTTCACAGATCTATACCCTATTCATGATGACACACTGTGCTGGTCTACACGCTATGGCAATTTAATGTTGCATCATTTGGTCACTAAAGGCATGGGAACTTGGGATCAGGTTATTAAAGATAGGTATGTAAATAAGTATGGCAAGTAAATAGACCCTGTTAGAACATTCAGATACAGGTCTTTTATAGCGGCTCTAGCGATGTTGTACCGTTTATGTCTTTAGAGCTGGTATTGATCCAGATGTTGAAATGGGCGAAAATACATCATGGATCAGATGGAAATGATCAATCTGAACTCTTACTTTTACGATATAGGCCTATAGTCTGGCTGATGTGTGAATAAATGTCTATACTTGGGTGGTTACATAGATTAAGGACTTTAAAATGGTATGACCGACAAAAACACCCGTAAACTCAAAATACTAGAATTAAGATCGTTCTACATGTGTGCAAAGTGCCACCTACTGGCCACATCGGGTACAGTTGGAACAATACCATGGAACAATTGAAACAATCCATGATGCTGGAGAGCTGGCTAAACCATGGACGGATTATGAAACCATGGGCCCCATGGCCTGGACCTGCAAAAGGTCCCCCTCCACTCCCTCTGCGGGCCAAACTATAGTGCGCTCACAAATCAAAAGTAATGACATTTTTTTTCAACAGCACAATAACTAAATTCACCTGTACCTCAACAGCAGTGGATTGCACTGGTTCAGAAGAAAATCTCTCCCATTTCCAAACCCTGGCCCTTCTGATGAGTGGGAGTGGGTGTGGACAACAGTAAAGATAGCGTATATGGCATCTTCACAGCAGTGCTTTGAATTACAAAATAACAAATGAATAAATAAATCTACTGAACCAACTGTCCCTAATGTCCAAGGCCCACAGCTAAACATTAAAAGCCTGCCTTGCCCTCATCACTCTAGCAGCGTAAAAGATTGAATGAGTCCCTTGGCCTCTGGAGGAGAGCCTGCCAAATGAATGACCTTTGACCTGGGGCCCATGTGTGGCACAACAACACAAACGTTCAGCTGCAGCAGAGCCATGTGTTGAAGGTGAATGCCAGTTGCCTTTGCTAAAACACCCTTCCCTCTGACTTCTGAGATGACAATGGATTATCTTTTCCTCTCAGCACAAAATCTACAGCTTTGCAATGACACAAACCCCTTTTGGCATTAAGAAGTGATTGCTGGGTGACTGAAAGGGTCACAAAGGACCTTTTGTGCCCCTAAAAAGATGACTATTATTTTACATTTAGATTGATTCATTGATTAATTCAGCAGACATACTTAAGAACCACAATAAAGCTGCAGAAGGTTTGGAGACATGCTGAGAATGCTTTTGATACTTATTGCATAATTATGCATTTCTGCATTTCTGCATTATGCATTTCTAAATGAGTCCATCTACAAGCACAATGTATATGTTAACAGTAACAGTAACAGTTAACAGTTAACAGTTAACAGTTGAAAAACATGTCTAAGACTTTGTTTAGGTAGGTGGTGGGAGGGGTTGGGGGGGGGGGGTGGTTATGTATTCATAGTGGTAATAGGAGATTGAAACTGGCAATAAGGGATTGGTTACAGGAAATATTGGCACGGAGGAGGATGGTGTGGACACTACCAAGTTTGTGTCCACTATCAGTTGTAAGAATGGCAAACTCCAGACACGCCCATATCTGTGCATACAAGAACACTCACAGAAAGAGGATCATGTTTGACATTGCCAAATGTGTGTGTGTCTTTGTATGTGTGGATACAGAAACCTCATATGCTCATGTAAAGGTCCGCATTACAGTAAGTCAAATAACTTGCAGACTGAACACCTCCACCGAACATTTCACTATTTTGGGACCGAGCAGATATGTTGTATCTGTATCTGAGTGCCCAGTCACTTACAGATGTCTTTTTTGGGAAATGTGTGCACACTACCAATTCTCTCTCTCCCTCTCTCTCTCTGTGTGAGAGAGAAAGAGTAAGTGAGTGAATGTGTGTGTGTGTGTGTGTGTGTGTGTGTTTCAAAGCAATATTTGTCAAGAGCAGGAAAGTGGAACAACAAACTGTATGTTCCATGTCACTTCTCCCGAGGTGACAAATACTTTCACACATGTTCATTTCACCTCTCTTCACACTCAAACAAATAAAACACACGCACACACATATAAGTGCATACCTATACTGTAAATTCACCAAGGTTATTCACCAAATTGTACATGTATTATAGTATGTATGGAGCAATGTCAGTGAGTGTGCATGGGTATGAGAAGTACCGGCCACAACAACTTGCATAGTCTTCGCATATTGAAGGAGCAATATGATGTACTATGAAAGATAATATTCATCCAGTCTTGTAAAATTACAGTTATTTTTGTCTGGCAGTGCCGTTCATGTCGTTTCACAGTTCACACTTTATTCAAAGCAAGCAGCAATTGTTGCCTAATGGTTTGGAACCCATTTTGTAGCTGTTCTATTTGTCATGGCGACCTGTTGTTCCATCGACTGTAAACCCATCTTCAGACTTAGAAGAATGCAATGTGTAGACCTGCCATAACTATGAAGAGATAGTGGGTCCATCTCAATTCTCTTAAAATGTTGTCTTACTACCTTCCTCTCTTAAATAAGAGAAGGAGGGACCGTCCCAATTTGCTTATTTTTTTTTCGGGGTTATAGGATACCTTAAAATACGTCACATAACGGTCATGGTAGTGTCTCCCAATGTTCATCAACATTCTGCTTTTGCCCTTTCTTAGAGTTTTTTTAAAATTATAATTTAAGGGCAGGTGAAAAGTATGAAACAAACAAATAAATGCCCTCAAATATTAAATAGCTTCAAATCAGTAGTATACAAAAAGGTAAATTCAAAGCATTGGGTTGTGAAGCATTCAGAATCATTTCTGAGTCTTTTTTTTTTCTTGCTAACAAAAAAAAACATTTTATACCACTAGCAGTGGAAATACATTAGTGAATTAGACACTTTGAGTGTCTGTTTCTGTTTTCGTAGTGGTAATGAGAGATTGGTAGGCCTACTGGTAATAGGAGACTGATACCAGTTACTGGAAATATTTGCACAGAGCAGGGAACTCCAGTCACGCACATATCTGAGCATACAAGTTAATGTTGCAAAATGGTGTGTGTGTGTGTGTGTGTGTGTGTGAAAGTGACAGAGAGAGAGATACGAAGGGTTGGTTTGTTTGTATGATACTATGTCTGTTCAGTCCCCTATTTTATGTCAAATTAAGTTATTTCAGGGGGTGTTTGAAAAGGATCTTTAACTTTTGACATAATTACAATACCACCCATTAAGGTTTTGTGCCTCCATCTAGACCTTATCTGCCATGCTCTGTAGGGTGGCCAGATGTGGGGTGAGTAGTACGTTTAGGTAGGGACAATGTGGAACATGTTACCACTGCTGAGGGGTAACCTTAAAGTTTGCTTTAATGTCTAACTGAATAAGAAGCATTTTATTATGCCTTTTGGTTCATAAACACCTACTTTTTCCTTAAGTCAATTCCACAGCACACCAGTTAGGCCATAACATATACAAGCTTAACATTTTGCTATAAAGATATGATGAGCCATGATGTCGCCTGGTAGTTTGTGAAAGTTTGTGAAAGTTTGTTTTTTGTGACGTATAAGAGGAATTCTTCAGCCCCACGTGACATCTGCTCAGTTTGATTGACCACCTTCACTGCTTTCTTCTCAGCCTCTGGATGAAAGTGAGGCTTTTAGAAAAGCTAAGAAGCTTGGAAATCAGGGACACAACATCAGTATGTGGGATCGGGGATAAAAGAGGATTCTGTGCAGAACAACGCAAAGCGGGACACCTGGTCACCCTAATGCTTTGCCATGCACATTGTATATATATTTTTTTATGTATATATTGTGTGTGTTTGTGTCAGCAATGTACGTTTCTGTCTCTGTCACAACATTTGGAACATATAGTGCTATGTTTAATTGCAAATTTTGGCGTACTGTTGTTTAATTATTGCTGAATTTGTCAGCTAAACTGTGGCTCAGCTGGAAGGTGTGTTTGGCTTTTGTTTAAGCAGTCTCAGTGACCTAACTATAACAGAAAGATGATATATCATTTGAAATTAATTCCTCACGGATGTCAGTATTTGTGTTTGTCATTGAGCCGTACACCCTTCTCTTCATTTTGATAAACATGTTTACTCAGATGACATACGCCTGGTCCAAAATGGCTATAAAAGAAGCTGTCGCTTCTAATTGTCATCAGTTTCCAGAAGCTGTAAGTCAAATTCTTATCAGAAGGTGAGTACTTATCCACAGCCTCTCTACACTTCTACCAAAGAGTTTGGACTTTTTCAAGTGTATGCTGAACTTATTGGTGTGTTTATGTGTGTGTTTGTGTTTTCTAGATATACCAAGTGTAACAATGAGGATTCTGCCCATTCTCTCGATCCTTTACGCTCTGGTTGCCGTGAACATGGCAACAGGTAAGTGATACAAATATTGGGGTTCCTATCCGGATTTGGGGTATTTCTGTTTTTTTTTTATGCAGAGTTTATACAGAACCTTGCCTATATAGATATGTAGATCTCTTCACTCAGTAGTCTGACGTTCTCACCGAAAGAAACTTGAAACCGAATTACACATTTAGACCCACGATTATATTCGTTCATTTGAGAAAATATGTGTGGAGACTATCAAGTATGTGTGTATAGAGCATATTGTATATGTAAGTATGACCAAGGCATTGTGTACTGTCACAATCACTGTTATTATCCATATAAATCATTTGTATTACTGCTAAGAACGACATTATAAGAAATCATTATGGGAAATTATAGGAAATTAATAACATACAGCCAAGGTTCTATAAACAACAGATCTATAACTGATATTGACTCGGGATATCATTACTCATATATCATTACATTGTCACACTGTCTGTCTGTCGTCTCTTTGTACTTGTCATAGCGATAGGGTTCATAGGTGCGGGGGCCCCAGCTCAGCCTAACACTCTAGGTATGTTAGAGACGTCTTAACCCATTTACAGGCACATATGCATGAAGATATTCTTCATTGTTCAACTGCAATGATTGACATGATTATTAACACACATACATTTTCTATTTATCCGTTGCTAACTGAGCTGATTTGGGTGGATTTTGCAAGCTCTCAATGTCTTTGAATTTGATGTCTTATTCCATGCAGAGTTGTCGAAGAAGATGGACGACACTCTTAACGGTGCCTTGGCCAAAAGTGAGGATATTGCCTCTGACAATCCAGGTGAGATCCTCTGAAACTGGGGTTCACATCATGCCCCTACTGTACAATATGTTGTCGTGATACTATCCTGTGTACCACTTTTCAGTGATGTGGGTTTTGTAGTTTTTGAGTGATGTGAGTGACTGACTCTTGTCTGTGTTTTGCTAGTGGAGAAGCAGGAGGAGGAAGTGGCTGATGCCCTGGGAGATGATGACGAGGCAGCTGAGGCTGAGGATGCTGCTGCTGACACTCCAGGTGGGTTCTTCTGAAACCAGTTGCATCTTTGACCCTATTCACTAGAGCAAGTCAACATTTGCATTACGCTACTGTAGTAATGGTGAGATATCTGTAAATATACAGCACTCTTGTTCAGCACAGTGCTTTCTTGGAGTCCCACACAAGTTTTGACTGTTTTGCGCTGTTATCTGTGCAGAGCATGCTGGCTTTGACTTGGAAGTGACTGATGCTCTTGAGGATGACACTGCAGGTGAGTTCTTGTGTGTCCAGCTGTGTTGACGCCATGACCCAGGTTCCCTCTTGAGATCCTAGTGTTTGCCTGTGCCTCTGTTGTCATGGACTTTCTGTAGAATTTAGATCTCTAATTCTATAGAAAGCTTTCAGAGAACACAAATGATGAAAAAACACTATATAAACAGCTAAATGAAAAACAGTAACAAATAGTTTCACCACCCACACCGGTAGCCCAAGTGGATCAGTAAATGTGTGGAGGGGAAAACATTTGATCTGCATTTTTTAAATTCCAAAACTCAGTCTGTGCAACTTGCTGGGTGGCTATGGCAAGGCATTCATCTGAACTGTGAGTGTTCTGTGTGTGCAGAGGTGGATGAGTTGCAGGGGGAGGACAGTGAAGCCCTGGATGGTGATGAAGATGTTGCAGCCGAGAATCACGAGACCCCTGCTGACGCTCCAGGTGGGTCCCTCTCTGACCACATGCATGGGCAGTAAGACTGTGGGGTGGAGCTCTCTACAAATTAAATGTTTGTTGTGCAGTTTCCTGTGTCCACTCTGGCGAGTTGAGAAGAGCTGTTCTGAAGTGTTTTTTTCAGCAGCGTTTTTTGTTGTGATTTCTCTGCAGCCCCAGCGGAGTTGGAAGAGGCTTTGAGTAAGGCCAGGGGCGGAGTGGCCATCGGGAGCACCGGGATTATTCCCAGTGGGCCTGTCGGCCAATTATCTCTCGAGAACCAGCCTGCAGGCCGGCCTTCGCAGCCGTTGAGTCAAAGCCATGAGTGGCCCATCGAATATACATGTACGTCAAATCATGGTCCCGTGAAAATCTCTAAATTCTCCGAAAGTTACAGGATTGGGCCGTCCAACCACTATTTATAGCACTATTTGTCTCTGTACATCACACCTATGGTGGTGTCTGTCAAACTCACTTCCATTAATCCAACCTTCTGATTTTTGTTTAGCCTCCTATATTGATGTAATTCTTTTTATTCAGACGCTCCATTACTTTCATGACCACAAATATAAATTGGCCAGCGATTTAATTCGTTTTTTTGTTGAATGTAGAATGGTCGAGCAAAGCATCATGGGAAATGTGTATCGTTCTGCCTTTATCAAGTGAACCTAGGGAGATAAATTAGCGGCTATCAGGGAGAGAGAGCAGGTGAAGCGTACCTGATGGAGGGACATAAGAGAAAGGAGAAAGGAGGGGGCAAAAAGGCCAGACTGAAAAAGAGGCGGATGCTGGAGGAAAGTGCATCAAAATGTACAAGAATTACGGATTTATTCAACCAGCCGTCAACTAGATGCGAGTGAGTTGACAGGACACATTGTTGCGAATTAGCATAACATTTGAGCCAATACGGAAGTCGATTTGTTCCGTATTTCCATAAATGTACATATACAAATACACTGTCACTGTCACTGTCATGTCTGTCACCCACACATCAACTCTAAATCTAACAATAATGATCAAAAGCCGCCCGTTTGTTTCTGTAGTTGATATATGGGAGGTGGAGGGGATGCGGGTTGGGCACGTTGTGCGTTGTGGGCACGTTGTGGGCCGGTGGTGGGCCGGTGCAGTTAGAATTGTCCCGGTGGATTTTTGTGTCCCACTCCGCCCCTGAGTAAGGCACTTACTTCCGGTGAGTTCCCATGGTACCAGTGGTGAAGACATTTTTCTAGGATTTGTCCTGTCCCAAACTGCAATTATACAGTAGTTATACATGCACTGTTTTGTGTTCATATCTCTGTGGTGCCAGCTGATTCCAAGGGTTCCATTGAGAAGAGGGTTGTAGGTGGTCATGTATCCTCATGGACCCTCTGGCGTTGGCAGGTAACTGACATACAATCAACAGGACATGTGTCTACAGTACTCTCTCTCTTTCCCACCTCCCTGTAGGACAGATAGATCTGGTAACACCACTTTTCTTCTCAGGTCTCTCTCCAGTACAAGTCTGGGTGTAGTAAGTGGCGCCACACCTGTGGAGGGTTTCTGGTCAAGAGGAACTGGGTGATGACTGCAGCTCACTGTGTGGATAGGTACGGCATTTTAGCTATAGCAGAGACTCTGAGCAGGGCCAAGGGCTCCTTTGTTTTAATCTGGCACTCCTCGTCACTCGTAGTTATGCTGATGCACTTTCAATGAGAGTCATCTTTTATGTTCGTTGAATTCACTGTAAATTCATTATGGACTGAGTTTGGTTTTTGCCTATGTGGTACCACAGTCGTAGGACATATCGCGTGGTCGCTGGTGAGCGTGCCCTCAACAGCAGGAACGGCAGGGAGCAGTACCTAAGTGTTTACCGCATCTACCGCCACCCTAGTTGGAATAAAAGAGTGGCTTCTGGGTCAGTACTACTGGTTCTCAAGATTCACCACTAAATACTGTTTGTTCCAATTCTACCTATGTACTGTCTAGAAACACTAACCCTCCACACCTCCGCCCCCAGCAATGACATTGCCCTGCTGCGCCTCCGCACATACGCTACAGTGAACCGCTACGTGCAGCTGGCCGTACTGCCTCCAGCCAATCAGGGGCTCAGTACCCGAACCACGTGCTATGTCTCCGGCTGGGGACGTACATCAAGTAAGTGTGCTGCTGGTCTTGTCATATTGGAATATACCGATAACATGTGATGTCACAGTATAATACACCATGGGTAACAGTATTTAGATGGATGGTTAGTATAATGCTTTGTGTACATATAACAGTGCCATCACAACATGTCAATGTGCTGCAACTGATAATTGATAAATGCTGTGCTATTCTAAACTATATTACTTATGGAATATAGGTTACATGCAGTGCAGTGCAACGAGTGCACTGTTCACAAGACTCACAAGTTTTCTTTCTGTTATAGCGGTTTAACCTTCCAATAGATACACCAGCTATTTCTGACCTCTTACATGATAATATATATACAAATATTCTTTACATTCTTTTTTTTATTCCCGTGTGCAGCCAGAGGCAGTATCTCAAACCAGTTGAGGTATGCCCACCTGAAGGTCGTCAGCTATAGCACGTGTAGAAACCGCTACTGGTGGGGAACCAAAGTAAAGAGCAACATGATTTGCGCTGGAGGAAACGGCCGTCAAGCAGGATGCTCTGTAAGTGTTCCCTCTCACAGATTTCATTCACATGAAATGTAATTCTGTTTGCAGATGAAGAATTTCAGATAGCGGCATCTTTTGACTGGTTTGACACAGTGGTCAACGTGTTCGCTTCACTTTCTGGGGGGTAGTGCACATGACGTAAAAGCTGCTGGGTGGGATAGATTTATAGTGAAAGCAATGCATGTTTGTCAGTTATTCTGCTTGTCAGTGTGTGTTCTTTTCAATTTACCTATTTAACATCAAGTTGATGAGTTGAAGACAGCAGCTTATGTAGAAGTAACATGTAACTACCACAGCAATTATTAAGGGTCTTATTAGTAAAATTAGTAATCTTCCTTACCAATTTCACATCAAACTATGGCTGAATCACATTGACCCTATGTACTATTATGCACTGCCCATTAAAGGCGCATACAAGATCCCTGTTGTTTGTCCTGTTGCTGTAGGGAGACTCTGGTGGTCCTCTGAACTGCTGGGTGGGCAGGAAATATGTTGTCCACGGAATAACCAGCTTCGTCTCCAGCCGTGGATGTAACGTCGCGAGAAAGCCAACTGTGTTCACTCGTGTGTCTGCCCACATGTGCTGGATCAGGAGTGTAAGCCCTTGATTACATGCATCACCCCCTACACACATATACACACATACACACACACTCACACAGTTTTGAGTATGTACATGGTGCATGCTAGACATTCAGTTGTTTTGCAGGACTTGAGTGCTTGTTGTATGTTAATTGCTCTGTATGTTTGACCTTTGATCTCACCCCTTTTTTCCTCCTCAGCGTATTGGAGCTTAAGTCCGATATGAAGACGACTCTGAAAGAAGACCAGTCTCTCTGTTCTGGTTCCCTCTCACTTAATTTCATTATGTAGAGAAGTAGCAATAAAACTTTCATTTCACTGCATCTCCTTGTTGTGTGCTTCTTCCTTTGAATGGAGTTTTGGTTAAAGTAGCAGAAAGGGGTTTTGGTCTAAAAAAAAAGTGTGCACAGCACAGCTGCCACTTATACACTGATATATTGATTCAGCTGCCACTTATACACTGATATATTGATTCAGCTGCCACTTATACACTGATATATTGATTCAGCTGCCACTTATACACTGATATATTGATTCAGCTGCCACTTATACACTGATATATTGATTCAGCTGGCTAGTACGCTCACAGGTGTCTATTGATGCCGTAGTGTCTTTTTCGCAGGGTGGTCTGTTTCAGACCACGCATGTACATAGTGCATTGCCTGGGTGGCTAGTGGGAAAAACAAGTGTTTATCTGTCCTATATGACCATATACAATCAAAAAAGATTTGAAGGTGATACCAAGAGCATTTGCCAATGAAAGCAATCTTCACAAAGTGGCAAATTGCTGCCCCTTTTTTTTTTTTTTAAATAGTGGTCTGTATGGGGGGGGGGGGGGGGGGGCTACAGAGAGAAAAATTATACAGGGGTGTGTCAATACATCGTTTCAATTTTCTACTCACCACTAGTTACACT
Source organism: Sprattus sprattus (assembly GCF_963457725.1). NCBI lineage: Eukaryota > Metazoa > Chordata > Actinopteri > Clupeiformes > Clupeidae > Sprattus > Sprattus sprattus. The sequence goes on along the minus strand of NC_137922.1, from coordinate 2,721,824 downwards.
TTGGTTAGTAATGAAAGCTTACATTACTTTACCCTTCTTTCATACTAATTTTATTCGGAAGAAAGTAAATATATATAACATATATATAAATATATAATACAATAATGTTAACAGCACTATAGAACCTAGTGTGAGGCAAACTGATGCCAAATGCAGTCATAGAAAGGGTTGCCTTCACTGCATCATAATTGCTAACCACTTTTTTTCTTTTCTGAAAGTGATTATACTATTTTAGTGATTATACTTGTAGCTGACCCTGATGTATCAGCTGTCAAGATATGGCCAAGGTTGATAGACATTTCAATTGCACATATTTATGTATTATTGTCATTTACAATTCGTGATTTAATCTGTTGTTGTGCAAACATAATATGCATTTGGTGGTGGGTTCAGGAATTTGTGCATTAGTCTGGTGACCCTTTGACCCTTTGCGACATGTGACCTCACCTATATGACCTGGAAGTGCGAGGGCAAATGCTACTTGAAAGACTGAGAAAACACGCACGCACGCAACACATTCGCAATAAGTTAAGCTAATCTCCTGCTGGTTTCCAGGCGAACACGGTAATACTAACCTCTCTACATTATGTTTTAAATGGAATGTATTTGTTTGCAATGTTATATGTAAACTTGGGGTTTGTTTGTTTGTTTGTTGATTGTTTGTTTGTTCGTTTGTTCTGTCTAGTTTTCACGGTGTCCCAGACAATAAAGTATGAGAAGAGTTGGACATCAGTATGATGCGTGGTCCTGTTAATTAGACAAAATCAGCGGGTAGTTACAATACTGATTGTTTGTTTTTTGGCTCCAACCTTCAGTGTCAGTGGATTGCTGTTCAACATCCCAAAGTGATCTGAAATGATCTCATACCACCTTCACCATTAAGTCCTTGGCTAATCGACATTAGTCTTACCACTTCAATGTATAAGCCCATGCACATGTGCGAAAAAGGGAAATGTGAATGTTCATGCTGTCCTGCCAATTGGTTTGGACTTAATCATAGTACAAAGTGCTTATGCCATTAACAAAGAGTCACAATTAGCATTGATAGCTTCAGAGCAGAATTAAGATCCTCTGTAGGTGTACAATTCTTTCTTATGGTCCCATTGTGTTTATCAATGATGGCAGTTATCAGTGATGGCAGTCAGTTTACCTAATGCAAAACCCCAGGGGCGGAGATCCCATTTCATTGCAGGGGGGGACAATACATGGGAACATTTCAAAGAGTAATTCCGGGGGGGGGGGGACATGAAAAAAATTGCTGTCACGAGAGCTAGCATAACTTAGATGCTAAATACCGAATTTTCTAATAACAGTGACAAACAGAAATTCAACGTCAGTTTTAAATTCTCTAAACGGCAATACATGTCCTAACACACAACATCTACTCACAGACAAATAATGTTGAAAGTTCAAATGCGTACCAAGGCTCTTCAAGGAGGAATTCAGCTGCATGCAAATTAACGTCTTCTCTAGTGCCCTGCGCAGCCGTGTGGAGTCCATGAGCCGTTCATTGAGTTAAAACTAATAAAATCAGGTCAAGTTCCCGTGATAATCTCCAAGAGGTCCACTGATATGAAACGAGATGGTTCAACCAATATATATAGCACTTGTTGTCTCACAATATCTCACTTATGGTGAGATAAACTCACTTTCATTAATCCAGCCTGATTTTTGCTTAGCCTACTACCTTGATCTACTTCTTTTTATTCAGCGATTTAATTCGTTTTTTGGTTCATAAATGAATGTAGGATGGTCGGAGCAACGCCTCATGGGAAATGCCTTTATCCAGTGAAAGTAGGGAAATGACTGACCGGCTGTCAGAAAGAGAGAAAGGTGAGAGAGAGCAGGTGAAGCGGACCTGATGGAAACAATGAATGTAGACATATTCTCGTATTTATTATTGTTTTATTTGTTCCAATTCGGAGGCTGTAGAATCAATTGCACACTGGGTTAAGCATTGGTTACCATCCAGCGACCCGGGTTCGCATCCCGACTCCAGTGACTTTGTTATAAAAAATTATACAGGGGTGTGTCAATACATCGTTTCAATTTTCAACTCACCACTAGTTACACTTTGGTTAGTAGTGACAGCTTACATTACTTTACCCTTCTTTCATACTAATTTTATTTGGAACAAAGTAAATAATGTATTATGTACATATCAATGATGGCAGTAATCAATGATGGCAGTCAGTTTACCTGATGCAAAACCCCTATAGTTGTCATCCAAACTTCTTACAGTGTTAGATATGCATTGGTATTAGATAGTCCAAGGTGGGTACTATTATCCTTTTTATTCAAGACAGTAGGAAATCAGAATCTCACCTTCAAATATCTCAGCTGAATCTCACTACACCTTCATGACATTTTGACCCATGAATGCATTGGGTAGACTTTGAAACATATCAACATTCTTGAGGCTATTTCAACTTGGCTTTCGGTGCCTTATGAGGGTGCCTTTGACTGCTTGCACCAGAATAAAGCCTTGTCTATTCATACATGAAGTATGTGGACACACTGGGACATCCTCTTTTAAAAATGAACCATGGTGGTGCCATTTAGGCACCCTGATGTAGAAGAATCTTGACAAGGCTGCAGCTCGATGTGCCGTCAGTCAAAACTTTGAAACTGGTCTTATTCTTTTATCTACATTTTACTATCTCTGGTGTTAATTCACAGGAGGTGGCTTTGTATGTTTGAAAGTCTTATGGAGTATGCTTTTAGGACTGCCATAGAGACAAGGAACTCTCTTACAGGTCTATCAGGTATCTCAGGTCTTTCAATTTGGTGCAAACCCATACCAATTTTACACATACTCTTGCGGTAAGCAATTGTGATTCAGTACATTAATTTGCACTGACCCAATGAATGCTCCTAAGGATCTATGCAAATAATTAGTTGGCCTTTGCCTTTTCCTTTCCATCTCTGTGCTTATTTTGCACTCGACAATCCACAAATTCCCCATCCCACAACACTGCCACTCGTACAGAAGTTAAGACTAAACCAATTCACCTTGCCCTTGGTGACACATAATCATTGAGTATTACCTATTCGTATGAGCCATTTCACACAATTCAGAAAAAAAAAAACGTGCAGGAATTATAGGCCAGTAATTATAATATTATGAATGTGTGTTTTTTGCAAGAAAGTCAAGGTGTGACTGACTTAAGCCCACTGATTGTATTAGAGTATTGCTCTAGTCTATAGCCTACAGTGGATCTCCCCGTCCCCCCACTTGTCCGTTCCAGTTGGGAGACCAAGAGGTGAACTTTTCCCCCGCGCTCCCTCCCCTTCCCCCTTTTCACACATAGACGGCACCTTCTTAGCAAGCAGGGGGCGACAATTTGCCAATAAAATGTATTTATTTTTTTGGTCGTTCCGCCCCCCACGTGACTTGAAAAAGTGCCGCCCCGGGCGACTGCCCGAGTCGCCCGTGCCTAAAACCGCCACTGGTAACAGAAGACATGCAAGTTTCTGTGGCGTCTTTACAAAGAGGTCCTTTCTCCTTTTCTCTTTTTGCTTCACCTGCTCTCTCTCTCTGACAGCCGCTCATTCATCTCCCTAAATTCACTGGATTAAGGCATTTAATCATTCTTCATTAATTTATGAACAAAACAAAATTATTAAATTGCTGGCCAATTTATATTTTTGGTCATGAAAGTTATGTAAAGTCTGAATAAAAAGAATTAAATCAAGATAGGAGGCTAAGCAAAAATCAGTAGGCTGGATTAATGAGAGTGAGTTCGACACACACCATAAGTGAGATATAGAGAGACAGCAAGTGCTACATATATTGGTTGGACTACTATTTTTCATACTGGTGGAGAACTTGGAGATTTTCACCAGAACATGACTTGATAATATTAGTTTTAACTCAATGGACCGCTCATGAACTTCACATGGCTGCGCAGGGCAGTCTGCAGGCTGCTTCTCGTGAGCTCTTTGGCCTGCCGGCCGACCGGGAAATCTCCCGGTAGTCCCGATGGCCACTCTGCACCTGGCCCTGACTTCTGTGGTTATGAAGGCATTTAAGCGCCTTGTGCTGGTTCACCTCAAAGCCATCACTGACCCTCTACTGGACCCCCTGCAGTTTTCCTACAGAGCCAACAGGTCTGTAGACAATGCAGTTAACATGGCCCTTCACTTCATCCTCCAGCACCTGGACTCTACGCCAGGATCCTGTTTGTGGACTTTAGCTCTGCCTTTAACACAAACATTCCGGCTCTGCTTCAGGGCAAGCTCTCCCAGCTGAGCGTGCCTGACTCCACCTGCAGGTGGATCACAGACTTCCTGTCTGACAGGAGGCAACACGTGAGGCTGGGGAAGCATGTCTCTGACTCCCGGACCATAAGCACCGGTTCCCCTCAGGGCTGCGTTCTTTCCCCTCTACTCTTCTCCCTATATACCAACAGCTGCACCTCCAGTCACAAGTCCGTCAAACTCCTTAAGTTTGCAGACGACACCACCCTCATTGGACTCATCTCTGGTGGGGACGAGTCTGCTTACAGGTGGGAGATTGACCATCTGGTGACCTGGTGTGGTCAGAACAACCATCCACCCCAATCACCCTGAGAGTCTCTCCAGTCGACACTGCGGAGTCCTTCCGCTTTCTGGGCTCCATCATTTCCCAGGACCTCAAGTGGGAGCTGAACATCAGCTCTTCACCAAAAAGGCTCAACAGAGGATGTACTTCCTGCGGCAGCTGAAGAATTTCAACCTGCCAAAGACAATGATGGTGCACTTCTACACCTGCATCATCGAGTCCATCCTCTCCTCATTCATCTCCGTCTAGTACGCTGCTGCCACTGCCAATGACAAGGGCAGACTGCAGCGTATCATCCGCACTGCTGAGAAGGTGATCTGCTGCAATCTGCCATCTCTACAGGACCTGTTTGCCTCTAGGACCCTGAGGCGGGCAGGTAAGATTGCAGCCGATCCCTCCCACCCGGGTCACAAACTCTTCGAGGTCCTCCCCTCCGGCAGGAGGTTGCAGTGCATCAGGACCAAAACCTCACGCCACAAAAACTGCTTTTTCCCAGCTGCAGCTGGCCTTATTAACAAGGCCCGGGATCCCCACCTGTCCCACCCCCTAACCCCAAGTCTGAGTTATGTTAACTCACATTTCACTTTGTTACATTGCACACTGCACATGGTAAACAAACTGTTTTGTTTATATATATCTGTTTCCATACTGTGTTATATCTGTAGGACTTATGTTATGTTTCTGTGATAAGCCTGTTACATAGATTTTTGACAATAAAGTACACTTGACTTTACTTCACTTATGTGTAGTACTTAGTGTGTTTCTATGTTCTATGTTTTATGTTATGTGAATTACTTACTGTGTGTGAATGAATTTTTTAAATTGTTTTTATGTTTAATGTATGCACCCATACACTAGGTGTACACCTACTTGACAATAAATCTGTTTCTGATTCTGATGCATCATAGCAAGTAACCTCCTCAGGCTGTGTTGTAATGACTCCATTTCTGCAAAGAGGCCACCAAAAGTGCTTGAAGCAAATGCCCTGACAGAGACAAGCATCCATTGTATCCCACTTCACTCATGGTTTACTCCAGAAATCACACAACCACTACATCACTCATCAAGTCACCCAGCAGGAGATAGGAAGCCATTACACATTTATTATAAGAAAAACTGAAATCTACATAATTTATCCAAAGAGTCCAGATCTGATGAAACTCTGTCAACACATCCTCACAGTGAACTGCATGTCGAAATTCTTGAGGATGCATTTGTTAGAACGAACAGAATTATTTAGTTCGTTCTAGCACTCAGAAATTTCAAAATGAAAAAAAATGTGGATCTTTTGCCAAGGATAGAAGCGAAGACGACCTTTGTTCATCAGAATAGAAGTTTATCAGAATAGATGTTAATCTGACAAGACTACAACAGAATGCATGTCTAAACTACCAGCCACACTTGCCTCAGCTCTTACTCCTGTAACTGAAGGTTAAATAAGCACCCCCCCACCGCATATCGCCGTACTAACAGATGGTGTCACAATGAGTTCACTGATGGCCACAGATGTGTTAGCTGAACCCTTCACACGGTTGAATCGGTGAAAAAGGGAATAAGAAAACAGGAAAAATATGGAGGATTATCGGGGCCAAAACTAAATAAATAAATAACTAAATAAATAAATAAATGAATGGTTAAATACTTGGATAAATACATAATTAGATGTATTTATACCTACATTTATTTATTTATACTTACATATATTTATTTATACTTACATATATTTATTTATACTTACATTTTGTCATACATTTTGTCATACATTTTGTCAAACATTTTGTCATACTTACATTTTGTCATACATTTTGTCATACTTATTGTCAAACTTATTGTCATACTTATTGTCCACGGTGTAACTTGCTTGCAGCAAAATAAATCCGTCATCCCCCGTCACCAAGTCAGGGGGCGGGTTAAAGCCTCTGATTGGTGGTTCAACTTGAATTGACTGCTTTTGACTAATTCAAGATGGCAGCACCCGGTGTGGATTCAATAAATGGAATATTGCATGCTACAGTAGTCGAAATGTTGGCTGTAGCTGAGGAGATGGAGGCAACTGCAATTCACATTGTTTTTAAAATCATATTGAGGGCTTCGCTGAGATTATATCAACGGTATCGGCCCTGACTGACACAGACATAGATGAAAATGTGTTCACGATCCTCAGCGAGATGGTAGCAGATGAGACTGAGTGATAGCCTACAGGCCATACATCCTGGAAGTGGTCGTACTCTGTTTGATCTTCGGCTGGCACAATTGAACACTTCGCACTCTCTGGCCTGAAAATACAAGATATGGCGAACCTTTTTCGAGTGTCCAAGCGCACTATCAAGCGACAAATGCAGCAGAGTGGTATCAGGTATTAATAAGAGTAGACTGTGTCTGTGTCAGGGGTATAGATGTTCGGGATCTGGAGAAAGTAATGGGTAAACGTCCCTTGTCATGACTAAAAGGAGAGCTCCAACTATTAACTCTCTAGTCTGAGAGTTGTCATTTGTTGGGGAGCTGTGAGACTCTTTCTCTGAGACTGCTGTAACGTCATTACTGCTTGACTGTCACTATGTTTACATTATGGTGCCCTATCAAAGATGGTCCTCCGGCCTTCAGAGCGGAGAGAGACATGATTGAGACCTAAGCCTGGTGTTGTGTTGTTTTTTATTTTCAGAGGTCTTGGTTTCTCTCCCAATCTACAGATTGATAAACGTATTAAAATCCAGAACTCAACTGAACCTAGACCCCGTTTATACGGTGGGAAAAAGTATATATTTTCATGCGGTTTGGCCTTTCATTTACGAGAAAAAACGGAGGTTTTATCACGGGAAACGATCATTTCTAAGGCCAAAGTGGAGATTTCAGGAAAAATCAGTTTTTGCGTGTGCACTGGGTCAAACGGAGTTTGCGTCACTAATGCGCCTAAACGTCATATATGCGCCTAAAAATGCATTCGTGATGTGAGCGTCCTATATTTACAGTTAGTTTACTGATCATGGATGCTGTTAACGTAGTGCTCATTTATACGTTAATGCAAACGCAGGATTGCAGTCTTTCAACCCTATAACTGAATCTCTCAACCCTTCCCCAGTGTGTGACTATTGGCTTTAACAATGGTATCCCCTGCACTTCCACCAGTGGACTACGAGTTTTACATTCCATCTTGTCTACCTGTTGTAGCCAAATAAACGTAAAGGATCCACATATCTAGGACTCATAGCCAATTTAATGGATTAGCAGCCTACTTATGCAAACCTACAGGTTTGGCATAGTTATGATGGCGTTTGGGGGCGTATGCGGGTTCATGTAAACAGAAAGTTTTTTGGAAAAAGACCTTGTGTGTACGACGTTATTTTTGAACGGAAGGGCAGAAATATTCTGTAATTACCCGGCTATGTGTAAATGTGGTCTTACTCTTAGTCACTCCGTTTATGAAGAGACGGACAAAACACTTTCTTCATCACTGGTGATTCAAAAACTGAGGACATAAGAACCATGCTACAGCGTAACATTCTAATAGCAGCCTGATGCAAACTATGGAAGAAGAGATAGACGTGATGGGGTAACGACAGCGCTACGACTACTACGGCCAGTGCACCCATGGCTAAGACCCAACATTTCATAACACTACTAGAAATACTACTACTAGTAGACGAGTTGAGGGCCTCTTAAATTAAGGATGCAGCCTCACGCAGCAGCTGAGGGTATGTCTTCTGGGACATTCTGGTATCTTGATTTATTTAAATAATGCTCAATAACTTTCATTAAACTAAATCTGGCGCTTGGCATCCATAAACGCCAAAATTCAGTATCCCTCGAGCCTGATCGACTGGTTGAGCCTGCCTGGTGTGTAATACTGTTCATTCACCAATCAGAGGCTTTA